>NC_137776.1:127170004-127297504 GCF_963455305.1 Plecotus auritus | reverse complement strand
AAAACATGTTGCTTTTCTTCACCTGTGTTTAGTTTGCTCACTGAGTACTAACCCCAATCAAGAAAGACAAGTTAAAAACTAAAGGCCTATCGGTAGATGTCCGTAGTACGATTTGGAGGACTTTAAGGTCACCCGCCAGAAGTTCCAAAGTCCAGAGGAATCCGCAAGAAAGTGGCCTCAGCGTCAGACAGTCAGATCTGATGCTGGAGAGAAGCCACGCCAGAGCGAGGGTTCGGTTTGTGTGGAGACAGGTGCATCTGCTCTGATAGGATGACTGGGTGGGATTCCATCCTCTTGTCAACAGTGGGGAAAAGATGTCAAAGAGCCTTTAGCTCTACAAGGGCTTGCCTTGTTGTCATCTCTTTCCCAACCTGTTAGGAAATGAACACAGGGGTGGATGGTAGCAACCGCCATGGCTTGCCCATCTCCCAATGGAAAACTGCCAGCGACAAGAAAGTGTTGACCATCAAGGTGATCTTTCCCAAAAGTTTAACTCCTCTTTGTTATAACAATACAAGCAGCAAAGTGATTTGATTGTTTCACTGCTTATGGTAGAAGGTTTTGATTTTTCCCATAAATGGACTGTGCCTTCTCCAGATATTGAAACTCCACTTGGAGATTTCACATTTCAGCCAAGGCCAGAACACAGAGATGAAAAGGGCCTCGCAAAGATGAATTACACTCTAAAATACCAAACATGCTTGCACTTATGAAAAGAGCTTTTAATAATAAGTATAATTTATCTCAACTGACTGTAATACAAAAACCTTAGTAAGCTCTGATTTTTCACTTTTCAAATTAGAAACTAGTCTATGTTCCTAACAGCTTGATTTATTTCAAGGTATTGCAGAACAAGTTCTTAATTTCATCAAACAGAATTCCTTAATATTCTCTATGGTTCATCCGTAATATAATGATATACGCAAAGCATGTTAAAATGATGGAATGTTTCTGAATCATCAAAGAATATTCTAATTATATTCCATTTAATTTTGGTATTATGTATGTTTTACTATATTCTAACTCTGAAAAACTGGTAATTGATGTATAATGTATGTATTCAACAACCTAGTTTTAGGACATAGTTCTCAAAAAGGCTCAATTTCCAGGGAAAATTTAAAAGGAAAAAAATTAGGTTTGATTTTTTTCTGTTTTCCATATTATATGCAAACAGATAAATTAAGAGACGCTACACTGAATGCAGCAAGAAAAAGACGTAACAAAACTTCAGGGCAAATATTGAAAAATTGAATTCTGACATTACATAACTATTCAAAGTTTCGTTCAGCTCAAGGTAAGAACATTCTTATGTGAGCATAATTCTTTCTGTACATGTTCAGAAATGCATTTCAAACAATAACAGCTTTATTAATTTCAAATCAAGCTGTCATTCTAAGGCACAGAACATATCCTTTATTTAGTCTGACTTAAAATACTTATCAACTCTTTTTCTAGCAGGAGTCCTCAAACTTTTTAAACAGGGAGCCAGTTCACTGTCCCTTAGACCGTTGGAAGGCCGGACTATAGTTTAAAAAAAAAAAACTATGAACAAATTCCTATGCGCACTGCGGGCCCGGGACGAGTAGGCTGCTAAGCAGGACAGGTAGCGGCACCTGGTGGGCCGGATAAATGTCCTCGGCGGGCCGCATGTGGCCCGCGGACCGTAGTTTGAGGACGCCTGAGGGTTCTTCTTCCTTTCCCATTCTTTGAAAAGCGAGTGAGGGAGCTTATAAAACATGTTTGGGTACAATTCACTCTTGGCTATCCTGCTATGCAGAGGAAATATCAGTCAACTAAGAAGAAATTTTAAAGATTACAAGCTAATGAAATTTCCTCAACTTCAGAAAATTTCTGACAAAATTCATTATATTGTATAAGTAACTTATCATTGCAATCAATGTACAGTTTATAAAGTTACAAAGAGTTTTTCTTTTTGGGGATTCTAATTATGCAGACATACAAAAATAAAATAATAAATTCACTGAAATTTACATTTAAAATTGTTCGGTCTTTTTAATGTTTTGTTTTCAAATTGTAATAATATTAAAATGTTTTGATGAAAGTAATGAAAAATCAACTTAGTATACATTTTTAAATCTAAATTTAAGTAGAACTTTTTATCCTTAAAGTATATATTATTTTTGTCAAACAATATGATTCTGTACAATACAGAGTAAATATGTAGTTGTAAAGAAATAATTTTTCTAAGATAAAAATATGGTCAAGACTCAGAAAAAAAATATTCTGTTTGACTTTGCATTTTTATTTAGATATTTACTTGATGTATCTTTCCAACACCATTTAAAACAGGCTGATCTGACAGCAGTAGTTCTGGGGTTCTTCAGGTATTTCAACCTCACATTAGCAAAGCATGATGACAAGGAAGATCAAACAATTAAGGGCTGAAAACTAAGTCTACATGAGGAAACTTTTATTAAATTTTTTGGTTTATTTTCCATGGAAATACAGATGCAATTATTTGGGGATGTAGATGGCATCTGTGTTTTTTGTTTGGATGTTTTGTTTGCTTTGGTATTTGTTTTTGTTACCTTTATTCTTAGAGCATCTCTTTACCAAAGTTACAGGTATAATTAAAAATTTTACGACACTGAAATATTAGAAGTTCTCCTTTGCACTGGATTTACCTCATGTGAAAAGACACCCCTCCTAAATCAATATCAAAAGTCTATATGTTCAGATTTAGGAGCAACAAAACCATGAAGACAGCCAACCTATAAAAGCCCATTTTCAGATCTGGAACGACTTCTGAAAATAAAGAGGATACTTGGCATACATTACACTAAACGAAAAGTCCAACTCTCATTATTTCCTGATTCTGGGAATCCAATAAAAACCTTATGGAATAAAAATTCGTTTGCAAAAATCCATCACCGACAACATAACCAACCACCACTACCACCCTCTATAGTAAGAGTATGAAAAATTTTACTTTTTCTTGTGTGTTTTATAAGAAAGATGTAAATGAGATTTTTGGGGTGGTTTGTTTTTTGTGTTTTTGTTGTGTGTTTTTTTTGTTGTTTTTTTTTTTTTGGCTTTTCAAACAGCAATGACTTTTAGCACCTGAAAGATACACAACTAAAATACACGCATATTCATTTTCAAAGAAACACCAACAAAAATGAAAACATTGGTGATTACGTAAATGCTGATGACGCCAATATGGAAGCATGTACCACCGTGAAGGGCCTGAGCAGAATCACATCTTGTCCTGATCATACCTGCCCGCCAGAACAAAATAGGCAGCTGACCAATTAAGGGGTGTTTATCTACACAGTGGTACCTTTGTTCTGCAATGTCAGATTGCAAACGTCCTGGAACACATATTTACCTGGAGGATTCTTGGCAGGATCATTGTGGCTTGGACTTCCTGATTGTCCAGAATCTGTAACGAAATCACAGAAAATGTTTTATTTTTAATTTGTTTTCAAAGAATTTCACAATCCTCAGAAGGGCTTCAAAAATGTTTTTTAAGGTAGAACAATGAAGTTGAGTGTTTAGATAAAGTCTACTTTCCCAAGCCTTTCAGCAGCAACATTTTATTTATCAAATTAGATGAATGCCTATACATATTTCTATAGGGGGGAGTATAGCTCTGTAAGATTATTTGGGTAGAGCAAGGCTTTTTTGAAACAAAAGGTCTGGCAACAAAGGTGGTTTGAAGGTTGGGCCTGTCAGTAGCAACATGAAATACCCCAGATTAATCCCCTAAAAATGCAATCTGAGTGTAATTAAACATGCTTTTAAAAAACTTGAAGAGGGTTTTATTCAATGATTAAAATACACAGAAACGAGAGTCCGTTTTTCCAAGATTTCGTGTGCATACACATGTGTCCACTCCAATAATCCCCCAACCTACTGGACCCAGGCCCAGATTTGTCTGCATCCCATAATAGCAATCGATTTGCAAACACCAAGAAAAGCACAAATTACTAGGTAGATACCAACAGGGCTTGGTGGAGAGCAAATTGTTGGATCAATTTAATTTCCATCTGTGATAGACGGAGAGACTGCAGATAAGGAGGGGAGAGATCAATGCTGTGGGTCTGAATTTCCTGCACCACTTTATTCCTCACCGACGCTACAGAAGGGAACCTAAAGGCTACACTACCGTTAGGCCACACGCCTTCCTTGACTAACCCGACCCTGTGGTGTTTTGTTCACTCCTCTTTCCTCCTTGTCCCTTCTGCATTTACCTGTGTCATTTGCCCCATATTATTATACACTTGCTTGCACGTCCCTTTGTAATATTCTTTGATTGGTTCTAGTATTTAAGCTTTGTCTCCCCAACTAAATGGCATGCTCCTAAGCAGAGACTGTCTACTTCTTTTGTGTCTTCCTCCGTGTGCTGTTCACGGCTGTGAATGCACTAGGCTTTCAGAAAATGCCAGAGACATGGACGGCTCAGGTTCAGCAGCCTCCTTTGCTTGCCTAGAAAAGGCAATTTTGAACTTGATGGTAAATTTCAATAAAATCTGATAGGTGGGCACAGACAGGTCTGTCCTTTCCCTGGGACCCTGCCACTGCATCTAAGCCAAGACAGGGATCCAGTGCCATTTAAGCAGAAGAATCTTGTGCAAGTTTTTTCAGTGGGGTTATTCGGCTCTTTCCCTGAGGAGATTAACATACTGCAATTGCTGTTTCTACTATTCAGTGCAAGGACATCCTGTTAGTTTCTTTCTGTAGAAAACTTGGTTATTTATTTCTGCCCTTTGCCTCAGGCTTGCTAACTAGATTTAATGCTGAGATCAGATTTTTTACCCCTTCATTCCACTTCCTTGTCAGTTTCTTTTTGCTCCAGAACAGTTTTCATGTAATCGTAGTAAACATATTTAGTGATTCCCACATTATCCTCCAATTTATCCTGAGTTCTCAAAATGGAAGCAAAAAACTGGTAAGGACTACTCCTGCAAATCAAATTCTGACTAGGGTTGTCCCTCTAAAAAGCTGGTCCCTCATCTCCAAATTATTCTATTACATCTTCTGAAATTGAGGAGCGATTCAGTGATGTATAACTTGGGAGATCAATCTTTCTCTTTTTACATTCCTGTAAAAGATGGTACAACATTGGCCACTTTCCAGGCATGGAGCATGATAGTTACATAAAAATGATAAATCATATCATTTTGCTACAACCTCAGCTATTTCTGCCTTGAGCCCCTCTGACAAATGGCCCTCTGTATTGATACTACATTACAGTTTAATTTCTCAAGCGACTCCAACATTTTGAGGAGTTCCTATTTATGCAGATTAGCACACCCACTGACCAAAGCATCCCCATGTTTTCTTTTCCCCTCTAATGCTGCCTCACATTTAAGGAGGTCTAGGCATGCATCACTCAAGGTGGTTCACGCCACCTTCATGAAGACACACCGTGTGGCAGGTTAAGGTTATCCTCAGAGAACAGGAGTTGTAGACTCTACATGAAGCTTAGCATGGTTAGTTAAATCAACTTCAAAATGGCATCATGAAACGCTTTCTCAATGTCTGGTTGCTAAAAGTTGGACCAGTAAAGAATGGCAGTCTTGCCCTAACCGGTTTGACTCAGTGGATAGAGCGTTGGCCTGTGGACTGAAGGGTCCCAGGTTTGATTCCGGTCAAGGGCATGTACCTTGGTTGCAGGCACATCCCCAGTGGGGGGCATGAAGGAGGCAGCTGATCGATGTTTCTCTCTCATCGATGTTTCTAACTATCCCTCTCCCTTCCTCTCTATAAAAAATCAATAAGATGTATTTAAAATAAATAAATAAATAAATAAAAGAATGACAGTCTCTTCCATTCCTAAGAAAGTATTCCGTTAGAACAACGGCACCCCCTGTGACCACAACATCCCACTTGGGAAACCTTGTTCTTTTCTACTACAAATTACCCTTTTCCTCCATTTCCAACAAATGCAGACTAACCTCTTCAATTGAAAAAATATAATTACTAAAAAACCACAAGCATTTGAGGGAAATCTGAAATAGACCCTAAAATCTGAGTCATATACTAGGTTTTAATAAGAATTCCACTTACTAAAATGATCTGGCATTTACTGGCACACAACGGCAGCTTTCCCCTCATACTCCAAAACCTGTCCCGTCTCAGGAGGTAAAATGGCATACACTGGCTCCGCACGCATAGAGGAGGGCCCCTCAGGGAGAGGGCTAGAAAACACTTACTTTTCAGACTGTAAATTCTAACACTATTATCTACTCTTAACTCTTATGTCACCTTATATCGGTCACTTAATTCCAACTGCTGGAAAAGGAAGCAAGCAGGGAGTCGCACTTGGCAGAAAAGCCAAAAATGAACTGTTATTGTGGTTATCTTCAGAGAAGCAATTATTCAGACCACATCCAAAACCCTTCCAGTTCACTACCCAGGTCAAATTACTCCATATCCAAAGGTTTCATTTAACCACTTCCATCATTTGCCCAAGTCATGTGTGTGTGTGTGTGTGTGTGTGTGTGTGTACTTAATGTGTCATAGCTCTGCCCCTCACTAGTGTGATCTTGTGCAAAATTACTTAACTCTTAGAGCCTTGGGGTCTTGATTTTTAAAACTGTAATACTATCTATGTCATAGAATCATTGCCAAGATTTTATTATATAAGGCATCAAGCACTGGTTCTGCACAATCTGAAAGATAATATTAAACATAGAGGCCATGTTAAAAAAAATGATTCATAGTTTGAATTGACCAACTTTCAGGAAGAAAAGGAGAAAAGGGATGTGACAAAATCCTGTCCATCCCAAGACAAGCATCTAACTTGTCTGTGGTTAATCAACTGAACATAGACCCAGTGTGTGGCCTTCGGAGAAGTCCCACTGTCCCCAAAACAGACAAGTCATATTGCTATTGACAGGATCTCAGGAGCTATCATGCTCAAAAAGCAATAGATATCAGCCATCTGATAAAATTACCTTCAATAAGGCTTAAATATTTGAGGAAGAAGGCTGGTAAGGGTGGGGTTGTGAGTCACCCAGCACACTGGGTCTTCAGTCTAGAAAGAAGATTTTGATTCAGTAGAAAAATAAGGGAGGAGAATGGGTCTTGAAGGCAGCAGACCTAAACCAGTCCTCGTCATTCCCTCCACATTTCATTTTTGTCTTCCTTGATCTCAATCTCTTTTTTTTTCATTTCCTTGTTTATATCTTTCTGGCTTACTGCACATAATGTACATCTGAAATACATTTTGTATTCCATACTTATGACAATCTCATATTCCCATTCTTTAGGTTTAAGTGTGAATCAAGCATACAATATTTCTTCTTCTAGGAAAAAATATTAATAAAGCTATTTCTAAATTACTACTCAATAAATTCCTCCTCCCTTAGATTATAGATTCTCCAGAAACTTATTAGGAAAGGTTAACACCCCCACATGATGACCCTTACCAACTTTTCCTCAATACTTTTCTACACTCCTTATAAAAAAGCAGCCAATCTTTTATGGCTTTTCTAATATCTAAACTTTATGTAAGGAGTGACCGGGTTTCCGTAACGAGCCAATTTTATAGAAAATCCTAGATACTTCAGTGATTTAAATGGCTTATCCAAAGTTAAATGGCAACTATTAAAATACATGTCCTCTACATGGGCCACCCATTCAGACACATTGCCTCTTGGGTGGCTATGATGCAATCTTAAAATAATGCAAAGCCAAGTGATCTTTTAGTAGATTACATGTTTCTGAGAACTTGACCTTCCCTTAACTTCCCACCATTTACCAATACATTCAAAACATTTTTCACAAATTAAAAATAAAAAAACCTTTAGCTATTCTTTCTACCTACATTGGAAATAATAATTATTATCATTGAAGTCTTTACACCAACTGATGCTGTCAAGACAGGCCAACTCTAAATCAAATTTAGTTTAGATTCTCTCCACTAAACAAAGGACATTCTAATGTTTTACTTATAATCTGATGGAAGTCCAATAAAATGTTTGTCAAATATATAAGATAATAAATAATGACCTGCTAAATTTTTGTTACTGAGTATTAACTTTCTAGGGGGGATGAACTCACTTATCTGATGTGGGTGAATCATCAAAACTGTGAAAGATTTTTTGAAGGTTGTTAATGTAAGCATCGATTAAATGCAAATCCAGTTGCTGATGTTTGGAACATAATAGGATCTCCATAAATGAGTATTAAATTTCCATTTAATTTACAATAACAACCATTAAAAACATTGTTTAAAAAGGAAGAATACAAATTCTATGTCTCCTAGAAGCTCAGAGGCTACTCAAAGAGACAGAAATGTACAAATTAAAAAATATACTATGATAGGTACTATAAATGAGTATATACCAAGAGGGAACAATTGGTTCTTCCTAGGATGGATGGACAAGAACATGTCATAAAAGATATCAGTGGGAGGTGACCTTAGGAACAGGATCTTAAAAAAATGAACAGATCTCATATCTTTCAAGTACCTATCCCACTCTACCACCAGGGTGATCACTTAAAACCCAAAATTGATTAAGCTACTTCCCTGCTCAAAGTCATACATCTATCACAAATCCCAACAGGAAAAAAATTCAAATTTTTTAGTCCTTCAATCACCATGACTCGGCCCTTACCAACAGCTGGGTCCTACCTTAGCTTTTGGATGTCCCACTATCTCCCTAGTCTTTGCCCATGATGTCCCTTTTTTCCCTACCTGAAGTCCTCCCTTTCAGAGCACCTCCCTTTTAGAATCAGAACTTCATGAAGGCAGGGATGCTGCCTTCGCTGGTCCAAAGGCCCTAATCTTTGGTATGGTGCCTGGCACATTTGGTTGAGGAAGTCAAATGAATAGGAAACAACTGGTGTGTAAAGCATAGAAGTGCACCAAAAAGAAAGGCTGGGTGTGCCCCCTCTGTGCAGAAACATATGTCAGAAGTCAAACAGACAAGCCTTTGGTGATGAGGAAAGAGGAGAGAAGAAAAATTCCCAGGGCTAGGTCTCATGGTCTAATACAAGGTCCAATCTTCCTTGGAAGTAGGAGGGTTTCGATAATAGGATCTACCATGAGTCAGAAATTAATTTCTCATTCTCTCTTACAAAGGGAAGAGATGTTTGGTGGGGATCTAGAAAGCAGGGCCCCAGTGTGTGAGCAGGAGGACGAGAAGCTGTTCATGAACTTTACATAGAAGTGGCCTTTCTACTCCAAGATGAAACTTATTCCAGGAATTCATTTTACTCTCTGACACCATGACTTGAGTATCAACAGGAAAACTACAATTAAGAAGCATGATTTTAATTTATAGTCATTTTGGTGCAAAGAAGGAACGGAACAAACTTGTCAATTCCCTTCTGGCTCTAAAATTCTATGATTCTATAACAATCTAGCTTTTATATCCAGGGATATCAAAGAGTAAATGAAACCCACACTGTAACCTGTTAATCTACAGATAGCCTCTTGCTAGAACTAAAATTAGTCATCATGTGATAAAAGGCTCCTTTGTCATATTCCTGTGCTTTAAGCAGGTAAAGAAATAGCCCATTGTCAAGCAAAGAATATGGGATTTTTTTAAAGTCTTGGATTAGCCCCCTTCTTTCTCTCTAAAACATTAGTGATTATCAATATACTAAAATAGTACATTTTTATGAATTAAATAAACAAATAGCACACCATAAAGAATCACTTAAACAAGAGAAAAGTCAAGATGTAAGGAACAAAAACTTAAGGGAAGGGACACAGATGAACTTCATAATAGGACACAAGAAAGTAAGACAAAAACATTCACCTTTTTTATAGGAAATAGAGACAAAACTATTCCTCTCCTGTTGCACCTCACTCTTGGCTATTTACTTTCCACAATGACTGATTCCCTGAGATTTATACTAGTAGTGATTGGCTTTATGTAAAGCACTGTACAGCTTCGGTTTTAATGGAGGGCTGCTTCATCTGTTTGCGTGACACAAAACTATAGTTTTACAATATTTTCTTTTTCCTCTATTAAATGTTTATTAGAATAACACAAAGAGAACATGGGAAGACTAAGTGCTTTACTTGTCTCACATTCGTATATAAGTGTGCAGGAAAATGCTCTCTCTCAAACTCTGGCTCTCTCTTATCTCGCTGTCTCTTCCCTCTGCTGCTATTTCTGTTTCTCTGTCTCTTCTCAAAAGGACATTGCATTATATGACATCCACTTCATTGCAAAACTTGAATAAGCAGCTATCCATGGGAAGCAGCGACTCTGTCACTTTCTTCCTTTTGTTTTTGTTGTTGTTAATGTTGTTTTTTTCTGTCACTTTCTTGATGGAATCCGTGTTTTTGCTGAATCTGTAACCCTTTTCCTAAACCCAGATCTGAGCAGGAAGAGAAATCAAACCTTCTCTGAATACTTTTGGCACAACCATAATAATATTCTGGAGACATAGCTTCCTGCATATTTTTAATAATACCTTTTCATCTACATTATTTCCCATCGGAAGGCATGTTTGATAGAGCTAAATTCATCATTTTAAAGGATGCTGCAATGTTGAGGCTCCTTATAGATAAAGTAACTTAATTAACCAAAGAAAAACATGGAAAGGGAAAGCAGATAGATGTGTAATATATCCTCTATTTTCTATCCTTACATATTCCATCTAGATGATCTGTTATTGAACTTTCTTTTAAAGAGCCACCCTTTTTTTTTTTTTTTTTCTTAACAGGGAGATTTGGTTCAAAACATCACATCTCAAGGATTAAATAAGAATTTATTTGGGATCAAGACCACAGTTTGTCCACAAGGAATTAGCTAAAAAACATAGGCCACTAAAATTTAAAATTTAAAGAAAAAGCAAATCACATACGTGTAGGAGAGAAAATCGTACCTATCCAAGCCAGGGACGATGGACCAGCACAGATGAAAATACCCTGAACCAAACATGTGCAACTGCCCAACATCTCTGACCAGAGGGCTGCACTGCTTCACTAACTAGCACGCAAACCCCCACAAACGAAAGCAGGGAGAATCCTAGCTGACCTTTCTGGCCTGAGATTAAGTTCAATGACTCCCTACTGACCCAGGGATTGAGTGAACTAAAGGTCACGAGCAGAGTCATCTACATGTCTTGCTTTTAAAGCCGTTAGCCTATAGAATGCAAGGACCCCATCCCAGTCATTGTCCAGATTGCTAACTTTCTACAGTGTGTTTTCAATTAAGTAAATAAAATGTAGTAATTAAATCAAGATTGCGTAATATGTTTTTGATTTGTAATCTCATTTAAATTAATTAACTGACTCAATCCTTGTTTAGTTTTTAAACTGGCCTAGTTAGGAAAGAGTCCCTGGGAGCAAATCCAGTTTTCTATCTTTAAAAACAAGGCAAAGCAATCTGGCATACTTAAAAAAAATTTTTTAAATGCACCAGCAAAATATAAATACAGAGGCAAGAGTGTTAGTGTAGAGGAAGGAGGAGTTTTATGGCATGATTTTGACTAAAAAAAGAAAAAAATAGTTCTCGCACTAGAGAGAAATAAACCAAAACATTATTTATTCAAAACATTTCTTTTCCAATTTTATGAAGATTGCATGTTTGTTGGAAGCAAAACATTTCCAGCTGTACTTTAAGTTTCTGAAGAGAGCTGTAAGATTTATAATCTTTCATAAATGCTGCCCATATCTCATAATATTAAATGAACACGCCACTGCGTACTTTAAGGAATAATTTGCCAATGCGCTTTGCCACATGAAAACAATGAAATCCTGTCCAAAGACCAGCCAGATCCAGTAGGAAAAGATGAGATGAATGTTCTGTCTTTCCCATCTGGGAGACATTGTGGATTTCAGCTATAGTATGTAATATAAATTTTTTTCCTTGGAAACTAAGAAACCTGCATTTTATAGCAAGGTATGTAGTGCAAAGAGAATGTTGGTGAAATATGAATCTGGAAATGAAAACCAGAATGTCATCAGGCTCAAGAACATAATTATGGAGGCAAATTGAAAAATCAATGCAAAATTTCAACATAAACCAAATGCAATGTTTAGGATCCTGTTAGTCTCAAATTTTCTCTTAAAAAGAAAAGCATGGAAAAATAAATGCCCTTTTACTTCTAAAGTTCTGAACAGTACTTGTTACACTGCCTGAAACAGTCACTTACATATCTGCTTTGTTTTATCCAGGGGTCTTCATGCACTATTCTAAATCCTTTACATAACCCATTCCTGGGTACACAGGTCGTTCCTTATATCTCCCCAAAACTCAATATAATATTGGAGATCTAGATTAAAACCAGACACAAGACTTTCTAATTCTTCATTTGCCATCTTTCTTCTCAGGGAACGGGAAGGGTTTTCTCAAAAATGTGTGGAGAGTCAGAAACGCTAGGTTCTACTCAGCAACTACCAACTACTTGGACTCTGACCCTGAGGAAACCACTTCAGGCCTGAATCAGTTTTCATTGTGCCCAGTCACTTAAACCTGCATAAGAAAAGGTACGAGTTTTTAAGCCTTCGTCATTTCCCAAAAGGATTAAGATGGAAAAAAATAACTTCCTTCAGTAGCGAAAATATGCACAAGTATGTGTGAGGAAAAGCTAAGATATTTTTTAAGTATACCTTAAGGTTTAATCGTACCCCTCCTACCACCAGCAAAGAAAACCATCTAGTTGGTTCTCTGTTTTCACACTGTACTTCCCCTTGAAAATGCTAATGACATTGGTAATTAAGGGACTGGATTCGTGTCCAGCTCTCCTCGTAGATTGTAAAATCCATGGGGGCAGGATCCATGTTAGTCTTATTCACTGTCCAGCAGGATTCCTGGCCCATGTGCTCCGTCAGCCTTTGTTAACACATAAGCACAATCTAACAGTGAGCAAGACCTTGATGGCTGAAACCACTCATAACACGTCCTCGAATTATCCATAAATTGCCAGCAATGCCAATTATCACATATTCTATTTTTTTTTAAGTATCTGCAACCTCTCTATATAAATTTAGAAAGTGACTCCGTCATTGATCAAAAAGTCATATTCTTATTTTTTTCAGTGCTCATTTTAAGGCATGTCTGCCTTAAAATATTTTTTAAAAAAACAGATTTCTCCATTATGGTAGGTAAGAACATATTTTGCTAAATTCTTAAAATATGTATGTGAACATCAAAATGAGTTTAGAGAAAAGAAAGTGGGTGGGTTTTGCACATGCCCTATTAGTTATGCATATATAATTCACATAACTGTCCTTACTTTTTTGTTAAATCATGGCTCTTAAGTCAATGATATATCTATATAAAAATAAATCGTATTTTTAATCTAAGGTGCATAATAATAAGCAGAGTAATAGAGGAAGACAAAGATAATATACTATCTACCAAGTTAAAATAGATTTGTGTATCAGACATCCATTACTGGCTTTTGTTTTATCATAATATTGGAGGAAAAAAATCAGAGAAGTCACTTGATGAAACAGGAAGCTTGCTGATGTGGCAGATAATGGTATTAAATGTCCTCAGAGTTCCTTGATAAGTGGTTCAAAGAACTTCTGTTCCCATGTTTTCAGGGCAAAAGCTAATTTACCAGGAATAAAACTACTTGAATAATACATCATGTGAACTAACATTTTTGAAAAAGGATAAAATGAGGAAGCAAATGAGGAGATATCAACTTCCTCCTGCAAATTAAAACTATGCAAGAAAGGAAAGTAACTCAATTTAACTGATAAAATAAAACAACAAAAGAAATGGCTAACTCATATTTTTCCTTCTTTTTTAAAGAGGTCAAGATTATTCTAATATGTGAAATAATATATGTTTGAAAGAACTCTGAAAAGTTTACAACCCAACAGAAATATGAAGGTTTCTTATAATTTTATGGGGCAATATTCTTTCAAATGGTTGTTTTAAGGAGAAAGTTAAAAATACAGGTAATTTTAACCAAGTATGATAAAGAGCCTATTATAAAAGCCTACCATGAAATTCACTGTTCATTACTGTGGTTGTTTGGGAGATGAGAAAAAATGATGAGTGACATGTCCACTTGCTGCATCCATTTTAAAGGGGACCAGGAGCATAAGGATACAGAGCTGTGTACCATGTGCTCAAAATTCCTTCTATTTTGTCATTTTACTCAGTTTATCTTTAATAGAGATTCAAATAGACTCCTTATGATTCCAAAATCTCTAAGCTAAATCTAAAGAGTATGAAAGAGAACAAGTTTCTGCATAATGTCTCATCCATATGTCTTAACCCTCAAAGGTATCAAACCTATGTAATTTTATACATCAAATGTCTTCCAGATGTGACAAAATTTTAACACAGACCAACTTCAAGGTTTTTTTTTGTTTGTTACTGAAGACTCATCTCCCATGCTCATAGTGATTATTTCCACTGCACATAACATTATGCATGGCTAATGTTCCATTTTCTGAATTATTATACTGCCATTTCAAAACTGACATTGCCTTCCAGTCAAAAAACAAACTACACTTGCATACCCAACCTCCAAAAAGCACCAGAAACCACGTCATTATTTTCGAGCTGTAGACGGTGCTTGATTACAAGAACAGTTGAACTTCACCTTGTCCATGCTTGGTAGCTCTGAAAGATGGAAAAGAGGAGGAAGAGGTCGTCTGGAGTTCTTTGCCAGAGCTCACTGCCATCAAACTGAGCCTGTCACCTATTGTTTCTGGTTTTAAAGACTGATTCTAATTACAGAAGATCAAATCACCCTTGACATTTAATATATGTCAACATTTGAAAATTAACCAACAAGATCATTCATGGAGAATTTTCAAAACGCTTAACAATAATGCTATGATAAAAAAGACAAAATTTCTCGGTAGGATAAAAATAAAAAATTAGAGTCACTGGAAACCAGTAAGAAAAACTGGTAATGATAAGGTATTGGTTAATATAATGCAACCTTAATCCTTCCCCAAAAAAATCAATGCTTTGAACTTTATCTTAATTCCATCCCCCGACCCAAAATCAGGTTTGCTATGTAGTGTTAATTTGTCCTCAGAGCCATCCCTCACTCTACTTCTGCAAACTCCATTCCCAGCTCTGTTATCAACTGCCTTAAAGCTAGGTCCAGCCAATGGGAGGCACTGGAGGGAGTGTGGGGATTTGAAGGGCAGGAAGAAAAGAGAATGGGAGGTTTTTCTTCCCTTCTCTCATCTTTGACAGGTGTCTCCAAGCGATGGCTAGGTCTCCTTTGTGGTTCTAAGCTTCCAGTGAATGGTCCCTCTCTCTGTGGTCCACACCCCACTCAGGCAGGTCCAGCTCAAGGACTCTGGTAACACCACCTTCTCCCGTCATCCCACCCCCAGCCCTAGTTGTGGCAGCGCGTGGGGTGATGATAATGTTTGGGTTGCCTCACTACCATGTGGTTTTTCTACCTGCTCTAACATCATTGTTCCCCCTTACGAATTCCTATTGGACTCCAATAAGAGCTCTATTTTTCTGGAGACTGAGAGATATATATAATTTCTGAAGCTTGACATATCACTCTAAAATAAATACCAGGTAGTAAAGTTAACAATATCAGACTAAGTGTAATACCATTTAGAATATTCAGACTAAGTGTAATACCATTTAGAATATTAATACATTCCATCAGAAAGGATATATGAAAATATTTGTTATGATTCTCATTTGAATAGGTGGTAGTGAGAAAACATTTGCCTCAACTTAGTACTAAGTATGAAATACTATATCCGAAAGTCTTTTGTAATACACGATAGTGACATATAATAATAATCAAGGTTTAAAAAAGATTAATTACTTAGATTTTAAATGCTATGCTCTAAGTACATCTCTTCCAGGAGATCTTCTCATAATCCTAATCACAACCACCCAGCCACGTTAACCATTTCTTCTTTCCACTATCTCATAGTTAGTCTTTCTATCCAACTTTTAACAAGTTACATGATACATGGGGTTTTCTTTGTGCATTTGTGATTCTCCCACAAGCATGACTCTATGCCCCTTGACTGAATCAATTATGAGCCTCATTATTTTTATAGAACACTATACATTTATTTATATCTCATGGCACAAGCAACTTTGAGTTGCTTATAAGTTGCCTGAATAGCTAACAGTACCATGTGGAGATAATCAAAAGGTTGTCTTAAACGTATACCAATAATACAGCAACATAATAACAATACATACTTGAAAAGAGAAGTAATTTCAACAGTACTCTGTTTTCCCTAGGAAATAGCTCATAAGACCTCATTTGACAATCAGCATTTTCACATAGGAAAAGTCATAAAATACGAATAGACAAAAATATTTTCTTCTATCAAAACGGCATCCCCTAGGATGCTTTATTAGAACACTCCACAAAAAGGAGATAAAAATATTTATGTTTGCACGTAGAGGGAAGTATATAAACTCACAGTACCAAAACTTTCCAATCACAAGGGCAAGCAGTACGGATATGCTGGATGTTCTATAGTGTGCTAGCTAGATAACAGCCCCACTTGGAGGAAGTGACATCATGGAAAACATATAACATCGAGCCCCATGTTGCCAACTTCTCCTGATGAAACCTGAACAGGATGAGACCGGAGCCTGGTGGGGTGCGCTCAGTTGCTGGCTGCAGGCAGCACCACATCCCCGAGTCTCCTCTCAGTCACTTTAAACTCTCCAGTCCTCCAAAGGGTTATCTTCATGTTTTTTCAACATTATTGTCCTAGTTTGTGAGTGTTACCACCAAACATATATGGATATTATATCAACTGAAAACCATTGTTTAGAAAAAAATGTTAAAGCTGACCCTCAAATCTATTTTAGTCCACCCATGTCACTTCACGCAAAATTTGTAAATTTAATTCAATAATTTTTATTTTTAAAAAAAATAGGTTAAAGTCTCTTTAGACATGAAATGATCATGAAGTAAGTCTAGCAATAATTTCCACTTTTTGCATTTCCCCACCCCTCCCTTTTATTTCCAATGGGAAGATTATAGTGCGATAAATAAGCTGAGGCAAACTTCATACTAGGAGAGCAGGTAGACATATTGCACAGACATTAAAAACCGTAGGACTAGTCCTGAGAATACAAGATAGAGACAGTCCGTGAGATTCTGTAGTAATAGGGGTAAGAGGCAGGTAGCCTAATGCCAGATAGAAAATGACCCTAAATTTCAACCAGGTTTTTTACTATACCCATATTATTCTAAACTTAAACTTTCACTATAAGTTGCAGTCCAAAAAAAAAAAAATTATCCCCAGTTCTTACAATGTACTCTATCTCTATGTATGTGGATTCTATGATTTAAAAACTGTCACACAGGAACATATAACTCAGTTAGAGTCAATATAAAACAAGTGAAATTAAATTATATACAACATACTAAGCAGATAACTGAAATTATGACAGCTATAATTGGCCCAGAAATAGGTTTCAAGAGACACCTCCCTAGTAATGGGCTCCTTGAACAAAGAAGAACTAATCTCCAACTTCAAACAATGTATTTGAAGTTTTGATTGGAAGTCAATAGATACAACATACCCATCCACTTACAAATATCACAGAAAATACATTAGAACAAAATAACATTACAATAGTTTATAAGCAAATGACTTTTTAAATACCGAAGGTGGGTTCTCACACCTCAACCCAGCTCACTCTCACTCCTCTCTGCTTCTCTCGTGGAAAGATTAAATCTCTTCGTGATAAATATCCCCTATGTTTCTCCACAGTGTGCTCTGCCTGGTGTCTCTCTGCCCAAGAATTATACTGAAACTATTACGTTACTTCACAAGACCCTTCAACTCCTGGAAGAGGTGAAGGACTTCAGGTTTAACTGACCTAAAGCAGAATTGAAACCAGCCAACAACCACAGCAAGGCTGGATGTTACAAGGTCAACACCAACCTGCAATGCTGTCACCTCTTCAGAGGAGCACAGCCCTTCTCCCTTCTGTTGAAGAAATGAAATAAAGAGCAACTTGAAAGAAAATGACACTTGTCATTTTGCTTCTTGTTGGCAAAATATCTGCATTTTTAGCAAACTCTATATCTAAGCAATGCTTTCAAGTTTTTTGCTTGAAAATATAAACTATAAATGAGAATTCTTGTATTGTGCTCCTGTGTCATTCTCATTTATTTAGGCTTGTTTACTCGGTGACAATATTACTAACTGCAAGGAAGTCAGGGTTCCAGACCCAACTGGGGTACAAAAGTTAGGTTTTTCCCATCTGGGTCCCAAGCCACAGCTTCCTGCTCACATGAGGCTCCCATTCACGGTGACCTGTGCCTTTCTAAAGGGACAACATAGCTCAGCTTTCTTTTCCCTGAGCAGGAATCCTCTGTAGTGCCACGGATGTGCATGTCACACCATGAAAACCAACACAAAAGGGGGAAAAGAGGCCAGGAATCCAGTGAGGGCACTTGAAAGAAGAGGGAGGAGGCACTTAAGAAAACAGTTTTTAAAATTTCTTTTGAAAAAAGCAACTAACAACAAAACAATAACTGAACATTCTCTATTAATATCATCCAGCAATTACCAAAACTTAATAAATTAGCTGACATAATCCTATCAACTGGTAGAGAGCAGCACCTATCTCCTCACTCCACTCTCCCTGCTAAAAGTGCTTCTAAAGGATGGATGCTTTCTTTCTCTGCTGTTTTACCTCATTTTCAGTTCACCTGTTTACCTGGATTTGTTTTCAGCTTAACATCCATTAAGCATTAAGACACAACAAGAGGTGCAGTGATGATGAGATAACGCCTCAAGGCCATTACTCTTCCCATGAGACTGACAGGAAGGATCTATGATAAGTGGAAGATAGCTTCCTTTACTTGGGTTAAAGGGAAGAAATATGAACCCACTCTAGAACTTTGACAATCAAAGAGAGAACTTTAAAACACCACGCATTTATATTTTGCCGAACTTTTCGTATTTCCCATTAGAAGGCAAAGTCTCTGATAAACTTTGGGGCATTTCTGATTTTTCAGCTAGTCTGGAAGGAGATGTCTGTTCAAGGGAGGGAATGCTGGGTGCTTGGATAGCCTATAGCTCTACACCAAGATAGGCCACCTCTAACCACAAAGTAAACAATAGTAATTAAGAACAAGTTAATGATGTCACCTCCCCAGGGAACATGTCCTCCAAGGCTCCTTGAAACAGGAGGAAGGTTAGTAGCAATTTTAGTACCAGTTCTCCTATTCCCACTTAAAAAAAAAAAATAGGGCCTAAATTTATCACCCTCACCCTCAGAACTATGGAGTCACTAAGTAAAAACCTTAAAAAGAAATCAGAAGACTTGAGTAAGTTTTTTCTTAGGTAGTTTATATAACAGAGAAACTTTGATCTTTAGCATCTTAATCTGTTCAAAGTTTGTTGTCAATCTCATGAAATGTTTCAAGTTTAAGAATTGTAAAGAGCTATAAGATGTTTACATGAATTATTTAATTCAGAACTGTGAGGGAATTTTTCATTAGTCTTCATTAACAATCAAGATGACTGATAGTTTGGGCCCAATCAATCAATACTTTGCAAAATCCATGTCAGAGATGTTGGAACAACTGGATGCTGACAGTCAGTCTCTTTCTTACCTCCCATTTGTGCTAAGTGATAAAGGTAGTAACAATACCTTTACAATTTTCAAAACCGTTTCACCTACATTATTTTGCAATCCTAGCAGAGGTTGCGCTTTATCCTCATTCTTTACCATGGCTGGGGAAGAATGGAGCTTGATAACATGCAGAGAGTAACAGGAAACCTTGATTTGTTTCTCGCAGTTCCCCTACTGACTTCCTCTGTGGCCTCTGGGATGTCACTTAACCTCTCTCACACTCAATAGCCTATCTCAAACAACCTATAATAAAACTTTTTCATTTCCAGCCCACTGGGGCATTAGAACAATGAATCTGATAGGATGTCTCTAACACACTTTGGTCTCTATAGGGGAGGTTGCCATAAAAATAAAGGCATCGTTGTTATTATTCTAATTGACTTATTTGCAAATGGAGCCTATTGATGGAGCCCAACCCTCAGATACAGAAAACAAAATTCTGCCAGTCCTCTAGAGTACAATTGCCTCCTGGCAATTACACCCATAACCACATTTCCTTATTACTGTTATAAAAGACTATGGTTGAAGGGGAGGCAAAGGGGGAGTTTAGTGGGGAAAATACGCTTTTTCTTTTCAATGGAAGATGCTGAAGTTGCAAATTTGGAACCCAAGGCTAGAGGTAAACTCTGACAGAGCATGGTTCCAAATTAGTGTCGTGTTTGTTACTCGTGTCAGAAAGACAGAGGTATCCCTGAGGCTGCGGCACTGCAGCAAATTTTGAAAATAATTTGGAGAGGGGAGATGGCAAAATTACAAGGTAATCTGGGCCAAACACGAGGAATGCTATAAAACAATGACCAGAAAAAGTTCAAGGCTGTACCATCCTTACCAACAAAGATGCCATATCACAAGGTGTAAAAGGCACAAAGAACAATTAAATTGAGCTTAGGAAGAAAATGCCATGGACAATTTCACATAAAAAGCCAAAAGGGAATATGGGGGTTACATAGACCTTTCCTTGAGTCTATGGAAGAGCAGACCATGTCCCCTCTATTGATGCCAGCAGCCATGGGAATCAGTAGGTGGTTCAGTTTTGGGCACTTTAAGAGCTCCATATCCCTTAAGTGGAATTTTTTCAAGGTGAAGAAGAAAATTGCTTTGTGTTATGACATTTAGAGACACTGAACTTTCCTTTTATGAGCAACATCACCAGGCCCAACATCCTGCACACGTCCAAGGAGGATCATTCACAGCGTGGGCTACAGGGAGGGTGCCCCCTGGAGTTGTTAGTACACAACCTGTGGTAGCTCTATGTGTCCTGAAAAAAACCTTTAAAAAAAAATCTTAAAACTTAGGGTTCAAAAAGAGACAATCATTTGGATAAAGTTTCACATAGTATTAGTTTTTAAAAATTTCAATCATTTAAAAAGTGTTTGTGGTTATTCTTTTTGGATTATATACAATCTGAAGACATGAATTAAGCTCCAAAAAGATCATTTGAAGGAGACAAGGGACAAGTTGCCATATGGTGACAATAAATGCCACTTGCCCTATTTTGATGTTATAATCAGTGACACATTCAGTCCCAAAACTGTAGTGAGTATCCCAGTCCTTCCAGGTGCTTGATAGAAATTCAGATTCCCTGCCCTCCCCGCTGTGGCTGAGAACCCTATAGAAGTGCTGGGGTCAAGACAGTGGCACTTTCAACAGGCACCCCGGGTGACTCCCTTGTGAATTGTTCTCAGACTGTGTTTACAAGGATGCTAGTTTGCAGACACAAAACTGGAAAGCAAAAAGGAGCGTGTGGCTATAGAGTCCTAAAAAAACAAACAACATGCAGTGTTTAAGCCAAGACCAATGTCCACTTTTCTCACTCTCCCTGCCATGCAACAGGATTCAGCTTCAGCCAAAAATCACATGTGTACAGTGAATCCTAAAAAGCACACTAACTCCAAATCCACATCGAACCATGCTGAACTCTATCACACTTCACAGAGCTTTAAATAGAATTCTACTAGAATCATCAGCCCCCGGCCGCCAATGGATTCTTTGGGTTCTGTTGCTTTATCCAAGTGATCCAAAGTGACCCCAGATCCTATTAGCTGCCTGTTCACTTGCACACTTTTCTCCAAGTCGAACACAGAAGGATGAAAAAGAAAACACAAATATTGGCATAGGTGACTTGAGGTTGCTTGACCTTTCTGAAGGAAGGTTTCTGGCAATCGTGTCTTGGCAGCTCCCTGGAAGGCAAGGCCAGGACACAAAGAGGAAGACAGGAAGCCGGGAGCTGGCCATGTGTCCTTGGCAGGCAGCAGCGAGGCAGGGTGAACCACCTCATCCCTGCCAAACCAGAAACAGTGGGGAAAGCCCAGCTAATTGGCAAGTCGCAGCCGGCTGCAGTGCACATCCTCTGCTTTAAATGCCTGATAAAGTGTGATGGTGTGCCAGACCCTAATCTACTTACACATGATCCAGCTTTACTTTCGGAAACTTCATTGGCTCCTGCTTGTGCTTCCTGGAGGAAGTGGCGAAGCGGCACCTTAGGATGGCAAGGGCTGGCGAGGTCACACAGAGGTGCACGGGGGTCACTCTGCTGTCGGAAAGGGCCAGATACATTGGTACTTTGCTTTTGACTAACAATGTTCCACTTGTTTGTTTATTTTCCTTCAGAGGAAACTGAAGTCAACATTGCATACTGAGTACGAATATACTCAATGCATGTTCCAGGCATTTAAAAAACTTAGCCAAAGCCTTTAAGATACCCCAAGAGAGGACAGATCTGCACCGGGGTTGCAGTCAGCTAGTCAGCTATAGTTTTTATTTACGTGTTAGTTGGCTCAACCATATTTTCTAATATAATCTGATGTACTAGCATACTAGTAATATCACCACTTTCTGTGTCTTTTCCTGCTAAACTGAGGAGTCACACAGGGAGACAGGGAGCAAATAAATTGCTCCTCGCCGCTGCTATAACGTTGAATCCAGGGACCAGGAGGGAGCATAATTTCCCCCCTAGGGAAATGGCTGAGGCTTGGTAAGAGCAATTAAAGGGGTGTGTGCAGTGGTTGGGCACATTTCCGTTTATTTTCTGTGAAATGGTTCTCTAAAACTCACACTAAAAATTCAAGGGGTTTCTGCTTCTTTAAATATAGTAGCCAATGGTGGCATTAGATGGAGGGAAAAAATGCACATTTCCTCCACAGAACTAGAAGAGAGCACAAATGAACATAATCCATTGTTTTCTGCCAGTTTCTTAAGGTCTACAGAATAGTCATCCTTTAAGCAGCCCAAGGTCCCTGTATGATCACATCTGTTGTAGTGAAGTTATGCGGGGGAGTAAAACTCAATACTCTCTGATCACTATTTTCAATGCGTAAGTAATTCACATGCCCAACACCAGCTCTCAGAGTCTGTAAGTTTAGATGTGTCCTAACTCCAAACTTACTATTTCAATCAGCTCCCTCTTGCCTTGACCTTCCCAGACTCTGCTTAGCTGACTTTTGACACTAAGAACCCCTAACTTTGAAAAATCGCCCTTTCCTTTTCCTTTAGGGCACCACTCCTTCCTGGTTCTAAGCCTTCCTTTTTGGGGTTGCTTTCCAGCCTCTATGGCTCTCTCCTTCTCATCTATCACCCTTCCATGTTGGTGATCCCTGAGACAACCTACCCAAGTGATCCTCATCATTGTCATCTTATGCTCCCCCGGAGTGAACCCACCCAGCTCCGTGTTTTCAAATATAACACATTTGTAGAGGATTCCATGTCGACATCTAGCCCTAACCTCTCATTGTATCTGCAAAACCCTGTGATATTGTAGTGCAATCCCTGCACACTCTGAGTTGCTAGTGCACTACTTCCCCCGCCCGCCCCCCAACACACACACACATATACTCCAGCTATACCTCAATTAATGGAACCCATATCCACTCAGCTTCCCATGCAGAAAACAAGCAGCTGGCAACACCGTCTCCCTAAAGCCTCACATTTGGTTGTTGGCCTAGCCACTACCTTTCATGTCCATTCCCTCATCTCTATGTCAAAGGCTGCTAAAGCCCTTGTCGAGCCTTCATGTCTCATCTGACAACAGCTTCAGCCTCCTCAGGCCAATAGGAATCATTCTTCACAATGAAGCCAGACTCCATCGTCAGCACTGTCACCAGGAAACATAACACTTCACCCCTTAAAACACTTTGATGGCTCCCTATTGCTCAGAACAACCCAAAACCTCCTTAGTACAGCACTCAAGGCTCTTCATTAGCTGGCCCAGCCTAGCCTCAGATCTCACTACAGCCACTGGAAAAGTCATAATTGTTAGTCCCTCTCATATCCAGCCCCAATTTTCCATACCTTAGCTCTAGCCCACTTCTTGAAATCCCTAGAATACATTGTACAATCGCAGGTCTCTATGCCTTTGCCCATACGGTTTCTATTCCTGGAGCATCACTTCTCCCGTGCTATTCAAACTCCTAACTCATCTACTAAAGCCCCTGAATTTTATCCATCTTCTCTGAGTTTTACTTACTGCCACCTAAGGAGGCACCCCTTAGGCCCACAACTCCTCACTCACACCTCCGATATGGGAATTTAACATTACATTATGCTTGGTTGCTTATATGTTGCTTCTCTCCATAAGACAGTGACTGCCTCATATCACAATTTAACCTGAATAATTCTGGGAATGCATTTAAGCTGCAGAAAGGATGTCATCTTGGGTATTCTATCCATAAAAAAAAACCTGAGAAAAAGAGCATTAATTTACCAAAGAAAGACAAAACAATCTAAAAGAAGATTCATAATGGGCTGTGAGTTTATACAGTTAATTAACACTCAATATTCTGATTCTGACTAGATTCTTACTAGATTTATCCATATATTTATTTTAAAGACAAACAACATAACTGAACATCTACAAGATACCATGTATCATCCCTGGAACTCAGTCTACAATAGTGAAAAACACATGATTTGCCCCTGGTCCTCATGCGGCTTATAGTTTAATTGCACTACTCTGACTTTAACAAGTAAAATGGGCTCTGTTTAAAATGTATAAATAAGCAGTATCCACAAGTATTACATCTTGAAAATAAGATTGACATGCTACATACACAGAGTCTTAATAGTGCAACTAAGTGTTTTTGGTTTGATTTTTGTGTTTAACAAGTAAATTGCCAGAGAGAATAACAGCCACAGCAAAGGCACTGTTTAGCTGTGACAAGCAGAATGAGTAAAGGTGATATGATGCAAAATAGCTATTGCACCAGAAAATAAGAAGACCACAGATTAATGAGGCCAGCCTTTAAAACTCTCTGACCTCTGCCATCTCTCTGGCTCACTGAAAGAGATCTATGGACCAGCTTTGGGAGCTGAACAGTCTAATACAATTTAAGATTGAAAATTACTTTGTGGGCACACTCCATAGATTGAATGGTGAAGAAGCGAGACTAAATGAAGGACTAAAAAGGAGTCATGAGGGGAAAAAATATCACAAGAATGGTTTTCTATTGTGAAAATCCATCATGAAGAGGGAAAAGGGGCTAATTTGTAAAACCATCACCAAAACAAAGTTTCTAAATAGAGATAGAGAGAAATATGAGTTGAAACCCTTTTGTATTAAAAACAAAACAAAAACACCCTAACTGGTTTGGCTCAGTGGATAGAGCATCGGCCTGTGGACTGAAAGGTCCCAGGTTCAATTCCGGTCAAGGGCATGTACCTTGGTTGTGGGCACATCCCCAGTAGGAGGTGTGCAGGAGGCAGCTGATCGATGTTTCTCTCTCATCGATGTTTC
Source organism: Plecotus auritus (assembly GCF_963455305.1). Lineage (NCBI taxonomy): Eukaryota > Metazoa > Chordata > Mammalia > Chiroptera > Vespertilionidae > Plecotus > Plecotus auritus. Next base: position 127,272,271 of record NC_137776.1, on the reverse strand, counting down.
TAACTCTCTCCCTCTCCCTTCCTCTCTGTAAAAAATCAATAAAATATATATATTTTAAAAAACTATCCAGACATATGCCATTTATATGCTTTTCTCTAATAAATATGAGAAATGTGTAAACCAATATATGTAAAGAAATATCATGAAATGTGATACCATATTCCTCACGGAAAAACAACCACCTCCTTTTCACAATGTCAGTTACAACCAAATTTAGCTTTAAAACTCTATGGCCTGTCCCACGGTGGCGGTTAGCTGAAAGGGGTCTATTGACTAGCTTTGTGCACAGAACAGTTGAATGCTACTTTAGATAGAAAATTATTTCTTTCACTCTATACGAATAATTATCACGGCGATCACACAATTATTATAATTATATCTGTAAGAACTGTTATTGGGAATTTATCTCTGAAACAGTCTCATGCATTGCAGGGGACATTTATCTTTTTTTAATGATCACCAACACAAGTGTCTTTTTGTAGCTACATAAGTGATTTTACCTCTTTCTATTAATATCCCCTTGCAGGCTTTCAAAGCCGGAGGAGACAGCCCCACGTTCCCCCTCTAAAGCAATTGTTTCAGCTAAGCCAGGCCTGTGGCTGTACTTCCTCATCACCACAACATAACATTCACAATGTGCTTTCCTAAATGGATGGAACACCCCCCAAAAAGCCCCTCAAATCTGTGTTTCATAAACTGTACTCTAAGAGAAGTAGCAATAAAGTTTATTACAGACCTAAAGTATCTGCATAAACCCGGTTAATTGAAAAGTGGGTGGAGAAGGCTGCCAAATTAAATGTTTACATTAGCACAGCTGTATTGTAAAAACATTCTGCCCCCTGTGCTTTGTAATTATAAGATATTTCTGGACTGTGTATCTCTACAAAGTTAATCTGCGCTGCCAAGAGAGTCCTGGCACGGGCGCAGCTCAGCAGCCGAGCCGCGGGCAGGGCCTGAAATGGTAGCCAAGCGGCCTAGATGCCGCCACGCTCACCAGGCAGGGCCGAGACTGCCCAGGCCCAGCCAGACACTGGATCCCACCTAAGATGAGCTCAACTTTCCTCAAAAAGCTGTTTGAAAAACTAACTACAACGCAAGATCATAATAGGACAAGTTAGGGAGTGAAACAAGGGGTCTTTTCTGAAATGCCACTCACCTCGACATTGCAGTTAGGCCCCGGTCCACCATGCTTTCTGCTAATGGAAGAAGCTCTTTTAATCTTGTAGAAAAGTAAAATAAAATAATAATAAACGGACCGTACGGAAATGTACTGCAAAGAAGCCTGAGCAAAATCTGAGCAAAGCCAACAGTTTCCCATTTGCATTGCCATAATTTTGACATGGACTCTGAGTCTTTATCAAAGCAACATGAATGGATACAAAATGAAAACAACAACAAAATAATAATTTTCTTCCTTCTCTTTCCTTAAGAATCTACACTTCTCTTATATCACTAAAACACTGGTAATATATATATATATATATATTATATATATTTAAAAACTGTTTAAACCCTCCTATGGCAAGCACCCATAACACAAAACCTACCTAAATGAAAACTGAGATCAAAGAATAGTCTCTGAAAGTTCCAAGGATTGAACAAAAGGTGTGTGTGTCGGGGTGGGTGGGGGGGTGGGGGGGAACTTCATGAAACTATAGACATACCGATTTGCTCATAGTAGGAGCATACAGAACACATGAAAAATTAAGGAAAAATGCTTCAGAAGTGCACCTAAATCTCTCATACTGTTTATTGTTTCTGTCCCTTTTTTTCTCTATTAAACTTGTCCTAACTAACATGCTATGTCCACAGCTGCCAAGTATTACATAATGAGATCACTGGATTTTTTCTCTTCGCGGCTGTCCACTAGTTTAAGCTCAGGTTGAGAGACATGAGGCCTGGTGCACCATCCTGTAATCACTATTGGCCGTGATTACTGTTCCGTAATGCTAAGCTTCAACTGAATCCAACATTGCCTCAGCCCAGAGATAATTCAGAGGTGAAAGATGAATTCCATAATGCTGACACAGACTGGTGGCATTCATTAGACTCAGAGCGCTTATTCACTAAATGCCAGTCTTTCTATATTTAATTACATGTCCACACACTCAGCACAGCCACACCAATAATTTTTAATTTTTTTAAATCTCCATCATTATAAAGTCTAATATCTCTTGAAAGGTTTAATTTGAATACTGTCTCTTGTCCACTATCCACCTAAAAACATATATATATATATATATATATATATATACACACACACACACACACACACACACACACACACACACACATCTATCCAAGAAATATATATAAATACGTTAATATATATATATCCTCTTCTTGGACTTTTTCAAGGCAGAAAGATTTCTCAACATTATGATTCTGCACAAAAGACATTCAGGGACTTTCAGCCTTTGTTTAATTAGTTATCAGCAGGGTCAAAGTCACATAGCTGTATAACTACAAGCCACTCTTAGCAAAAGTTGGTGTGTTCAGAAAGAATCTCCAGTTCACTCTTAATTACTAATGCTTTTAAACCTTGCACTAATTATTTTTTTTTTTACTTTCATGAGATTTTATGGTTTGATACTGCTTCTTCTTCCTTGAGAATTCCCAAATCCTAAAATTATCATCCGTTCCATCAACAGAGGAATTGAGTAAATGTTGATTGATAACCAACTAGTGCAAAGAGACTTGGTGCAATTATATACAAAACTAGGGGATTAAGACAAAAGCCTTTAAAAAAATTAAAATATAGTTTCGGATTCCGTGTGTTTCTTGTTTCTTACATTGGCCATTTTGGGTGCATATTGCCAAGTGGGTATATTTTATATCCCCAACTAGAATACAAGTCTCTGGGAGTCAAGCACTTTATGTCTTGCTGAGAGCACAAGAAAGGGCAATACATATCAAAGTGATTCCTATACCTGCAAGGAGCCTAGTGAAAATAAATGTGATTAGTTGAGTGAAAGTACCTCCTACATCAGCTTAAAATGGGACCACATCCTTCTCTTCATCGGCCAGTAATAAAATAATAGTAAGGCTAACAGTATTTGACATGTGTACATGTTCAACTGTGTTCTCAATACTACACACAGATTGCATCCTCACAATAAAACTATGGGGTAGGTATTATTATTATTATTATTATTATTATTATTATTATCCCCATTTTCAAATGAGAAGACTTGCTCAAGGCTATTCTGCTAATAAGTTGAGACAGAGAGGAATTAAACTCAAGGAAATCTGACTCTAGAGTCCCATCTAAATTTGCAGTTTTCTCAAATTACAGGTGTTACCATTAGACATACACACACACACTCACACACGCGGAGATAGAGGAAGGGAGTGAGAGAAGGAGAGAGAGACAGAGACAGAGAGAGAACGAGAGCGAGAGCGAGAGCGAGAGCGAGAGAGAGAAAGAGAGAGAGAGAGAGATCAGATAGAGGTTATTCCTCTACAATTACAGGATTCTTTGGTCAACTAGCCTAACTTTTTGACACATAACTTCGCAATTCTCCTGGAGGAAGCCTCCATTGAGCTCGGCGGCTGATTGTGGTGAGTTTATACTGTGGTTTGGTAATGTGCACAAGCCGGGAGGAGGAGGAGGCCAGAAACCCCTTTCTGCCCATGGCAGGCCACAAATTGAGGACTGAGTCAGTGCACTCAGTTAAAGGCAAAGGGCCGGCTCAGCATGAGCAGCTCAGCCCATGATAACATGTGAGCACCAGACACCCTTTTCAAAGCCACTGCCCTCTTCATTCCCCACAAACCTCCTAATCTCTCACCAAAGTCCCAAGACTTCACCACAGGATCAAGTAATTCCCCCTCTAAGCCACACCTCACAAATAACAGTCTGATTTCTTCCTATGTGCCGTTTTTCCCCATGAGTGCTACTGAACCAGTCTTAGCTGTACTTAACCAGGGTTTAAGGTCTGATCCTTTTCTACTGATACAACATGGCTGCACAGAAGAACCAGTTTCCACTGCCACCTGATAGATCTACCAACACCACTTCTACCACTCCCTCCTACCCAGGTGAATGAGACTCAAGGAAAGAGCAGAAGGTCAAAATATGTCCTTGCTTCAACGTAGGTGGTTAGTTACAACACAGAGCACAGCATGATCCCATGCATGAGGCCAAGTGCCTCAGCATGATGACTCAACTTGAAAAGTTGGCCAGTTGCACACAATGGCCAAAGTCTAAGTGGAAAGATTATTTCCCTTTTCCCCAAATAGCTTTATGCCCCCCACACCCCGACTGCAAACTCACTTTGAATCATCTTTCCAATGTTATTCTCTATTTGTAATCTAATTCTAATGACCTCAAGGTAGGTCGTTTTTAAAACTCAAGGCAAGTTCTGGCTCATCTATAAGAGAATAAACCACTAGGTGTTAAAATTCAGTGCCTGTTCAGATTTTCATTTCAACTAGCTCCATTCCAACATCAAGGTTAAAGTGCCAAAGACAGAAACAAGTTACCCTTATTTCTAAATTAGCTAACTCAAGAAAATGGAATTATTCTCATTTCTACCAAAGGCAAAACCGTGGATGACTTTATGACTTGGAAACATCAGTATGAATTCAAATGTTCTCTTAGTCAAGTTCATAAAAACAGACATGGCTTAAACTTTGATTTAACTGCTATGGAAGTGCAATGAACTCATTCTCTTGGTATTTTTACTTACCAGAGAGTTTTTTTAATGCCTTTTCATGAGTATTTTTGATAAAGTGGCATAAATTTTCCCTACTCCAATGTCCATAATATGAAAATTCATACTTCTATTCATTTTGCAAAAGAATGCCCTGAAAGATGTCCTCATCTTTCACAAACTGAAGGAGATCATTCAACGTTCTTTTGAAAGTGCATAATATTCTATTTGGGGGGAGGGGGAGTACAGATTTCAAAAGTTGCAAAAATATTAATCTTTCCTCATATATCTACAGCATTAAATTTATATAGACCCACCGATTCACTCAGTCTATTTTTTTAAATATATTTTATTGATATTTTACAGAGAGGAAGGGAGAGGGATAGAGAGCTAGAAACATCGATGAGAGAGAGACATCGATCAGCTGCCTCCTGCACACCTCCCACTGGGGATGTGCCCGCAACCAAGTTACATGCCCTTGACCGGAATCGAACCCGGGACCCTTCAGTCCGCAGGCTGACGCTCTATCCACTGAGCCAAACCGGTTTTGGCTCACTCAGTCTATTTTTTAATTTAGTTTCAATATACTACAACTTCTGCCCTCATTCCCTCCTTGCAACATCCCACCCCTAGGAAGGTGGGGAGAAAAAGTCAGAGGTGACAAGACAATAAAACTGTATGAAAATAGAAATGAAATGTTTGGTAACTGGCAGTTCAGAACAGAATAGACTGGAAATAATTTTAATGCTGCCTATCCATTCCCATATGATCTATAACAAAATTATGTTGCCTCTATCTTATGAAGAATCAATATATGATGGACCAGTTTTCTTAATAAAAACGAGCAAATGATGCAGATTATGACTAGGTTTTTCACATTGAGATTTTTAAAAAATGCAATTCCCTTTACCACTTGCTAAAGAATGTCCTTTACATCATCAAATAATTATTCATTTTAAATACTAGTCTAGTATTTCTTTAAACAAAGTCCATGTTATTGCACTGCTGATAACTTCAGGTTTTGGAAAGAAAGGGGTAAAAATTGATGAGCAAATGCAATGATGAGTACTGACAAAGTCTCAACATTTATTAGAAGGCAATTGCTAGAGAACATGGCTTTAATTGTGCCTACATATTTTTATTCATTAAGATGAATAACCAATAAAATCCCACACTATGGTGTCCCAGCCTCATAACACATTAATAAAGTTTCTTAAAGGTTTTGGCAGGGGGCCAGCACAGTCCATTAACTCTTTGCAAGTTGTAAAAAGAAGTAAAGTCATTTCAGTCTGTTTTGTGGTTATGAATGAAACAGCAGGCAGCCTGTATGGAAACGTCACTTTGAATATGGTATTGGTAATGGATGCTTTGCTGCTCAATCAGAGAACAGTGTGGGGAGAAGCTAATGCACCCCACCACAGCCCTAGCCATGCTGCACTGCACAGCTAATCTAGTTAAAAGTGAAGGGGAAAGAGCATAGGACTCCAAGTCGGGAATCTGTTTATTTTGCTAACAGGCTGTCACACTGCATCTGGTTAAGCCTGCCCGCTGTGAAACCCAAAATTGTAGAATACATTTTAAGTGACTAGGACGGCTTTTCTCTGCTGCTTCTTTTTCTTCATAAAACTTGGCTACTTGGGCATCCGCTTAGTGAAGTCTGGACTGTAAATTGGTAAAATGTCTTTTATTTCATGTAAGAGGCAGCATTCTACCCTGTAACTTTTTTAATTAAGTCGTATAAATAACTGCAACAATTGGTAGCTTTGTGTTTGTCTCTGACTTTGCCTAACAATTTGGATTGGAGTGCAGTACTTCTCCCTAAAGCTTTGCAGTGCCATCTGTCCCCGTTTTGCATGACACTGCAAACATTTTCCTTTGGAAAAAGAATTCAGTACTTTGCTTCCTTTTCAGAATGAAAAATGGAAAACCTGAATGAAACTAAATATATAGAGAGGCATCCAAGTCATACAACTAACACAGTAAACGTAGAGGGCATTTAAAACATTTTTCTCATATGGGAAAGGTTGCTACCCTCTCATTTGCTCCTATATGAGAACAAAAGTTTCTATATTTTCAGGGTGGTTTTTTTTTCCCCAAAAAAAGTAATTTGACATTTTTAAAAGTTTAAAAAGAGAACTTAAAAAGAGATTAAAACCCTTGATTTTAAGAAAACCAATAATTCAGAATAGCTTTGCAAGTCATTTTTGGCATTTCGGTTATGAAGAAAACACACTGAAATGTAAGTGGACACACACACGCGTGCGCACACACACACACACACAGCCCCCTTTAATCCACAACCAAATATGAATAGCATCATTAGTCAGTTACTTCTGATTGTTAAAACCACAAATTGGCTGTAATGATCTGTCACTTCATATGAGGCCAAAAAATAAAATTTTAAGCAGAGGAGGTAATTACAATAAGTATAATAGAAAACATCATTCATTATTTTAATTTTGTTTTAATTTTCTACTAGGAAAAAAAACAGAAAGAATATTTTTACTTTCAAATATAAATGTTCTTGAATGAGTCTTTTAAAAACTTCCCATTTCAAATTTCATTTATTCATAATCAATCTTAATATGTACGAAAATAGCTGTATCTCTTATACACTGTGGCTTTTCCTGCAAGTTATTATCTGACTCACCTCTAAGTAAAACCAAAGCCAAGCCTAGTTATAACAGGCTGAAATTGTGCATCATGATTATTTTTTCTCTGGAAAGATTAAATTCCAGATAATAAATAACTATGCCTGAAATGGTTAAAGTATTAATTATATGCATATATTTCTAGGTTATAGGAATCACTGTAACCTGACAAGACCCAAAAAATAAAATTGCAAACATTTCATTTAAAAACAAGACTGCCTTAGCTTGATGCCTCATGATATTATATTAAAAAATATGTTATGTGAGTGTTAATAGTAATATTACCTGCACTATTTTTTTCCAACCTGGAATTAGAATTAAATTACAAAAAAAATGCATTCAAAAAGTAACCTGGATTCAAATATTAATACATCTGGGAGATTTCTTAAGAGAAATAATGCACTTTATTTCCTAGAGAAATAGTATGAACCACCATAGAAATGTACAGAAACAGAGAGGATACAGGAGATATATACATTCGGTCTGCAGTGGTGAAGACAAAGAAAAATAAAGTAATCTAGTGGCTTTTCAATGACAATGCAATAAAAAGTAGTGCAAACAGAGAGAAGCTTTGATCGTCGCTTGTCTACCTTTAGAAAGGTACTAGTGTTGTTACTCAAGGCAAGGAACCAACAAACGCAATTTGAGTTTCAAAGACAGAGTCCAGAAGCAGGAGGAAAGCAAGGTAGAGGGAGTAGATGATAAGAGAGGAGGCCAGAGGTTTGTTCTCTTATCACAGAGATAGCAAACCACCTTGTACAACTGTCCTAATGGATTTCCACCTCCCATTTTTCCTCAGCAAGGGGGGCGGGGGCACCCTCCAGGTTAGCCCTCTCCTGAATCCAACAATGAATTCCGAGTTCAACCATAGGATAGCCATGCTATTAAGGATGATTAAGTTGTGACAAGGATATTATACCTAAAGGAAAGGAAGTGTATACTTTAGAAAGATCTTCAGCATCAATAATGGACATTTAAAGGATTAAAAGATTTAAAGAATTATCTCTCAATTAACCAAAATAGCCACATCAAAGGAATGCACCACTGGGCTTTATTGGTAACTGCAATTTATCTGGTATTAAATGGACTACTTCCATAGTGTTATGTAAATAAGCTACCATTTATTAAAGAATAAATGCCACCTCTAGAGGTAGGTGGGAATTCCGTAAAAATGATCCATTTCTCACACCAGAGAGCCACACGTTAATAAAGTCCTGAGAGACTAGCCTATGGCTCTGAGAAACTCCTATGACCTACTTAAATGAGTAAACCAAAAGACTCATATTAATAATCAGTATACTTATTTTTAATTGAAAAAAGCCAAACTACACCAATTCACTCTAAGGCTTGATGAGTCACATAAGCTACTCATGGACTTAATTTTACTTAGAAATTACTCATACACTATTGTTGCTATTCTGGAAGGTTATATAAATAATTATATGCTCAATTAATTCTTAAATGGAATTCTCCCTTAAATTACAAATTTTAAACTATTAAAGTAACATAATGCACCTGACAATGTGTTGGTTGAGTGTCTCTACTAAAATAAGAAGTAAGAAAAATTTAGAAGAGAACTAACTATCTAAGGTACAATTCAATCCAAAATATAGGATCAGGAATTTCAAATCAAAGTGTTCCATATTAAGTCTAAATGGGCTTCCTACTGAGTAATAACATGGATAATTTGGAAAACTATTTCAAAAGTTTCATAATTCTTCTGAACAAAAACACATTTCTAAACACTCTACACTTTACAATATTGACCACAATACATGTTTGATAGATGTGTGCTAGATAAATGGATCTATGATTAAGTTATATGATAAAAATAATATAATTCACATTTATAATGCTTTACAACTTACAAAACACTTTCACTTAAGCTACCTTATCCTAACAACCTTGTTGGGCAAGTATTATTATCCCCATTTTATAGATAAGGAAATTGAGGCTCAAAGAGATTAAACGTTTCACCCAAGGTCAAGGAGGTAGTAAATTCACTGCTTAGAGAATAATTAGCTTAAGTTTAGATAAGTCACTTCCTTCTTCCCCATTCTAGCCTCAGACACACACAAACATGATATGCATCACACCTGAAATATGATACAAAAAAATTATATGTCAGTCTTTTCTTACACCACATTATTTTCCTCTTTCCATTTGTACTTTTGTAGGCACCGTTTTTGAAAGGTAATATAATTATATCTCCCTTTTAAAAATGCTGTGATAATCTCCCTGCCTGGGAAGTGTGCATGGCAGAAGGAAGGGGCATAGTCAGGAGACTTGTGTCTTAATTATCACCCACCACTAAGTTAATCTTTGATAACTGACTTATTCACCAGGGTCCTCAGGTCAGTCATGACAAACAAGGGATTTATAATAAACATTTCGAAGTCCTTTCGCTCCACAGCAGTGGTTCTCAAGCTTTAATGTGATTTAAGAAATCACCAGGAGAGCTTGTTCTCACCCAGTTTCTGGCCCTTCTTTGGAGATCTGATTTAACAGGTCGGAGTAGGGCCCGTGAATCTGCATTGTGAGAAGCCCGTGGGTGATGCGATGCTGATGCTGCTGGTCCAGGGACCACACTTTGAGAACTGTTGCTTCACACTAACAACAACACGGAAAACAGTTCAGAAAATGTGAACCTGACCATGCTGCTCTCGTGAAGCCTTTAGTGTTTCTCCCATAGCCCTGAGCATCAAGTCCAAATTACACCCTGGTTAACAGCCCCTGGTCATGCAGGTCCCCACCAGACTCGCCCCTCAGGATCCCTCTTGGGGCTGCCTCCTCCAGAAAGCCTTTCCTGATGCCCCAGGCCACTAAGCTGAGTTCCCTGCCCCTTGGCTGCTTCTGGTAAGAACATGTGGCTTCCTCTGTCCTGACACTAAGGTCCTGGAACCACGCACTTACTGGTCTCTGCTCTCCACACACCGGAAGTCTCTGTAAGTGCAACCCCTCCCATCCCGCAGCATTCAGAGCAGAGTTTCCTCATCTCACACCCTTGACTTGAATGCCACGATGCCGCCCTGTCTGCATCAGCACTCCAGCCACATGGCAGCTGTTTCCAGCAGAGCCATCCATCCTCCATGCTTCTGCATCACTTCCCAGTCACCGCGCCCCCCCACCCCACCCCGAGCAGGCCACATCCTAACCCATAATCAATCCCCCTTCCTTAAGAAGTGGTGAATAATCTCCAACATTTACAGGGAACTCATACAACTTAAAAAAGGAAGATAAACAATCCAATCAAAAAATGGGCAATGGACCTAAATAGATACTTTTCGAAAGAGGACATAAGGAAGGTCAAGAGACATATGAGAACATGCTCAAAGACATTAATCATCCGAGAGATGCAAATCAAAACAACAATGAGGTACCATCTCACACCTGTCAGAATGGCTATCATCAACAAATGGCAAGTGCTGGCGAGGATGAGGAGAAAAAGGAACCCTCGTGCACTGTTGGGGGGAATGCAGACTGGTGCAGCCACTGTGGAGAATAGTATGGAGTTTCCTCAAAAAACTAAAAATGAAACTCCCATTTGACCCAGTGATCCCACTTCTAGGAATATATCCCAAGAAACCAGAAATACCAATCAGAAAGGATATATGCACCCCTATGTTCATAGCAGCACAATTTACAATAGCTAAGATTTGGAAACAGCCTAAGTGCCCATCAGCTGATGAGTGCATTAAAAAACTGTGGTACATCTACACAATGGAACACTACGCTGCTGATAAAAGGAAGGAATTCCTACCATTTGCAACAGCATGGATGGAGATGGAGAGCATTATGCTAAGCAAAATAAGTAAGTCAGAGAAAGATAAATATCACATGATCTCACTCATTTGTGGAATATAATGAACAACATAAACTGATGAACAGAAACAGATGCAGAGACAGAAGCATTGATCAGACCATTGAAACTCAGAGGGAAGGCAGGGGAGGGTGGGGGGAAGGGGAAGAGATCAACCAAAGGACTTCTATGCATGCATATAAGCCTAACCAATGGACACAGACACCAGGGGGGTGAGGGCAGGAGCAGGGGAGTGGGGGGGGGGGGCAATGTGGGGATAAAGACATATATGTAATATCTTAATCAATAAAGAAAAAAAGCCAAAATAAAATAAAAGAATAAAAGAAAATTAAAAAAAAAAAAGAAGTGGCAAAGACCAGGAAAACCCAAAGAGGGAACGTGCACTCAGGTGAACACATCCCTGCATAAGGCACCACCTTCCCCTTCTCCCCTCGCAGCTTGCTCCACTCCTCGCTGGCCCCCCGCATGTTCAAGGATCTCGGGGCACACTGGTCTGGCTTCACCAGCATGGAGCTGTGCAGCCACTTGGCTTAAAGCTCTGCTACTCTGTCCTGAAATTCTCAATGCTTGACCAAGATGCCACACGTACTATGTTGCCAGTCCTGAAGACACATGTGAAGCTGGATACACCTCATCCTCCGCGGGCACACATTACCAATGACCATTTCAGCCTGCACCAGCTCAACAGGCATCACTCCCAGGGAACCTGAGAAATGCAGAGAAGAGCGTTCCTCTAAGAGCCTGCCATACTGCCTTCTTTCGGATTACAAAAATTGGTTCATTGTTGAACTTTATAAATGTGTACTCTTTCCCATATGTTGGTTCTCCGCTTCTATTCCCATGGTCCTCGTTCTCTTTCTCATTTGAAATGTATTCTGATTTTACTGAGTATGAATATCCCACCGAGAGCTGCTTATTCCCCAATGCAGTGAACATGAGAGGGAGGCATATGCTGGGAAGACAGTCATCATATAGAATTTAAACCTAAAAAGATTCTACTATTTAAAACATATCATCTACACGAATCTGCACTTAGATATCCAGTAAGAGAATCTGGGAAGAGAAGGAATTCAGGATTGGGAGAAGGGCCAGGAGAGAAACAGGAAGAAGGAGGACATTTACTTTTCATTTTTGCCCATATGTAGTACTTAATTATTTTCTGTAAATGTCTCACTTCTCATTTTTCAAAGTAAATGGCTAGATAAAAAATAACTTACGTCAAGCTCATTAATTGAGTGCTTTAGAACAAGAAAAATAACGGCTAAAGCAGTCTTTACTTAATGTCCAAAGAGCCCAACACTTACATAAGTTTCTATAAACTTTCTAGCATATTTCTAACACACACAAAAACACACACATAAATACTTAAAACAAGTACCTTAAACATTCAGTGGTGGGTATACATTTAGTGATGTTAAATGAAAAAAGAGAAGTGGCAACATTAAACGCCAGCACATACTAGTTGGAGACTCTTTTAAGAATAAGTGACTGATATAAGTAAAGTATTAAATGAGAAAGGATTTGAACATTGAGGGGTAAAAAGGGTCAGAAGGCAAATGTGTAAAAAGTTATATTGCCCTGACAATTCTTGCTTATTCTAAATTTAAAATATATCCTGATTCAACTGTAAAAAAAAAAAAAAGTTAAAAGTATATCATCAAAGTATCATAAGAAAAATAATTAAAAATGGTTACTACAAAAATTATCAGATAAACCACAAAGATTATCCACAAGAAGTCAGACGAAGATGCAGCATTTGTTGGTTCCCCTGAATGGTGTACTGAGAAGGAGTCTAACTTCCTATGTTAGGCATTTTTGCAATCCCCCAATATTATCACGAAAAGCAATTATTACTCCTGTTATCACAGCAAAACTTAATAGAGAATTCTCAATCTGCTTTTCCTCTCATTTGCTTTGTAACTTGGATACATGGCCCAACATCTCAGAGTTCCTTTCATCAATTTGTAGAAGGTACACAGTCACCTTTTCCAACCAGGAGTGTAGTGAGAATTCACTGAGACACTTCATGTTCACTCCCAGCACAGCACCTTGTTCATGGTGAGTAGGTGTCATCATCATTTTTGGTAATGACAATAAAGCTGGTACATATTCAATCCCATCGGACACAGTAAAATTCAAATGTCAAAAATCATGTTCTATTTAAGAAATCACATAGACTTTGTCTTGTTCAGAAAAGAGAGGGTGGTAATGGCTTGCTGGGGAACTAATTGCCACTGGTCAACATTTGTTCTTTTTGCATTTTCCTAAAATACATTTAAACGAAAAATAAAATACTTAAAATCATTTGAAATTAATAACCATTTGCAAAAGCATAAAAATTAACAAGCAAGCTGGGCTTATCCCATGGGGAAGGTCTGTACTAACGTGATAGCATATATTAGTTTATCAAGTCATTTTGCTGACCCCATACAGACCCTGTGAAGATGGTGCAGAAACTAAAGAAGTTCAGGTCTGAGTAAGGCCAGAGGCAGGATTCACATGAGTACCACCTCCAAGGTTCATCTGTATCTATTGGTAAGGATGAAGTTGAGGGGGGGGGGGTGCACGCACACGCACACACACCCCCGTCACACACACACACACACACACACAGACACACACACACACACACACACACACAAAGTGGACCTTAGAAAAGAGATACTGTATCCTCCAAAGATCTCACCTCACCCTGGTCACTACGCCCAGGCCAGGGCTTCATCCTCATGTGACACTAAGGACCACGCTGGATTTGCCAAAATTGCTTTCAGAGTCATGCTAAGGAAAGAAAAATACGTATACTTTTCTAATAAAACCTACATCAGATAGACCCACAACTAAAAGTCATTTATTTCACAAAGAATTCCCTGGCCTCTCTATAAGACGTGGTGCTTTACATTGAAAACTAGAACAGCTATCCACATCCGTCCGCTCAAATGCCGCTGTCATAGTGTAAGTAAATTATGAATAATGTTTGGAAAGTGCTATTGGGCAGAACTTAATAAAGTGGAAGATATGTGAAATGATTTAATATTTGAATGCATCTGCATGTTATGCCCAAAAGTCATATTTCTTATATTAAGTTGACCATTTTGATCAAGCACCTTACGATGCTCAAAGGAAGAATAGTATTAATTTCCAAACCTTCCAGGCAATAACGTTTCCCCAGGTTACATCTTTTACTTACATTATAGCCAACCTACACTAATTCCTATTTAAAGCAGATAGCATCTAAATTAGATTGTCTTGCAAATTATTTCTGAAGTGGGCATGAGCAACCAAAAGATAAGATATAAATTCTCTAATTATTTAATAATGCTGGGAAGACAGACAAAAGCTACAAACTAAGCAAACTCTATATGTATACTATTGTGGAAACTCATCAAACCCTGCTCTGAATGGTCTTACTGCTAATTATCTCATTTAAGATAGGTCATCGCCATATCAATATTTATTTATCTCTTTGTTTATACTCTGCTTTATTCCCCCAAATAATTTGAGAACATGTACAAAAACACACATACCACTGAGACAGAACAAATAGGAGAGGTGATCTGAGTGAAGAAAAAATTAGGGTAAGAAATAAAATATCTATGGCAGTAACAGGACACAAAAACATAAGCCTTTGGGTCCTGACAGTTGGCCAGGAAACGAGACTTTCCGAAGTAGACTCAGTTTCTGCTGTTTGCTGAGAGTTCCTATATGACTCTGTGGATCCAAAGGCATTTTTAAGAAGAAGGAAAGGAGTGCTGAGCCTAACAAGGGAATCAGAAGAACGAGGTGTGAGCCACGGGCAACATTTGGAAGGCATACATTTTCCCAAAGGAAGGATGCTGAAGGAACAGGCCAGTAGTCCAGGTAATAGGCACAAACACTATCACCATAATGACACCAAATAGAAAATAAAACTGATAGTTTTTTTAAAGTTTAAAATCGTTTTGTTTCCATGAAACTTTCAAGTGTCTGTCTCCAAATAACAACCCCAACCCCTGTTTCTGCTTTCAGTGCTTTCTGGAACTAGCGTAAGTGTTTTTCCTCAAGCAGCACCTGATAAAACCCAGATTCCACCCACTGGCATTCGGTCCCAGCCAACGTAGCTTTAATAAGGCACTTGAAAAAAGTTTTCATGCATTAAAATGTGAGACTTGGAAGGGCTTGGACCAGCAGGAATGTGCTATTGTAGAACTGTAGCTGGGTTTCCGGCCTCCTGAGAGGCCAGTGACTTCTGAGGTCACCCAACCAGTCTACAGAGTTCCCTTCATTTTTCACATTTGATTTTGGTACTTAGTTTATAGGGGATTTGCCAAGGGCCAAAAGAGGCTATTGATACTGCCCAGAGTTGGTCTAGAGTTTGGCATCTGAAATGCACTGTCTCTTTTCCCATGACCTCCAAGGAGAAAAGTATTTATTTAAGGGCATTACCCTTGATCACAACTGATGCCTGGATTTCTATTAGCCTTTAGCCTTGTAAATCCAGGTATTTTCAGTTATTTATCCATCTTCCTTCAGACCATCACCATCATCAAAGACATTTATTAAGTACCTGTTTGTTTATATTGCTCCCAACTGCCCTCCCCTGCTGGCCATCTTGTGGTGGCCATCTTGTGTCCACATGGGGGCAGGATCTTTGACCACATGGGGGCAGCCATCTTGTGTGTTGGAGTGATGGTCAATCTGCATATTCCTCTTTTATTAGATAGGATAGAGGCCTGGTGCACGGGTGGGGGCCAGCTGGTTTGCCTGAAGGGTGTCCCAGATCAGGGTGGGGGTTCCCCCCTTGGGGTGTGGGGCAGCCTGGGCGAGGGGCCTGTGGTGGTTTGCAGGCCAGCCACGCTCCCCGGCGACCCAAGCGGAGGCCCTGGTATCTGGGGTTTATTTATCTTCTACAATTGAAACTTTGTATCCTGGAGCAGAGCCAAGCCTTCTGCTTGCTCCGTGGAGGCAGCCATTTCTGTTGGGGTTTATGTATCTTCTATAATTGAAACTTTGTAGCCTTAAGTGGAGGCCTGGGCGGGCCAGGGCTGCAGAAGCTTGGCTTCCTCCATCACTATGAGCAACCCTAGCCTCCTGCTCTTTCCAGCTCCGTGGCTGCCGCCATTTCTGTTTGGGTTTATCTATCTTCTAACATTGAAACTTTGTAGCCTTGAGTGGAGGCCTGGGCCGGCAAGGGCAGGTGGAAAGCTTGGCTTCCTCCATTGCCGGGGAAACCCATGCCTCCCTCCTGCTTTCTGTGGTGGTAGCCATCTCGGTTGGGTTTATTTGCATATTCGCTCCTGATGGGCTTGTGGGCGTGGCTTGTGGATGTAGCGGAGTGATAGTTAATTTGCATATTGCTCTTTTATTAGATAGGATTTAGGTAAATAGACAGATAAAGTTGTATTGTCTTCAGAGAAATTTTAATATAGAGTCATTTTGTGGCACTAGGTTAAAAACCACCCAAATTGAAGAGATTTTTTTTCCAAATAAGATGTAATTTAGGGTTACGATGTCAAAACTGTAAACCTAAAATTAAACCTACTAACTATTTTGGTTTGCAGACTCATTTACTCAAAATTACAAACAACTCTACATTTGGTGCAAGAGAACTGAATCAAGCCAGGATTTTGTTCATTCACATGTTATTCCATTTTCTATGTTTGTGGAGGAGGTATTTTTTTGCTGGGGTTTGTTTTCTTTTAACCAAATGGTGAGTAATGTTACAGAGATAAATGTAACTGCCTACAAACACTCCAGGGCGGAATTCAGAAAGGACGCTTGAGTAAATAACACTCAATTTTATGAGATTTAAGAAATTCAGAGTTCTTCAGATGACAAGAAGATGGCATATTCTTCTTTATACAGTGGAATTAAAGCAACAGTGGATAAAGCAACATATCAAGCCTTCTCATGGAAGCCAAAGTCTTGATTCATTACATCAGAATGTACCCTGTGACTCTGAAGGAAAGATTCCATGCCTGGGAACTAGAATAACTTCCCTGTAAGAGGCTGGATGCTCACCAAAGCCACTTCTCTCTCCATCTCCAGGCTTGGGAGAGCATCAAAGCAGCCGGCCCCAGCCCCTGTAAACAGTAATCTCAGCATACCATGCCTTCTTCACATTGAGCCAAGGAATTTCTTCCCAACAGCCTGTGGTCTGATGGGCTCATCCGCCTCCTGTCCAGGTGGAAAGAAGGCAAAGTTGGGGAACAAGATCCCCTGAACTTTCTCCACCAAGGATTACCAGACACCTGCTCTGAAGTTTTATCTCATTATTACTGGTAATAATGACAGTGTGGATCCATTGCAAAGTCTTAGGCCACAAAGAGAGAGAACACAGCTCTTTCTAATTAGTACATGCACCATAAACAAGGCAAATGCACTCTCGGAAGCTGTCTTAAAGCCCTTGTTGTGGGTCACAGACTCAGTGAGAGATGCTCTGATTCTCTCCAAGTATATAAGGGAAAGATGGGGGCATTCTCCCAATAGCAAATGTGGACATTGACAGAGGGAAGAGGGAGGCTGTTCTGCACCAGGGGGTCCTCATTTCTATTAGACTAGAACTCTGGGGAAATCAGGAACCCTGGCCGAGAGCTCCCATCTTCTCCCATGGTCCCTCTGCATTGCAGGTCTTGACCCACAGTGTCCTTACCCAGTGGGTCACAGCCAACCGCTCTCACATCTGTGTACCCATCACACCCACATCCTCAACACTAACAAACGCCACCCCTCCCCACTTCCTCTTCCTCTTACCCCTTGCCCAGCTCTTTGCTCTTCCCTAAGGAGCCCTCATTTCCCTTCCGGAAAACCCCTTCATTAAAGCATAACTTCCTCACTTCTCGCCCTTCTCATCACTAGTGAGTTTCCACCCCCAGAGCTTCTGCTCTTTATCCAATGAGACCTGACACCCTCTTCCCCAGCCCTGACCTCACATTTCACCCCTGTCTTCCTTCCTGTCCCTCTCTTCCCTTCCCTGAGAGAGTTCTCTGCTCTGAACTAGGTGTTATCTGGTCTTCCAGACATCTACTCCCCTCCCAAGTCTGCAAGCTCCTCAAGGAATGCAATCTGAAGCTACTTATCAAACTTTATATCTCCCGGTCAAGCCAAATCACATCAGGGGTCTTTCTGCCCTCCTGACCCTAGTTCTGGTTGATTTTCTCACATTTCACTTGTAACCTGTAATCTTCTCCTTTGTAAGGTGGCTACTGTCCTATATGTCAAAGTGAAAGACTTCTCCTGGCTTGCAAGGTTAACCCCTTTACCTAAAATGCAGAGTCGGAAGCCTCCTATTCCTAGAACAATACTACAAGTAGTTGATGTACATTCAGTACTGATTATGTGCTAGGTTCTGTCCTAAACTTGCATTATCTCCCCTGGGCCTCACAACAACCCTGTAAGATATGAATAGATTAGGTTGAAACATAAGAGAGTTCAGATATTCAACTCGTTTTGACCTGTAAAACTATTATTATGTATTTAGGAGAAACCAAGATGGCGGCATAGGTAAACACCTAAACTGCTGCCTCGCACAACAATTTCAAAACTACAACTAAAAGACAGAACGGACACCATCCAGAACCGCAGGAAAGCTGACTGAGTGAAAATTCTACAACTAGAAGGAAGGAGAAAAGCTCACAGAGAATTGGAGGTACGGCAAAGGGTCTTTGTGCGCGCAGAGAGGAAGGGCGGCGGAGTGCCTGGCTGGCTTTCTCTGGCGGAAGGGGGAAGGGAGCCCCCGACCGCATTGAACCCCAGTTCTGACTGCACTGAACACCTATTCCGGGCGAGCCCCTGGGGACCCACGCTCTTGTGGGGGGAGTCTGGACTCTCGGGCGGAGACTCGGGAGCCGGGGAAGGCGGAAGACTGAAAGTCCGCTCGCGCCAGTGCGCACAAAGGCTGCGGGAGGCTGCCACAGGCTTTCCCTAGCGGAAGGGAGTGAGAGGCTCCTGACGGCACAAAACCCCAGTTCTGACTGAAGTGAGCCCCAGTTCTGACTGCAGTGAACCCCGGTTCCAGGCGAACCCCCGGGGACCCACGCTCTTGTGGGGGGAGTCTGGACTCTCGGGCGGAGACTCGGGAGCCGGGGAAGGCGGAAGACTGAAAGTCCGCTCGCGCCAGTGCGCACAAAGGCTGCGGGAGGCTGCCACAGGCTTTCCCTAGCGGAAGGGAGTGAGAGGCTCCTGACGGCACAAAACCCCAGTTCTGACTGAAGTGAGCCCCAGTTCTGACTGCAGCGAACCCCAGTTCCAGGCGAGCCCCCGGGGACCCACGCTCTTGTGGGGGGAGTCTGGACTCTCGGGCGGAGACTCGGGAGCCGGGGAAGGCGGAAGACTGAAAGTCCGCTCGCGCCAGTGCGCACAAAGGCTGCGGGAGGCTGCCACAGGCTTTCCCTAGCGGAAGGGAGTGAGAGGCTCCTGACGGCACCGAACACCAGTTCTGACTGAAGTGAGCCCCAGTTCTGACTGCAGTGAACCCCAGTTCCAGGCGAGCCCCCGGAGACCCACGCTCTTGTGGGGGGAGTCTGGACTCTCGGGCAGAGAATCGGGAGCCGGGAAGGCAGAGGACTGAAGGCACACACGTGCTAGCAAGGGCAAGGCTGATGGGAAGCCAAGACTGAGACTCCACCCCATCCAAGCAGAGCACAGAGGCTATTGCAATTTGGCAAGTCTAATCCTATAAGGCTGTCTCCAGCACCGGACTTCTCCCAGCATAGACACAGCTGATCCTTACAGCCAACTGGCCTGGAGGTCAATTCTTCCCAGTGATACCAACAACAATAAAGACTTAATTACAACAAGGCTGTACACACAGTCCACAAAGGGGTGCACCAAGAGTGTCCACCCCAGGTTAACTGGGGAGGCAGACCCACTGGGCCAAATTGGAAACCTAGCACACAAATCTACCAACTCAGGGAAGCAGTGAAAATGCGGCGTCTAAGAATCAGATCACAAACGAAAGAAATGGAGGAAAACAAACGACTGGATATAGAATTCAAAACCACGGTTATAAGGCTTTTTAAGAATATCCTAGAAAAGGCCGATAAATATAACGAGACCCTCGAAGAGATGAAAAAGGACCAACTAGAAATTAAACATACACTGACTGAAATAAAAAATATTATACAGAGACCCAAAAACAGACAAGAGGAACACAAAAATAAAGTCAAAGAATTGAAATACAAAGAAGCAAAAAACACTCAACCGAAAAAGCAAAAAGCAAAAAAAAAAATCCAAAAAGTTGAAGATAATGTAAGAAGACTCTGGGACAACTTCAAGCGTACCAACATCAGAATTATGGGGGTGCCAGAAGAAGAGAGAGAGCAAAATACTGAAAACCTATTTGAAGAAATAATGACCGAAAACTTCCCCCACCTGGTGAAAGAAATAGACTTACAAGTCCAGGAAGCCCACAGAACCCCAAACAAAAGGAATCCAAAGAGGACTACACCAAGACACATCATAATTAAAATGCCAAGAGCAAAAGACAAAGAGAGAATATTAAAAGCAGCAAGAGAAAAACAGTTAGTTACCTACAGGGGAGCACCCATACGACTGTCAGCTGACTTTTCAACGGAAACTATGCAGGCCAGACGGGAGTGGCAAGAAATTTTCAATGTGATGAATAGCAAGAACCTACAACCAAGATTACTCTACCCAGCAAAGCTATCATTCAGAATTGAAGGGCAGATAAAGAGTTTCACAGACAAGAAAAAGCTAAAGGAGTTCATCACCACCAAACCAGTATTATATGAAATGCTGAAAGGTATTCTTAAAGAAGAGGAAGAAGAAAAAAGGAAAGATAAAAATTATGAACAACAAATACATATCTATCAACAAGTGAACCTAAAAATCAAGTGAATTAAAAACCTGAGGAACAGAATAATCTGGTGAATACAATAGAATCAGGGGCATAGAAAGGGAGTGGACTGATAATTCTCAGGGGGAAAGGGGTATGGGGGGGTTCATAAAGAGACTGGACAAAAATCATACACCTATGGATGAGGACAGTGGGGGGTAGGTAAGGGCAGAAGGTGGGGTGGGAAATGGCTGGAGGGGAACTATGGGGGAAAAAAGGAGAAATAATTGTAATAATCTGAATAAAGATTTATTTAAAAAAAAAAAATAAAAAAAAAATAAAACAAAACCCCAGCTAAAAAAAAAAAAAAAAAAAAAAAACTATTATTATGTATTTATATGTGCATAATTATTAGCCCCATTTTACAGTAGGGAAAACTGAGGCTCGATGAGACAAAATAACTTCCCCAACATCATACAGCTCAAGTATGTAAAACCCCAAAGCTCATAGGCACAATTCCCCACGGCCCCTCACGCTTCTCTTACCCGCTCCCAACTCTGCAGAGCTGTCTACAGACCATTACTTAGGCAATTCTCATTTTCTCTCCATTATTTCCTTTAACGGCCAGGCTAAGATCCACTTTCTCTGCTGAAGTTTTCCTGATAAACCCCAAGCTAAGTTGATCCCAGCCTCCTTTGGAATCCATGATAATTTCATGAGCTGCCCTTTTTTATGCCCTCTATGCCCTCTCCTCATTCTTTACCAGTGAGTTGTTCTTCTCAAACTAGACTGCGTGCTTGGCAATGCTAAGGAACTCTAGCAAGTTTCCTCATTTCCCCTCTCTAAGCCACCGTTTTCTCATTTATAAAATGAAGATGTTAAAAAGGCCCAGCAGTCCTCAAATTTACTTTCAGATTTAAATAATAAATATGAAATCATAAATTTAGAACTAAAATGCCTGTATATAAAACAGATCAGGGCCGTATATAAAACAGATCAATCTGTTTGAAAACAGATTTTTTTCCCCAGAGCCTCCAGAAGAGAACTCACCCCAGCAACCACGTTGATTTCCGTCTTGTAATAAACAGCACAGATGCTGCAGCCAGTCTGCGCTGGACCCCTGACCAATAGTACTGCACGCTAATGAAGGCGTTGCTTTATGTCGCTTTCAGCGTGGTAATCTGTCACACAGCCTAAGAAACATAGACACCTACAGAATAAAGTTACTCCATATGGCGTGCAGAGTCCTTACGGGCCATTTCCCCAACTCCCGGCTCAGCACAATAAGCATGAACCTCAAGCCTCAGGGAGCTGGGCCACAGTGCCTTTGCCCAGGCCACTCCCCAAGACAAGTCTGCCCTCCTTGTCCACTCAGCTTAGAAACCCTCTGTCCATGAGGACCAGATCAAGTGCCTCTTCTCTCCTAGAACTCGGCCTACTCTTTGGAATCAATGTTAGTCCATTCCTCCTTTCTGCAGCTCCCTCGGAATGTCACCCTCAGCTCTATCTAGTGAGTGACACAGCCAGAAAGAACCTCAGAGCCGTTAGGTAATGTGCCCAGTTCATAAGGCAGGGACTTGATGACAAAGTTCTTCTCAGGACAGAAGCCAGGCTCCACTCGGGCACAGGGAGCTGATATACTCTAACCATAGTGACTACAGAAGATTCCAGTTCAAACCTGGGATGTTAATGAACTCCTATGTCTCCTTGTTTTTCTGAACTGCAATCTGTTAGCCACAATTTTAGCCTGTCCAATTCCCACCCACACCTCCCATTTAAAACATTTAGATGTGAACACTTAAAAATTAGCATTCTAGAATGTTTTATTTTAGGGCATTTATCTTTGAAGATGTGGTAGCCGTTAACTATTTAAAATTGCACCGGCCTCTTTTATCCTTCCAGTTCTTTTCTCGCTGTGTAATTCGAAAGGAAAGAGAAATCCAAAGTAAAAATTTGAAAATCATGTTTTCCCTCAATGTTTAAAGGAGAGAAAGGAAAAGAGGGAAGATGTGTTAGAGGCCAACCTAATTTCAAGGAAATGCCAAATAGAAAAATCTTCCTCTCAGCTCCAGTTACATTCCTCTACATCGACATCTAATAAGGACACGGAAGTGCCTCTGACTGACAAAGACTAACTCACAGGCTCTGGCGGTGGCTCCCTTCCCACCACCCTGCATCCTATCAGCCCCTCGACCACACTCTCTTTGGCCAAGAAGCCAGCAATGGGTGTTCTGTGTGTGTCTTCAAGGATTTTGCCCCTAGAGCAAGTAGGCTTTTATCTACACCCCACCCCCAATCATCTAAAATCCTATATTCAAACAAACTCATAATAAAATAAAACGAAACAAAAAAAGTTTCTCCTCTATTACTCCTTCCAATCTCAGCCCTGGTTGTATTTCCCTGAACAATTAACAGTTTTTAAGGTATCTCTGGGCTACCCGAAAGCCAGGTTCAAACAAGCAAAAAGTGGAAAAGTAGTCCTGGGCTAACAAAAAAAACAACACACACCAAAAAGCAAAAAACAAACAAACAAAACAAAACCATAATAAAGCAAGCATGCCAGCATTTGCTGAGACGTCTGGTCACTGCTATCACAGTCAGACAGACAGTTACTTTTTAGTCTCGACATAGCTCAGTGTGGAGACTCTCTGTCCCTTATCAGGGAGAACTATGATCTAACCACTAAAAATAAACAGCTGAGAACCAAAGAGACTAAATGAAATTGAAAATGTCCTAAACAAAACCAAGATACATCTGACCCCAGTTTAATGAGCTGTCCTGTCCTGCTCTCTTCTAGAATTATATATTTTCCATTATCATATTTTCTTTACCACTAACGTAGGTATATAGTTTCTTCCATTCAAGGATGTTAAGTGGTTTTTCAATTTTACAATTGTTCCCTTTGAAAGCATTTTTTAAAGTATGCACAGTAGCTTTGTTTTTGGAAATGCCTTTGCTTCGGATATTCAAGGATCCAAACCTAAAGAATGCTATGAGAAATTAATAAATATAAATGCTGTTCTTAAGTGGTCAGTGATTATTTGGTACTTGGTTCATCCTTATACTATATTCTTCCTCAAGAACAGAGCATTTTATATGACGTATTTGAAAGCAGTAATTGAACTTGGGATGGAACAAAGTGATGAATTGTGTCTGGGATTTTTATGATTTAATGGCTCTAGATTTATAAGAAAATTTTATTTTATGAAAACAACATGAAAAAACAAGACCATCATTGCTTATGATACTAAAGTCTGATATTTAAAAAATAGAGCAATAATAAGTTTTCCAGCTTAATAAGCAGGTATTGTGCTTGGAGGCAGATCTGACTCTATCAAAGTATCAGGATTCACTCTCCAATTTGCTGGACTTCTCCATGAAAAAAAAAAAAAAAGGCCAGAAAGTGTTCAGAAATACAGAACAAAATATTTAAAGGTCCAGGCCAATATATTTTTTCTAACATTTTTTCTTTTATAGTGATCATACATGACATTTAGTTATGCTGATGAAATATGTGTTATTTCATTGTAAGTGATCCAATTTCAACAAAAATGACTTAGAACACTGATTGGGTAAATTTTTTAACACTAGTTCAGAAGATTCAATTACAATCTGAATTGCCTCTCATTGTTCAATATAGAATTTAAAAATTATTCATTAAAGAGGTATGTACTATACATTTTAGAGAACCTATTCTTTTTTTCTAAAATTATTTAATGGTGACAATTTGGCTTTGTAAAAAAAGTTTAAAATATTAATTCATTGAGAAATGAATCATTGCCTTTTTAATAAGCTAATAAACCATTGAACATTTTTGGTCAAAATATATTCAGGAAAACCACCATCAAGAAAAGAAATTAATACAGTAGATAAGCCTATGTCTCTTAAGGAAAATAAAACATAACATGATCTTTATTAATATAAGCATATACTTTTGAATTATTCCAGGCAGTGGCTAACCACATTTTTAAATACACATTAGACTAATACAGTCAAAGAAACTTTAGAAATGAACAAGTTATCCAGATAATTGTCTTTGTCATGGACTAAAAGGTAAACATGACTTTTTTTGTTCAGATTTCAAATGGTTTCCCAATTTATCATAAACTCAAATGGGTGCATGCGCGCACGCCTGTGTGTGTGTGTGTGTGTGTGTGTGTGTGTGTGTGTGTGTAAGTAAAATTTTTCCTAAACATGCCCAGAGAATGACTAGAGTTTTAAAAGCTTATTTATCAGTTCAAAGGTTTCAGCCACTTAACCATCATCTAAATGGATTACTAGCTCGCCAGCTCATTTATTTCAGACTGTGATATCCTTGCAGATAAAGCCAGTGCTTTTTATTCCTCGAGGTTAGTATATGGCATGAAATATTAGTAGGTGCTCAGAAATGACTGTCTGTAGAGTGAACAAAGAATTGATGAAATTTTTAAAACTCAATGAAGAATTAGAAAACATTGTTCTTGAACGTCTCCCTTTAGATCTGAAATGTATTATAATGTGTGAGGGGGGAAAGAACAGGGCTGCTGGGGACTTTGAACTAAATATTTTCCCTGAAGCTAAGTAAAATGAATACTGTCATGAAAACTAGTAACAGTATATTGTGACTTACTTGTAATAATTTTTTAAAATATCTATTTCCTCGAATGCTATATAATTGTTGATGGAAATAGCCACCATTTGTAGAAGTCAATGATAAGCAAACATTTTACAAGAAGCTTCATAAAAGGTGGCTTTAATTCTCAATACAACCCGTCAAGATGGACACTCAGCCCCATCTTACAGACGAGGAAAGAGAGGCCTTCAGAGGTTGCACTGGTCCGAGTTAATAGTGAGCTGCAAAGAGGAGGCTCCTCGGTGTCCGGAACCTGCACTCCAACCACTGGCCTGTCACAGTGCCTCTCAGTATTTTGAAGCAATCTATAACCATTAATTTAATTTTACAAAACGTTTTTATAAATATATGTAACATACTTTTTAAAGATTTAACGTTTCGTTTGAACTGATTTCCAATAATTCATTTACTCTTCCTTCAATCAGATTTCTCACCCAACTTTGTATTTTATACATACCTCTTTAAATACATTTGTATATACATTTTAACAGCTGATAGCTCAATTTTTAAAATGAAATGTATTTTAATAAATACTACCATGATAATTATACGAAGTGTGTGTATACATTAGGGACACCCTATATGTATAGTAGACATAACAGTAGACATAACTAAATATATTGTGTTTAAACCGACTATAAAAATAATTATATAGGAAGAGAATCATACACATCAAAGACATCAGACTCCTGAATGAACCTTATGTTTCTTAATACTACCTCCCACACCTTAACCAAATAATGTCCACTTGAACCCATGTTCAAAAGCCCACTTATTGCCACTACACACTCAATTTTAGGGATCAAAATAGTAAACATTTCATTTTTCATTGAATTTATTGGAGATATAGTAATTACAAAAAAAAAGTTCAAATAACTTGTAGTTAGTGTAAGCTTGTTTTTTCAAATATCCTAGTAAACATTTCTGGCCAGGCTTTACCATTACAGGAGGAAGGATGCTATCGTGTGGCTCTCAGTCCATCCAGGGTCTCTCTCTGTATTTTAATCTTATCAGAATTCATCACTAATGTGGTTTCTCATGTACTTGAACAAAACCAAAACCAATTTAATGTCATGTTCCTGGTAACTCAATATGAAATAGGGACATATCAAATAGTGTTATGTTTTGGGCATCTTAGAAATTATTTTTTTTCCCTTTACTTTTTTAAATCTTGTTAGGTAGTAACTTTTATCACTATCATCATTGGGTGTACTACCTACTTACAAAAAAGTTTGAGGGCAGTTTATGAAAAAAAAAAAGAAGAAAAAAAAAAACAGAGGAAGAGACAGAAAATCACTTAAACTCAGCATTAGAAAGGAAGTGCCCTAACTATCACAGTAAAATAGAATACGTAAGATTTAACTTCATATGATTTTTGCATTCACAAACAGGTAATCCCTACTCTACAAGGCATAGAACTCCACGAGCTCAGAGGTGAGTCAATGTTCTGGAACTCACACTTGAATTCTTCTACTGAAACAGTATCACACAGGCTGATTAGCTTTTCATGCCAGCTCACAAAGCACAATTCAACCCTGAATGCAACTCTACTTTTATACCAGTACTACTGGTTTGAATTCTGAGGCTAGGGGAGCTGGCTTACAGAATTATGCCAAAATGAAGACTAAGTATGTATACAGTACATTCATTCATTCAAATGGCATTAACTGTGCACCAAGAGGCCACAGTGTGTCAACTTCACATGTTCTAATTCTGGAATTAAACTGAAATATAAGCTAGAAATAACATAATGCCTTAAATTAAATAATGAATGTAAAGTTCCTGGCACATAAAAGATTCTTCACTAATTTTAGTTCCCTTCCTTCTTTCACAAGGGACTAGAAAGAAAATGGGGTTCTTAGCTTTCTCAATATAAATTCCTAAAATAATCCAGACTTAACTTGGAAATCCTCTTCTCTTCCTATTGGCCCTCCTCTCCCATCTCCCTAAACCCATTTTCCAAGCTCCAGCACCCTGTGCAAGACTCTCACAAGGTTTCCTGTTCCAAGCCCGAGAAATGTCACCTCTCAACCCAATCCCTATCCCCATTCCTCATATTTGTGATGCTAAAAGAAAAACAGATTATATGAATTTAAAACAATCACTTTCAGTAAATTGACTTTTTTTTTAAAGGAGAAGTCTGTTGATCCCAATGAATTTCTAACTAGAATAACATTTAAGACAGTATAACAGAGTGATATAAAAGAATTCAGGTAGAGTATAACTGAAAGACGTTTGGGGACAGGAACAAAGCCATTCCTTCATCCATTCATTGGGCACCTACTGGGCACCTCCTGGGATGGACACGTGACAGAAGAGAAAGTCTGATCAAGTCGTACAGAGCCTAGACTTAATCAGGGAAGAAGGAACTTGTCCAAGCTTGATGAGTGTTCCCTCATAAGCATTAAAAAATAGTTGAACGGACTGAAGAAATGCTATGGATTTCAGAGTGATATGGAAATGCAACAAAAAGGGAGCAAACATGGAAGAGAATGTCAAGACATCTCTATTGAATGCCAACCCCAGAATATAAGTCCTGTGAGAGCAGAAATGTCATCTGTCAAAATCAACTCTAAATACCAATGACCTAGACCAGCCGTGGGCAAACTACGGCCCACGGGCCGGATCCGGCTGTTCTATCCGGTTCTCTTGCTCTCCCCTCCGCTCCTTTACTTTGAATTTATATTAGTTCACACAAACACTCCATCCATGCTTTTGTTCCAGCCCTCCGGTCCAGTTTAAGAACCCATTGTGGCCCTCGAGTCAAAAAGTTTGCCCACCCCTGATCCTAGACTCTTTCCTAGCACACCACAGGCAGTGATGTGGTCCTGGCTGGTGTTACTTGGTGTTTAGACCGTCAGCTCATGCACTGAAGGGTTGCAGGTTCTGTTACGGTCAAGGACACGCAGGCATGTATGTACCTGGGTTGCAGGTTAGACCCCTGGCCCTGATGGGAGCACATGAGGGAGGCAAACAATTGATGTGTCTCTCTCACATCAATGTTTCTCTCTCCCCTCCCTCCCTTCTTCCCTCCCTCTTCTATTCCTCTCCCTCTCCCTCTCTCCCTCCCTCCCTTCCACTCTAAAAATCAATGGGGGAAAATAAAAATATGCGACAGAAATAAGGAAGGTGGGCATAAGCTTAGACCTGTAGGATGAGTAAAAATTAGCTGGGGAAAATACAATTAATAAAAGTAAAGTACTTTGAGTCAAAAAGGAAGGAAGGAAGGGAGGGAGGAGGGAGGAAAGGAGGGAGTGAGGGAGGAAGGGAGGGAGGGAGGGAAGAAGGAAGGGTTCTTGTGCAAATTTAAAAAGAAAGGAGACTGGAAAGATGATGAATCAGGAGCTCAAGAGAAAGAAGTGATAAATGAGTTTGGAGAGGTGGGCAAAGGCCAGGTCAGGCTGGGCTTTTCAGGATGTGAAAGAATTTGAAACACTTGCCTGAGACTGACTAACCCCCTCACCTAGAAGCCCTAATTGGACTCACCTTCCCTCAACAGCTCTGAGGCAGTAGCAGGTGGATTCTGGGGGTTGATCAGGAGGCCGAGAGAAAGAATAGAAGTGGCCTCCCCGTGTTAGAAAGATGAGAAACTCAGGCTGCTGCTGTAGGCTGCCCATACCGCCTATACCTACACTGGAACAAACCACTAATGGGTAAATATACCCTGGATATTTGAGTCCTCTGACTGTAGTTCTTCCATGAAAGAAAAATCATTATTTGAGACATTGTTTAGAAGTTTAGATGGCTAGCTAGCTAAGCATGCTGGGACAGTTCATTGAAAGAAAGACTTAAAAATAAAAACATTTTGCTCCTGAATCTATGTGTATGAGCGAGTGTGTGTGTGAGGGAGGGTGTGCATTGGGGCGGGGGTAGGGAGAGACAGAGAGAGGGAGACAGAGGACATTTTGTCAGGGGGCTAACTTTAAAAGAATGGAGGATTACACACTTCACTGTTCAAGGGTGACAGAGAGAAAATGAGGCTGGACCAAGAAGAAAGGCCAATCTTGTCTGAATAAAACACTGTACATTTATGCAATCCTGATACCCGATCTTTTATCACAATCTATTTTGATTGCAGAGAGAGAAAAGAGCTAAGTAAAAATTATTTATTCTGGGTCTATTATGAAAAGAACAGATTAACTCCCTAACACTTTCGGTTTTTCTGAAGGTGTACTCTCTACCTTACCAGTGTGATTTATATTAATGAGAGGTTTAGAACAGGTTTAACTTAAGAATGATTGCTGATGGTGAAGTGCAGTAATTATACACCTTATGACAGGACACGTGAATGGCTCATACAAGAGAACTGCATAACATGCCCAGCTAATCCGCCTTGTATAAAAAGGGAGAATACTTTGCAAGCTGGCTGATTTTAAGCTCCAGTTAACAAAAACCCTTTTTGTTGGGAGTCTAAAGCAAGAATGGGTTAACAAAAGCAAGGAAGGGGGAAAAATCTCATTTTTTCCCTTCTTCACAAAATATAGTATTACAGGACTTAAAGGTTTTGAAAGGCCATGATGTGGATGAAAGACTTGAGAATGAAACAAGGTCTTTGCCAACAACAACAAACTCAAAAGATCCCAAGGTAAATCAGAACCCCTTATCAGTAGGAACTTTAGAATTTGGTTCTAGTTTATTGTTGTTGTTTTATTTTTCATTTTTAATGAGTTGAAGGTGTGGAGAGGGACAGTGTCACACCCTCGGACGAGGGGAAGAGGACATGGGTTCACAGAGGTTAAAAAGGAAAAATGCATGGGCTATGGCGGGCAAGTCCACAATGTTTGTGCCATTTCTGCATGGCTGCATTTTCTCCTACGAGAGCCACTCTGGACAATGGCCAGACCCCCGTAAGGCATCTGCATAGGGATTACGACCCCGCCACCCTGGGAATGTTCGGGTAACGCAGAGTAGCCATGGGCTTAACTCTGTGCCTGCCTGGTCTTCCCACGGCAAAACCCACAGAATGCACAGTGGTCCTAGACATTTTATGAATCATTTGCCACCAGGGAAGATAACAGGCAGCTGCTGGAACACCACTGCCTTACTCAAGGAAAGAAAAACGAATACATAGACGCCACCAGATGTATTCTATGTCACAGAAATCACTCAGAAAGGAAGACTGGAAAACAGTAGTTGGCTGATGCAGGAATGAAGTCTGGAGGTCCACTGACAGTCTCAGAGGACCACAATCAAGCCCAGGACTAAATTCCTTAGACATTTTTAAATTAGACATTTAAGGAACACAATCCTTATACTCTTCTATGTCTCTTAAATGATTCATAGAATCCTATGTGTTAATAAGTTCCCATTATGAGTTGGAGTATTCATCTTATGTTATTAAAATAGTCATATCAATTCATTTGCCTGGAGGCCTCACCACCTACTTGCAGGGGGCCCAGATGCAGAGCCCAGGGCTGCCAGTTCTCGTCTAGCAAACTGGCACCTCAGCAGGACGGGTCATGAGGGCAGGCAGGCCTCTGGTCCCACCCTTCTGCTAACACAGGCTTCCTTGGCTCTTCGTGGCATAGAGCAGAATGTCTTCACTTTCTAAGAAAATCAAGGCAAAGAGCAGGAAGCTTAAGATGTGACATCTCCTAAGCTCACCGCATTACTGCTGCTCTTCAAAAGATCCTTTCCAGTCATGGGGGTTAGCCCTAAAGATAGGGAATCATGTTGAATATGTGAAACCCACACAAGCAGAGCTTCAAATATTCTCTTTCCAAATGCAAGTAACAATGAAGTCATTTCTATTCCTTCCTGGGTAACTGGAATTTCCAGATGAAAAGGAATTTCTCAGAAAGTGATCTCAAAAATTTTCATGAAAAACATCTAACAATATATAATAATAAAAGCATAATATGCTAATTAGACTGGACAGCCAAACGACCTTCCAGACGACCTTCCTGACAAAGCTGGGGCTGTGAGGGCTTAGCCCCTTTCAAGAATTTTGTGCATCGGGCATCTAGTTTACCATAAAGAGCTTTGGTGAAGTATGAGATTTGGCATTCAGCTGCTCTGCTGTTCTTCCTTCATATCTGTTTGCAAACTGTATATACTGCGATGTGGGCATATGTGCAAGACAGAATGAATGAACTAGGTACTGGGAAATGAACTATTTCAGTTTCATTCCACTCTATCACTTTTGATATGAAATAATGACCCAGAGGACACTTTTGTCATCATTAGCACTCATTCCAATACTCAAAAGGAAAATGTCTCTGTACTTTATATAGCATCTTACGTATAGAAAGCATCTATCGTTTATAATAACCAAAACAAGAGTTGAGGGCAATGTTTTTATTATGTTACATGTTAAGGAAAGGACACTTAGAGAACTTGTGTGATTCTGGAAAACCCAAGCTTGGTGCCTGGAGTCCTTTGACTCATTGAACTGTCAAACGCAGGAGAAATTATCCTGCACTAAAGGGTCAGAGGATTGCTCTCTAGATTGGATGGCCAAGAGACTCAGCATCAAAAACATTATGAAACTCACATGCCAAAAAAGTACACGGAAGGAAAGTACTGGGAACAATAACCCTAACATTTAAGGGAGGGGCCACCTCTTGGTGCAGTAAGATGAGAAGAAATGAGAACAGGAGGAGGCAAATAGGTACCATATTTCATTACCTTTCTAAAAAAATGTTTGAATTTACTTATTCATTTAAATTTTATTTAATTAAATTTAATTGTATTCAAATAAATTTTTTAATTTTTTATTTCTAAGAAAACTGGGTGGTGCATGCATTTATTGAAATATTTATACTTCTGTATGTCTTAAATATTTCAAATACATTTTTAAAATACAGATCAAGGGGATTGGAATAGGAATAATAAGGTAAAGTCACTGGATCAAAGAATTATAGAAGAAAAAAAGGTTCAAGGATGCACCCTCAGTTTCTTTGAACATACCTACAACAACCTAATCTTTTAAATTTGAAGTCTTTTACTGTAATCGGGATTCAGGTGCGGTCGTCTTAGTATGCAGGGCTTCACAACTGGTTAGGTACTTAATAAATATGTCTATTGGCATCATGATAATTTTACTCAAACAGGACATTCCAGAGAATGCTATATTGAAAAACAATATAGGAATCAAACCGCAAGGTCAGAAAAAACCTTCACAGAGACAGAGCTCAGGAGTTTACAATGGGAACTTAGAGCAGTGACTATCCTCAGACTGACTCTTTTGAAGGATAGGAACAGTGGGCAGATGTGCCTACTGAAGTTTCACCTTTACTGACCTTCTTTCCATTCCAGAGCTCTCTCCGAGCCTTCAAACATGCCGTTTCCTCTTCCTGGAACACTAGCAACCTTCCCCTGGTTAACTTTTCATTGTGGGAGCCTTCACTGATCTAGTGTGGGGATCTCTCTTCCTTTTGTTCCCTTATGAGTCTATATTTCAACATGATAACTTTCCCCATACTTTTATCAGATGTGGTAGACTATCTCCCTATCCATATTCTACACTACTTGAGGTATACTAATTTCCATCAAGTCAAGGACTGGCATCAGTCTTTCTCATCTGTGCTTTCTCACCATCCATACATCTACTGAGAAACTGGCTAAATGAACTTCATTGCTATTCTGAAATCCTTCCACTTTCTTCTTTAATCTAAAGGATACATAGAACACACCCACTACATTCATTTGCTAACAACAGGCAGCATGTAGGTATGTAAATATAGGTGTGCATCTATATATGTATCCATATATATGGCTGCGAGATGAAAAAGTTACATAGAACGAATGACATACTGCTGGACTAATAAGTTAAAATATGAGCTGAATGTTTAAAGCAGCTGCTGGCATTAGTGTTTCAGGAAAGTATCACTAACTCTCTATGTTTCCTTCTTTTAAATTCAGGCTTGGAAACTTTTACTAAAAAGATCTGGCACTCAAGAGATGCCATTTAAAACATGGTAGGCAGCCTGACAGAGTAGTATGAGTCCTATATTCAGAAACTCACTACTTCTAGACCCACTCCTGCTCCTGACCAGCTATAGGAGACTCTGGGAGACCTCAGGTTCTTTATCTGCAGATGATTAGATTAGATAACAAGGGCAAGAACCAATGTTTATACAGCTTTTGGGTGGTGACTTTGACAAAAGCTATGGCATCCTAAAAGACCCATTTGGGTATTTATGTGCTATAATATTGGTTTTATTTAAACTTATTATTTGGTTATATGCCATTTCCCTAACTAAATTGAAGAAGTAAATTTGTTCAATTTTTTCTTTAGGAAAAGCACTGTTGTACCGCTATAGACAGAACTACTCTAATCTTCATGTAATGCTGAATTACAATTAGGTGCTAAATGGCCTTCAAAAAACCAATTACCTTTTAGTTTTGCTGCTCACCCAGAAGCATCACTAGGACCTGGCTGATAGGAAAGGTCACGGGGCTGGGCTTATTTGTAAGGGGAAGAGAGAAAGAGTCACCTTTGCCAAAAAGTGTTCTGCCAGAAAGAACGCCTGTCTCTATTAGACTGTGCCATTTATCCCAGAGGCTGAAACTTGACCTAACTCCTAGGGTTTTCATGTAATTACTACTGAAAGCTCATGCATTTGCTTAAACTCACATTAAATAGTAAATGACTAATATTATATTTTTCCTAAACCCACTATCCTCTCTTGATAAAAGAGAGAAGTCAGCTTTGAGGAAGTCTGGACTCCAGTAGAAGGAGAAAACTGGATGTTTTTAAAGGCAGAATTACACTTTAACAATAATAACATCATAATCCCTATCCCTCCCTCTTACATTCCCATAACAGTTTCTTCACAAAGACATGCATATGCATTATCGATCCCCATTTTACATGCAACTGCACAATAACAGCAAAAGTAAATGGGCATCCTTAGGACTTTAAGGTTCTCGATAAGACTGGTTTTAGAATCAACTGCTTTTGTATGGACTGGCCACAAAATAAAAGCCTCTCTTTGTAACTTCTCTTTGCCTGTATGTTTACCGTCTCCAAAGGAAGCACTCCGTAATTTTATCCTGAGAACTTCCTTGTCGGTAACCTTTAGCAATTGAGACAAAAATTAAAATTGATTATTTGAATTCTACCAGCTGCTTCTACTTCTAATTATAAAACTCTGTGATCCCCAACATGCCCTGGTCCACTGGGAATGTGGGTTAGGGGTTGATATGAAATAATCTATGTTCATCTCTCTAGCTTTAAGCCAATGCACGTAGCGACGTGCGGTCCCTTGAAAAACATGTTCTTCCACGCAGGACTAACTGAGGGAGAAAGTCACGGCGGTGCCTTAACAAACCAAACGGCCCTCACTTCATTGCTAGAATTAAATTCCAGAGAACTTTTTGGATTCTATTTAATGAATGAAGATATATTTTTTATGTGGTGTCATTGTTTTACTACTTCCCATGTTTATTTGGACAGATTCATAGCACTGGGTAGGAAATGTATTGGTTGGCAACTTCAATTTTGGAAGAGAAAGTAAACACATGCTGATTAGCAAACAGTAAACTCTACTGTGTTTAATTTTGGCTTCTCTTTAAAAAAAAAAAAAAGAAAGAAAGAAAGAAACACAGAAAACCTACTATTTAGTGTTATGTTCCAAGTAGGAGCATTTGTCCCTAAGTTCTTTCCTAACCTCTTACTGGAGAGCTTCCAGAATTTCTCTCTCTCTTTCTCTCTCTTTTTTTTTCCTCCTTCTTCCCCTAACACCAGTGGCAAACGCCAACATTAGTTAAGAAAATACTTGTGCATATGGTATCCTCCTAACACAGATTTGCCATCCAGTTGAACAGTAGGGCCACTAACCCACACACACTCAACTGCAAAATTATGAACTGCAAAAACATGAACAATTGTTTCCGAGCGCCGGTACATTCCAGGTAAAATCACGCGTCTGAAATCCTGGGAAGCCTGCTTGACTGGAAACCATCAGGTCCCAGAACGGAAGGTAAAAAACATGACAATATGCTAGAATGTCAAGTGCTCCCTTTAGAGCCAATTTCTGTCGGTCCATCTCCTTCTCTTGCTTTACTGTGACCCCCAAGTGATCCCTCAGGCTTTGGCCATTGTCAGCTCTATCCTCATCCATCTTCACAGGCTCATCACAAGCACTCTCTCTGAGAACGTGTTGAGGGGCAGCACACACAGGGAAAACCCTGACCACCTGAGATGCACCACTGCCCATCAAGTATACTCCCTTCTGGTGATTTCTGGCTTCCTTTTCATGAAAAAAAAAACACCAACAACAAACAAACAGTGTTTGATCTTTTACTCCTCGTGATTAAAGTCCACTTCCCATCCGGAGACTTCCGTGATGCCTCTAAGGTTGCAAAATTTTGTCTCCACCTATCGAAGGAGAAAGCCAGAAATCCAATACCTCAATGAATGGCCCAACATGAGAGCATAAGAGGTTAGCACCATCTGCAGAAGGTCTACACTGTTGATCAAAAAGGCATTTATTGTGGATCTAACAGGTTCTGCATAGTGCCAGGCACCACACACACACACACACACACACACACACACACACACACGTACACGTGTACACACACGCACTCTTTCTTTTTCCGTTCTAGAACCAGGTAAAAGAATGCGAGATAATCAAAGTCCCAACCCACATGAGGCTTACAGTCCAGTGGGGGTGAAAGACCAGTAAGCCAACAGACAAACAAACATGAAATCTGCCAGGAAGCTCTAGCAGGGAGGAGTGGCACTAGAAGTGGCAGGGGAAGGACTCACTGTGCACGTTACCTGAGCAGACCTCTGCAGGATCATCAAGCCCTGTGATGATCTGGGGGGAAGGTTCCCACCGGAAGGAACAGGTAGACCAAGTTCCTGAAACTTCTGTGGAAACAGTGAGCAGGGAGTGCTGCTGGTACTAAGAAAGCAGCTGGCGTGTGACCTGGGTAAGAAAGGGAGGCAGGGGCCAGATCTTCTGGCACTTGGAAGTCACCATTGGACGGGGAGGCTGCAAACTAAAACAAGACTAATCTAGGGAGAGAGAATCTGCGTGATGAGTTCAATACATAAACTTAAAATTAAAATGGGCCTCACTGAAAGGAGTGGGCACCACTCTGGGCCGTCAGGTAAAGACTATATGGGCACGAACAGACAGAAAGGCCCGGCGGGTAAATGGTAGCTCCTCTGGGAAACATTTTCACGTTGGTTGATCCAGGCAAATACAAAGAAGTTGCTAAACAGCACCTAGTACCGAAGAGAGAACGAAAGCATTTCCTTCTGTAAGGCCCTGAAGCTGAGTGCTTACATCCGCCTGGTCCAATCAGTTCATTTCCAAACAAAGGTAGGAAATGGCTGCATCCTCGTATTTCATTGTGGACGCATGAGTCAGTGCTTTGGAACGTGGTGTCTCTGGGAGTGAGTGTCTATTCTTCACGTCTCTTGCCACAGGAGGAAAAAGGTACAGATAAACAGTAACACAATTTCACCCTACTCAGACACAAAGCTTTTCCACCCTTCTCCTCAAAAGTGATGAATGAATGAACAGGATCCAGTTCCTGTGGGGCTTTTTTCTTTCCCTCTGATTTTTGTTTCCCAACCCCCAGCTCTCCCTTGTGTCTCCTAAACAGCATAAGGTCAACTGATGGTGAAAGTACACTGTATGGTGATTATTCACAAGCTGTCACAGTATACATTGTAGGTTATAAGAAGTTTGCGTTCTACAAAATCATTCAATAACGTAGCCTATTACATAGGGATCTAAAAAGGTAAAATTTAAAAATTTGTTCTAAATTTAGTTTAACCTAAAAGGTTTGTAGCATTTTGTTTTCAGAATGTTGGACAGAACAACAACTTAACTTTGACAACTATTTTGTACAGAGCGATCACAAAGAAAATAATGTATAAATTCCAGTAAGTCTTTTTGGTCAAAAATTCCCACCATTTCTGTGTTGAGAAATGTCATGTGAATGCATTCTAAGAATATTATTCTAAATGAAAAAAGCGTCAGAGGTATACTTAACCTACAAGCTCCCTCCTTCATGAAAAAGTACACCTGGATTGGCACACACTCCCACTTCTGACAAAAGTTACAGAGAGAACTTACTTACTGTATTTCATCTCCTAAGAGAAGTCATTTACTATCTATGATGGAAAAGGGAAAAGAGATAAGGAACTAAGCTTAAATGGTTATGAGACAGTGATCCCTGTTCTAACTAAATATACATATATAAATGTATCAATCCAAACATCAGCCAAATTAATTCATAATGATATCTATGTAATCAGTGCAGTATAACGACAAGAGGTCCATATGATTATAATGAGAACAGTTCAGAAACAGAATATTTCTATCTAAGCAAAGTATAAATTATTTTCAAAATACTGGAGAAACCTGGTGTTTTCTACCCAGGCAGAATGAACTATGAAAACAGTAAAAATACCCTCCAGAGACCCAAAGTGAAAGGGTTTATGTGTGAAGAAGAATAGTATGCTTCACTCTTCCAAGTAGAAATAAACTGAGAAAATTTGAGAGACCAAGGCGAGAATAGAGAGGAATAAAGTCCTCAAAAAAGAAAGAATGAGTAAAAATGTAATAATAAAACAGGGATATAGTTTTTGTCCTTTCATTAAACATTATACCTTAAAGTTCATTCTTCTTGACTACATTGCCAATTTCTCAAATAATACACTGGTAAAGTTCCAAAATCTCATTAGAGGTATAAATTGCATGTATAAAGGTCCTTGCATAGCCTGTGGAAACATTTTAAACTTCTTCTGTAATATTATTTTCTTCAGCAAAATTGGGCCTAAAATTTGGAAAAATTCCTAGAGAGTCTCTCTCTCTCTCTGGGAATAATATTACCCCACTATATACCCAGCCATATATCTTTATGCTCCAATTTCCTACCTATTCCCCTATCCATACATGTATAATGCTTCCATTTTGAAGCACATGGCTGGGGAGCCAAAAGAATTTAAATTGCCTTCAAAATGTGCATCGCATTATAAATGGTGTGAAAAAAGACCTCACTGTTCAGCTCTCAACTCGGAGCATAAAGCAAAGAGGAAGCAACACAAGACTGCTTCAAACTTTATCCAGAAACCCAACAGCTCCACTTGTTTATAGAGGCACAAAAAGTATGCGGCACAGTTTATAAAACAAGAGCGACGTACTATACGCAAAAGTAAAGTTAAAAGCAAAGTATAGTAACAGCCCTATCTTGTTACAAACACTTGGCAGAGTGTCTAAAGTACCATGGTCAAAAACACGATACTGTCTGAGTTGTACTTCTGCCAGAAAGCACTCCCTACGTCCAAGTCGCTTTAGCCATCATCACCACCTCATTTGGCAATCGCTCCCACGCCTCAGTTCATCAACTGGAAATTACTCCACAGAAACACAAAGAAGACAATCTCTCCCACTTCTTAGGCTGCAAACACCACAATGCAGGAGCACTGGAAAGTGATGGAGTCAGAGGCGGTTCTAAGGTTAGAGAGCCAGGACCAACTACACTTCATCCTCACAACTAATTTGTGTATCTAATTCAGCAGGGCTGCCTTCAGTTCGGTAATCCAGGGCTTCTCCTCTACTTGCACAGTGATTCCAAAGGGTCTTTCTGAATCATCAGCGGCTAAGAAAGAAGGCACCTGGTGAGAATTCACTCGGGTACGAATGCATTTTAGACAGATGAGGAGGAAATGTACTCAACAATAACCTGCCATTGAATCATTCTGGCTTGAGCTCTGAGTAATTCCAGGATATCAAAGATTGCATCCCTAGCTACACATGCAGTGTACCCGGCATTACCAAGACTGGGAAATGTCAACACTTAGAGGATAAGTAGACAGGTAGACTGTGTCAATATGGGCATCTATATCTGCACTTGGCATTTTTAAGTAAAAAATGGCAATGTGTAAGACAACGGTGTAAAGGTGGCAATGGCAGGTTGAGTGGTAGGAAATCACTAGCAGCAAGAATTGTTAATTTGGGGAGAAGCATGTTAGAATTGGCTTCCAAATTTTTCTATAATTCACTTTCCTCTTAAGTAGCATATTATATAATTCAAAAACACAGATACTCTGATCTGAAGTTTATAGCTTGCCATATTTCCTAGAAAATAAATAATAATTAACAACAAATCTCATCGTTGTTTCCCCACCCTTCTCTTCAAGAATCCTTATTCTTTGAAATGTAGATATATAAGCTACCTTTGGATCAGGGCCCACAAACATATGTTTCCAAAGGAATAATATGTACAGGTTGGTCTGGTGTGTACCAGATGTAAGAAAAAGCATATTCAAAACCAGAAATATCAGTATTCAGCAGAGAAACACATTCTTTAATTAAATCCCATTTTTCCTCTCCTTATAGATACAGAAACCTAGGAAAACCAATCACAGGTAGTATATTTTTTAAAACCTTTTACCTGAAAAAAAATATCTCAGTTTGACTCACGAATCTAGGTTCCTTCTGCTTCTAAAGTTACAAAGATAATAAGACTCTCAGTAATCATAAGGAGTGAGTCTTCACTTATCAGAGCATTCTTAATGCAAAATGAGCACATTACCTGCACGTTGGAATAATTTATGCATTCCTTCCTCAGGTAGGGGAACATGCATGAGGGTATTCAAAACAAGCTACAAATCCCCACTTTCCAGAAGCCCAAAGAGCCTAAACTCCGGGCTGTATTTATCGTTCCCTATGCAAGCTTACAAGGATTTGGCCAGCCTTACCAAAGTTATT
The DNA here is from genome assembly GCF_963455305.1 of Plecotus auritus. Classification (NCBI taxonomy): domain Eukaryota; kingdom Metazoa; phylum Chordata; class Mammalia; order Chiroptera; family Vespertilionidae; genus Plecotus; species Plecotus auritus. Next base: position 127,232,080 of record NC_137776.1, on the reverse strand, counting down.
AAGAGAAGTCCTGTAGGAAGAAACAGACTGGGGATTCAGATCACCTAACCTTTCCAGGGCAGGGTGATCTCCCCTTGTTCTATACATCAGAGACGTCACTGTAGTGGAAGCCAAGTTTTAATTTAGAATTTAATAAAAATTGATTAAGCATCACGGAGCACAAACAAAGCTGCTCCATAAATCTTTCAGCCCTTTTTGTGCTGGGAAGAAAGCAAGCGCTGTCTGCCGAAGCAGATGACAGATGCTGGCTTAAAGATAAGTATTATTTATACTTCTGTACCAGATTTCTTCTTATGCATATCTTATCATGCATGGGTATATGACCAGCAGAGCAATTTTATATCAGTCAAAGCTGTTCCACTGCACCCTGGCTCCATGGGAATGCTTTAAAGCGCACAGGCCTAGGGTTCAACTAAACCAAGATGGAGAGAGAAGAAAAGTTGTGAAAGGAAAACGAATATTGAAGTGGTTGTTATTTGAAATGTACTTTCACACACAAGCTAATGAATATATATGCACTGAAAATAACTTCGTCCTGAACATATGCCTATGCATTTTAAATAAACGGTGCATTTTGGAAAGATAAGAGGGTTTACCAAATCTAACCACATCAAGCTATATGTATATTGAACTTCAGTTATTTGCAGTATGACAATAAGGAGACAGTACCTTGAAAGAAATTCAATTAGCTATGTAAACAGATCTCTAATTTAACTAAGTTTGTGAATATTTTGGTCATGAAAGCTACATTTTAAAGGCTAAAATCTCATTCTTCTCTCTCTTTATACAGAAACTAGGAAAACCAGTAACTTCATGAAAATTCCAAGGGTTTTTAGACTTCCGACATACAGAGTGGAGAAAACCAATGATCTGAAAGTGAAGGCAAAGCAGTCTGTAAAAAGAACATATTCTGCATTATAAGGTTTTGGAAAGTGGAGAATCTGGCATTTGATGCCAAAACAAATGTAACTTTGTAAGAGAAGCCATCAGGTGAAAAGAAGGCAGTCACCACAGCCGTCCTGACCCTCCTCTGCACCCCAATTCCTACGCTCTTTCAGAATTGAGAATAGAGAAATTGTCTCTCATTCCCCTTAGCATTTTATTTGTAATCGTTCTTTCTGAGAAAGCTCAGCCTCATCTCAGATGGCCTAACACAGTGGTCGACAAACTCATTAGTCAACAGAGCCAAATATCAACAGTACAACAATTGAAATTTCTTTTGAGAGCCAAATTTTTTAAACTTAAACTTCTAACACCACTTCTTCAAAATAGACTCGCCCAGGTCATGGTATTTTGTGGAAGAGCCACACTCAAGGGGCCAAAGAGCCGCATGTGGCTCGCGAGCCGCAGTTTGCTGACCACGGGCCTAACAGGTAGAGATCGTCACCCACTCTACGGTCAGGAAACACCAAGTGGCGAGGCTGGGTAGGAGGAAAATATCTGAGTGAGCCCAGGCCCGGATCCATGCCACTCAAGCGTTTCCTGCATGAGGACGAGAGGAAGCCACAGCCACAGCCACAGCTGCAACCATATGGCAGTGCTTTAAGTGACACGAGTAGCAGAGTTAAACTGTCTGGCTTCTTAGAAATTACTGTATAATTCTCTCTTGAGTATTAGCAATGCACTAAAATAGGCTACACAAATCAGTACTTTATGTATTAATACTAACCTATCACATGCAATAATTTTTGTTTCCTGAATTATATATGAAAACACATCCATACACGTAAAGCAATTTTGAGGAAATATTTTTAGGAATTGTTAGTGTGTATGTCTGGTAAGCAGGCAACTCTACATTTGTACTACACAAAATAATGGCTAAAACTATTCAGGTTTGGAGAAACCAAGATGGCGGCATAGGTAAACACCTAAACTGCTGCCTCGCACAACAATTTCAAAACTACAACTAAAAGACAGAACGGACACCACCCAGAACCGCAGGAAAGCTGACTGAGTGAAAATTCTACAACTAGAAGGAAGGAGAAAAGCTCACAGAGAATTGGAGGTACGGCAAAGGGTCTTTGTGCGCGCAGAGAGGAAGGGCGGCTGAGTGCCTGGCGGGCTTTCTCTGGCGGAAGGGGGAAGGGAGCCCCCGACCGCATTGAACCCCAGTTCTGACTGCACTGAACACCTATTCCAGGCGAGCCCCTGGGGACCCACGCTCTTGTGGGGGGAGTCTGGACTCTCGGGCGGAGACTCGGGAGCCGGGGAAGGCGGAAGACTGAAAGTCCGCTCGCGCCAGTGCGCACAAAGGCTGCGGGAGGCTGCCACAGGCTTTCCCTAGCGGAAGGGAGTGAGAGGCTCCTGACGGCACAAAACCCCAGTTCTGACTGAAGTGAGCCCCAGTTCTGACTGCAGTGAACCCCAGTTCCAGGCGAGCCCCTGGAGACCCACGCTCTTGTGGGGGGAGTCTGGACTCTCGGGCGGAGACTCGGGAGCCGGGGAAGGCGGAAGACTGAAAGTCCGCTCGCGCCAGTGCGCACAAAGGCTGCGGGAGGCTGCCACAGGCTTTCCCTAGCGGAAGGGAGTGAGAGGCTCCTGACGGCACAAAACCCCAGTTCTGACTGAAGTGAGCCCCAGTTCTGACTGCAGTGAACCCCAGTTCCAGGCGAGCCCCCGGGGACCCACGCTCTTGTGGGGGGAGTCTGGACTCTCGGGCGGAGACTCGGGAGCCGGGGAAGGCGGAAGACTGAAAGTCCGCTCGCGCCAGTGCCCACAAAGGCTGCGGGAGGCTGCCACAGGCTTTCCCTAGCAGAAGGGAGTGAGAGGCTCCTGACAGCACTGAACACCAGTTCTGACTGAAGTGAGCCCCAGTTCTGACTGCAGTGAACCCCAGTTTCAGGCGAGCCCCCGGAGACCCACGCCCTTGTGGGGGGAGTCTGGACTCTCGGGCGGAGAATCGGGAGCCGGGAAGGCAGAGGACTGAAGGCACACACGTGCTAGCAAGGGCAAGGCTGATGGGAAGCCAAGACTGAGACTCCACCCCATCCAAGCAGAGCACAGAGGCTATTGCAATTTGGCAAGTCTAATCCTATAAGGCTGTCTCCAGCACCGGACTTCTCCCAGCATAGACACAGCTGATCCTTACAGCCAACTGGCCTGGAGGTCAATTCTTCCCAGTGATACCAACAACAATAAAGACTTAATTACAACAAGGCTGTACACACAGTCCACAAAGGTGTGCACCAAGAGTGTCCACCTCAGGTTAACTGGGGAGGCAGACCCACTGGGCCAAATTGGAAACCTAGCACACAAATCTACCAACTCAGGGAAGCAGTGAAAATGCGGCGTCTAAGAATCAGATCACAAACGAAAGAAATGGAGGAAAACAAACGACTGGATATAGAATTCAAAACCACGGTTATAAGGCTTTTTAAGAATATCCTAGAAAAGGCCGATAAATATAACGAGACCCTCGAAGAGATGAAAAAGGACCAACTAGAAATTAAACATACACTGACTGAAATAAAAAATATTATACAGAGACCCAAAAACAGACAAGAGGAACACAAAAATCAAGTCAAAGAATTGAAATACAAAGAAGCAAAAAACACTCAACCGAAAAAGCAAAAAGCAAAAAAAAAAATCCAAAAAGTTGAAGATAATGTAAGAAGACTCTGGGACAACTTCAAGCGTACCAACATCAGAATTATGGGGGTGCCAGAAGAAGAGAGAGAGCAAAATACTGAAAACCTATTTGAAGAAATAATGACCGAAAACTTCCCCCACCTGGTGAAAGAAATAGACTTACAAGTCCAGGAAGCCCACAGAACCCCAAACAAAAGGAATCCAAAGAGGACTACACCAAGACACATCATAATTAAAATGCCAAGAGCAAAAGACAAAGAGAGAATATTAAAAGCAGCAAGAGAAAAACAGTTAGTTACCTACAAGGGAGCACCCATACGACTGTCAGCTGACTTTTCAACAGAAACTATGCAGGCCAGACGGGAGTGGCAAGAAATTTTCAATGTGATGAATAGCAAGAACCTACAACCAAGATTACTCTACCCAGCAAAGCTATCATTCAGAATTGAAGGGCAGATAAAGAGTTTCACAGACAAGAAAAAGCTAAAGGAGTTCATCACCACCAAACCAGTATTATATGAAATGCTGAAAGGCATTCTTAAAGAAGAGGAAGAAGAAAAAAGGAAAGATAAAAATTATGAACAACAAATACATATCTATCAACAAGTGAACCTAAAAATCAAGTGAATTAAAAACCTGAGGAACAGAATAATCTGGTGAATACAATAGAATCAGGGGCATAGAAAGGGAGTGGACTGATAATTCTCAGGGGGAAAGGGGTATGGGGGGGTTCATAAAGAGACTGGACAAAAATCATACACCTATGGATGAGGACAGTGGGGGGTAGGTAAGGGCAGAAGGTGGGGTGGGAAATGGCTGGAGGGGAACTATGGGGGAAAAAAGGAGAAATAATTGTAATAATCTGAATAAAGATTTATTTAAAAAAAAAAAAAAAAAAAAAAAAAAAAAAAAAAAAAAAAAAAAAAAAATAAAACTATTCAGGTTTATCTTATCTACACTAATAAAAGAGAAAGATGCAAATTGACCGTACCTTCACGACGCCCACCAGCCAATCAGGAGTGAGTATGCAAATTAACCCAACAAATATGGTGGGTTAATTTGCATACACAGACAGGCAGGACGCAGGCATTTCGCAACACCCCAGCTGCTCTGGGCCTCTGGGCAGTGTGGGAAGGCGAAAAGGCATCTCCAGGCTGGAGCAAAGGCTGTGCCAGCAGCCAGGGTAAGGAAGGCCCATTCTGTACGAATTTTCGTGCCTCGGGCATCTAGTCTTTAAATAATCCCCTTGATTATATAAAAAGTCAGGTTGTAGAGGAAATGGTAGACAAGGATAGTAAATTGGCCTTACAACAGAAAACAAAGCTAAATATATATACCACATACGAATGCAGTCAGATACACTGCAGTCATGAATATATTTTGAATCAGCTAATTTAAATGAGAAAAGTTCCAAAGAAATGTAACTCATCCATATATTCTCTCATTCATATAAGGGAGAAAGAATTATATTTCTTCTGAGTTAATAAGGACGATTACAGTTAAGTTTTACAGATAACTTTAATCTTCATAGACTTTCCCTACCAAATAATAATAATAATCCTATCTAATAAAAGAGTAATATGCAAATTGACCGTACTTCCACTACACCCATAAGCCACACCCGCAAGCCACAGCCAGCAGCCAATCAGGAGAGAATATGCAAATAAACCCAACCAAGATGGCTGTGGCCACAGAGAGAGCAGGAAGGAGGCTTGGGTTTCCCCGGCAATGGAGGAAGCCAAGTTTTCCGCCTGCCCTTGCCGGCCCAGGCCTCCACTCAATGCTACAAAGTTTCAATGATAGAAGATAAATAAAGCCCAACAAAAATGGTGGCAGCCATGGAGCTGCAGAGAGCAGGAGGCTAGGGTTGCCCCGGGCTATGGAGGAAGCCAAGCTTCTGCAGCCCTGGCCTGCCTTGGCCTCCGCTTAAGGCTACAAGTTTCAATTATAGAAGATAAATAAATCCCAACAGAAATGGCTGCTGCCACAGAGCGAGCAGAAGGCTTGGCTCCGCTCCAGGCTACAAAGTTTCAATTGTAAAAGATAAATAAATCCCAGATACCAGGGCCTCCGCTTGGGTCGCCGGGGGGCGTGGCCGGCCTGCAAACCACCACAGGCCCCTCGCCCAGGCCGCCCCACGCCCCAAGGGAACCCCCACCCTGATCTGGGACACCCTTCAGGGCAAACCAGCTGGCCCCCACACATGCACCAGGCCTCTATCCTATCTAATCCTACTAATAAAAGAATAATATGCAATTGACCGTCACTCCAACACACAAGATGGCTGCCCCTATGTGGACACAAGATGACCACCACAAGATGGCCAGCAGGGGAGGGCAGTTGGGAGGGACCAGGCCTGCAAGGGAGGGCAGTTGTGGGCAATCAGGCCAGCAGGGGAGGACAGTTGGGAAGGACCAGGCCTGCAAGGGAGGGCAGTTGGGGGCGATCAAGCCTGCAGAGGAGGGCAGTTAGGGGTGACCAGGCCAGCAGAGGAGGGCAGTTAGGGGCAAACAGGCTGGCAGGGGAGCAGTCAGGCATCAATCAGGCTGGCAGGGGAGTGGTTAGGGGGTGATCAGGCTGGCAGGCAGAAGTGGTTAGGGCAATCAGGAAGGCAGGCAGGAGAGCATTTAGGAGTCAGCAGTCCTGGATTGTGAGAGGGATGTCCGACTGCCCGTTTAGGCCCGATCCGGGCAGTCGGACATCCCTCGAGGGGTCCCAGATTGGAGAGGGTGCAGGCTGGGCTGAGGGACACCCCCCACCCCCTGTGCACAAATTTCGTGCACCGGGCCTCTAGTAATAATATAAAGTAAATGCTTAGTATTCTTTGCAGCATTAGAAAGTTCACAGAGCATGCCCATTTCAACACTTATTAGATATCTGGCCTTGGACAAATTACTTGACCTCTGAGTTTAAATTTGCAGGTGTGTTTAGGAATAACAGGCTTAAGGTTTGAATTAAATGAGATTTGTAGGAAAAGCATTTAGCAAAATGCCTGGAACATTGCAGGTACTGAGAAAACAGTAAATACTAGTGTTTTTATTCTTGCTGTTATTATTCTTATTATTAAAGTACTTTTATGATAAAATTTCTCTGGCCAAAGGCTGGCCTAGCATGTGCCTCAATTCCCTCCCAGATTCTGACACTGAGCTGTCCTGATCCTCCCACTTCCCTGACTTCTCACCACTTCCACTCTCCTTTATTAATTCCAATCCTTCTAGCATTTCCTTGAAGGTCAGCATTCCCAAAGCTACGTCCTTGGCTCCCTGTCTTGCCCTCTGGAATTGCAATCAAACCTTCTGCTTCAAAGGTTTGGGATAAGAACAAAACTAAATTCAGACCTGTGTTTGCACTCGCCTGCTAGACACCACCACTGGGAGAGTCCTCAGCAACCACACACAAAAAACCCACTCACCCTCTCATGTCCACTTTCAGTGGTTCTTTCATGCTCCTTGTATCTGTTAAGGGAATTAACATGTGCCCAGATGACCAAGTTAGGAACCTCACAATCATCCCCAATGCCTTCTCCCTACACCATGCAATGCATACCCCTTTCTATTCCTCCCAGTGCAACCTTTTCAATGTCCTTCTTGCTGCTCCCCTGACGCTGACAGGAGCCTTGATTGAGCTTGGCTGTGTTGAACAAATAAAAGCAGAGCACTTATGATGTGCCACATTCAGTACACTGGGAATGCAAAATATAATGGAACGAAACAACAACAACAAAATACATAGCCTTATCTCAAGGTTCTTCATATCATGGAGTGAGAGAGCTATGTAAACACATAATGATGTTATGTTACATAAGCAAAAACAGGCACACATAAATTATAGAAGGACAGAGGAGGGAGCAATCTGGATGGGTCAGGAATAGCTTTACTGTGGACACTGCCTCAGAACAGGGTTCTGATGATGAAGAGGAGTTTGGTGGATGTACATAGAGAGGGAACAGTAGGAATGGCATGTGCTAGGCTTCTGACTCAAGGCTCTCTATCCTCTAAATCAAACTGAATATTTTAAATATGTGCCTGTCCAAAACCCAGACTCCCTGACACTTCCCCTTTTTCATAAGACCTTCAGGGTCACTCCGCTCCTCAAGAATAGAATCCCAGTACCTTGGATGGGCAAGGCACTGGAGGGACTCCAAATTCTGACTCAATTAGCTGGGAGGCAGCTTCCACTGCTCTGCACACCCCCTAGGGTTATAGCAGGCCTGTGTCCCAGCCACCAGATGCCTCTCCGCCCTACTTGCTGTGAAATCCCATTTATCCTGTGACATCAACACTTAACTGCACTTTTTTGAAGTCTTCCCTATGCCTGGATTATTTCTTCCTCTGGGCTCTCAGACCCCTTGTTAATACCTCTATTTCCACACATCTACATATAGATTTGTAGAGAAAATGCCAATGTTTGTCATATCATTTACTAAAATAATTTGCTCTAACTGGGAACTTCAATGAGTAATTTAAAATTACTTAACCCAAAACTAATAAGTACTAGGAAATACTCTATACCAGGCCCTCTTATTGAGTACCACCCATATATTCTCTCATCCATGTAAGGGAGAAAGAATTATATTTCTTCTGAGTTAATAAGGATGACTACAGTTAAGTTTTACAGATACCTTTAATCTCTATAGGCTTTCCCCCACCAAATAATAGTAGTAGTAGTAATAATAATAATAATAATAATAATAATAATATAAAGTAAGTGCTTAGTATTCTTTGCAGCATTAGAAAGTTCACAGAGCATGCCCATTTCAACACTTATTAGATATTTGGCCTTGGACAAATTACTTGACCTTTGAGATGTGTGGTTTAGAAGAACCACTCACATACCATTGTGGACTGAACCATGTCTCCCCAAATGTCATGCCTTGAAGCCCTAAACCCCAGTGTGACTATCTTCAGAGGTAGAGGCATTAGGGAGGTCATTATGGTTAAATGAAGTTATAATAAGGCTGAGGCCATGGTATATAATAGTGCTGCTTCTAAGAAGCAGCTCCGCCCAGCCACGGTGGCTCAGTGGTTGAGCATCAACCTATGAACCAGGAAGTCACTGATTGGATTCCCAGTTGGGGCACATGCCCGGGTTGTGGGCTCAATCCCCAGTAGGGGCATGCAGAAGACAGCCAATCAATAATTCTCTCTTATCACTGATGTTTCTCTCTCTCCCTCTCCCTTCCTCTCTAAAAGCAACAATATATATACACACTAGAGGCCCATTGCACGATATTCGTGCAAGAATAGGCCCCTGGCTTCACTCCCAGCCGTCCGAGACTCAGTAAGTCCCCGCTCCCCACCCCAGCCGCCCAGGAGCCGTCAAGTCCCCACTCCCCAGCCGCCTGGGAGCTGGCAAGTCCCCGCTCCCTGGCCGCCCAGGAGCCGGCAAGTCCCCGCTCCCCGGCTGCCTGGGAGCCAGCACGTCCCCACTCCCGGGCCACCCGGAGCCAGCAAGTCTCTGCTCCTGGGCCGCCTGGAGCCGGCATGTCCCCGCTCCTACCAGGAGCCGGCATGTCCCCGCTCCCGGGCTGCCCAAAGCAGGCATGTCCCTGCTCCTACTGGGAGCCGGCAAGTCCCCAATCCCCGGCCGCCCGGAGCTGGCAAGTCCTTGCTTCTATCTGGAGCACCACTCCAGTAGCTCCCTCCACTGCCCCGCTTCCCCTCATGCAAATTAACCTCCATCTTTGTTGGGTTAATTTGCATACTCACTCTGATTGGCTGTGGGCGTAGCGGAGTGATGGTTAATTTGCATGTTTCTCTTTTATTAAGTAAGATATATATTTTTTTATTTTATTTTTTTTTTAAGAAGCAGCAGCTCCAGAGAGCTGGCTCTCACTCTCTCCATGGAGGACCCAGAGAGAAGGTGGCCCTCTGCGAGCCAGGCACAGAGCTCCCTCCAGAACCTACCCATGCTGGCACCTGATCGCTGACTTCTAGCATCCAGAATTGTGAGGAAGTAAGTGTCTGTTGTCTAGGCCTCTAGTCTGTGATGTGTCATGGCAGAGGTGGGGGAGTGAGGACCACATAGACCCTAGCAAAAGAACCAGAGCAGTCCACAAGGAGTGGAGAGACTACTTTTTAAATCTCTGTGTGATGCTCAGTTCATACAACTTTGTAAACAGATCAAATAATCTCCCAACAGCATAACAGCACTGTCACCCGTGTACGGAGAGATAATGCTGAGGGTGCCAGGCCTTCCATGGGCCACCCATCAATGTAGGACAGTTGGTGACCACGCCTGGAGCAGGATGCTAATGTCCTGGCTTTCAGAACCCTGCCCTGGATAAGAAGCCTAGTCCAGTTCCCACAGGAAAATGTGCCAGTCATGCAGGCCTCCGTGGCAGTGCCTGTACCGCCTGGGCCAGGAGAGCCATTGTGCAGGGCCTGGGCACCGCGGCAGGGCAGCGTGGCCCTCAAAGCTGGGGCTTTGGAGCAGGAAAGCGGGGGCCACTAGATTAGCTGGGAAGCTCTGAGCAAGTGATAAAATGTCACTGGTTCTCAGTTTCCTAGTCTTTACAAGTATTTTAATACTTACCTCGTAGGGTAATTGTGAATATCAGAAATAAGATGCAAAAGTACATAGCCCACGGTCGGGCATACAGTTAAGACTCGATCATTAGCAGCTATTCCGCCTGGACTTCACCTTATCAACAATTTCCCGCCTCAACGACCAGCAGGAGCAGGCTGGTTTTCATTGTTTATCCAGAGTGGATTTCTGCCTGTTTGCTTGGTTTGCATGTTGTTTGCACAACATATACGACTTCCTTGTAGTCATAACACATTCATTTTCCTCTGGGGAGCCACTCATCCCCACTTTCTGCAATCATGTCTTTTGGGATATTGTCACCCCCTCATCCCCAACAGCAGGCAGGCAACTCAGGCCTGGCCAATGAGAAGACAGCACCAATTGAGTGACTGGCTCTGGGGCCCAATGAGAGCCAGCCCAGGAACTTGTGCTGGGACTACTGAGAATGGGACAGTGTTCTCCCTGCTGGGCTGCTCTGCTGGTGGCATGTAAACCTGGAGCTTACCACCGTGAAGGGAGAGCCTGCCTGAGAGGGAGGGACCAGAGCAGAGCTTAGGAAGGGAGTCAGAGAGCCATTCCTAATTCCATCATCAGAGCCCCTGAATCAAGCTGAGTCTGAGAATGAGCTGGACTTTTAATTGCATCAGCCAGAAACTTCCCTTCCTCCCTTCAGCAGGCATGACTTCAGTTCCTGACACCTGCAAATGATATACAGCCTGAATGCCAGCAAGAATGTGACACCTTTCAGGAGAAAGTAAACAGAAAGAAAAGTTAAGAAAGAGAGAAAGCTATGGGCAGCACTTATCAGGAAATGCCCACGAGTTATTATACACCAAAAATGTTTGTAAAATTAGTGGATACAACTATGGGCATGACCGTGTTAGCATCAAGCCTGCTGGAGACAATGTCTAACTTCTTAAAAAACATTTTTGTAGACTTGTTCCGAAAACGATGGGTATGCACAAAACTAGGGTGCCTGTGGCATTTTACTATGACAAAGAAAAAAACCATCGGATAGCTCTAATTTAACTCACTGAATTATAGCATTAATAATAATGAGATAACTGTGTTAAATTCTTATTGTGTCAACTAAATGTTTCAAATTTAGTATTTCCAATCACATATAAACCCTGGGGAGTAGATATTATTATCTTCATTTTTACTGGTAAGGATATTAAGGCTCAAAGAGCTTAAATCCATTGCTCAAGTTTAAATAGTAACTTGTGGAGCTGAAAGTCAACCTCAGAGCTAACTTCTTGATTTTCTCAGGTATTACCAAGAAATGGTATAACCCAGACATTTCACAGGTATATGATAAGATTCCCCCCCCCTTTTTTTTAATGTCCATTAAGCATCATTTGACTTTTCACCAAACTATTTACCATAATTGTTCATTCTATGTTTATTTCTGGGCTCATTTAATCTGAGGCATCTTTGTGCCAGGAGACGAGACACCCCTGAGTGCAGGACTAGCTCTACAAATAATGTGCATTGCGTGGTGAGAGTAGATGCTCAGCAAGTACTGTTTTTTCTTTAAAAGGGGAGGGAGCGAGAAGAAAGGGAGGGAGGAAAGAGAGTAGAGAGCAAAGGAAGGAGGAAGAAAAGAGGAGGCAAGAGGGAAAGGGAGAGGAAAGAAGGAGAAAGGGTAAATCCACAACCTCTGTCACTCTATCACCACCCTCAAGCCCTTTCTTGAGATAAAATAGGGTCTTGAGCAAGCATGTCAAACTCATGGCCCACGGGCTGCATGCCTCGTTTATTTGGCCCGTGTTAGCCTTTGAGTTTGACGTGCTTGGTCTAGAGCAGCCGTGGGCAAACTATGGCCCGCAGGCTGGATCTGGCTGTTCTAACCAGTTCTCTTGCTCTCCCCTCTGCTCCTTTACTTTGAATTTATATTAGTTCACACAAACACTCCATCCATGCTTTTGTTCCGGCCCTCCGGTCCAGTTTAAGAACCCATTGTGGCCCTCGAGTCAAAAAGTTTGCTCACCCCTGGTCTAGAGAGTGGAGATACCGTCCTTACACAGAGGGCGAGATAGGTGAATTCTTGAATCCTGGCAGGAACAGCGGGAATGCCACAGTCTTGTGGACATTTGCACTGGCTCCTTCCTCCACACTACACCCAGTAGGAACAAACATGTTCAAAAGTTTCCCTGGTTTATAAACCCTGACTCAAAACCCAGGTCACGTTTATAGTCTCTTGATAAGTCTTAGGGTGACAAGTCAAATTAAAAACTCACTAAAAATGCCCTTTACCTTTGCACCCGAAAGGCTGCCCCTCTGGATGTGAGCTCTGCGTGGAGGCGGCTCCTTGGAGAGTGTGGCCCGTCAGGTGATACTGGGCTGGGGAAAGAGGTGTGCAGCACTGGACAAATCCATTAAAAATGTCTGCACAGATGTTATCTTTCTGCTTCCTTTACATAAATTCTCTGATGGACAATAATGTCACCAAACTGTTGAACATCAAGAGAGACATTGTACCGCCCCTAAAAGATGGCTTTTGGGAAGAAAAGATCAAAGAGGAGTCAGAATCAAAGCCTTGACTCAATAGAAAGAAACATTCAGAACCTTAGTTTGTGCCTTCAGAACTCCTGAATGTGGACGGCGATCCACTGTGAATCCCTGGGCCCGTAGGCCCACTGGGCACCGCCCGCGCTGCAACCTGAGGCTAGAAAGGCGCTGTCACAGCCCTGTCGTGTCGGATCCACGCTGTGGCAGCTATCTGGAGAAAATGGGAATGTGCCTCAGGAAACATTCCAGCATAAGGCAAGATTAAACACGCTAACCCCATCACCTGGGGTGTAGCATAACAATTTTTTCATCAACCTGTTTAACTCCATTAGTTGTAGCTTAACTATGTGAGAGAAGGAATAAAAGTTTACTAAGATGTCGAGGTAACCGAGAAGTTCATTGAGAAGTCAGGTTTATCCAAAGAACTGGTTTCTCTGGACCATGACATACTGACTGCAAATGCCTCCTTTCTCCTGGAACATACTCTGAATTACCAAAGGTTATCGGAAGGAATATGCATGGATACATCTGTCATATACAAAAATATGAAATGCTCATCGTGTTTCAAAGGCTTCTCTTAGGTGCTATCTACTCTCAAAGGATGGTTGGGATGCAACATCTGAAATTTTGCAAAATTAAAGATGCCAGCATTTTGTTGGAAGAAAACAAACTAGAACCCTCAAGAAAAACCCATTCACTGACACTCCCTTGAAACATACATGGAAAGGCCTTTACAGTGTTTCTCCTTGCCTCTGGGAGTTCATTGTGCACGAGAGAGATTTCACGTGCAGTAACTGAATGAGGAATCAGAACCTTCCCGCCAAAGTTTCAGCTAACTGCATAGCCACACACCACAAAGGACATTATATATGGACAGGAGCTACAGAGTTAATCTTTAGCAACTCTGCTAAAAAGTCCTAATGGCAGCCTGCCCATCATTCTTTTAGACAGAGCTTGTCAGAAAAACTAGGGCAGCTTGTCCAGCTCAGCAGTCAACTGATTACTAGTGAACTCAATGGGGCTCCCAGCCAACCCCCGAGATGGCTGCCAGCCCCTTGGGTATTCAAAGGCCAAGTTCCAATGGGGTTTACTTTGCCAGAATCACATGATGTCAGTGCTATTTTCTCCTGACCAGAATAACCAGTCATTCAGGTTACTGCGAATGGTATCAGTGATCGAGGGAGGCTGGCACTTCACTGTTTGAGGTCACATACCCACTGAGGTGCCTCACCTCCTCGCCCAGGCTCAGGGGTCTCCAGGGTCTCCCAACGGAGGGCAACTAATCCCGGTTTGTCAGTTCTAGCGACCCACATCCTGCACTGCGTCCTGCATACCAGAGTCCACTCCACAACCAGGAATTACTCAGGCTCACTAGACAGGGTACGCGTAGAGCACAAAGCAAACAGGTCTGACTTTTATAAATAACCAGCTGCACAGGAAAACAACAGAAAATGGGCCTTGGCTTTCACTGACAGTTCATGATTTGAGGTTTACTAGGCAAGCCGCACAAATTCTGAAATATTTAGTCAGCTTTATCCACATGTGCCCACACCCTTTGCAGGGTAATGAAGCACAAATTAATTTTTACAACTATCTGGAGATTTTTTTTTTTTAAGTTGGTAAAGGATTTGCAAGGATACATGCATTCAATGGGTAGCCAATTTTTAAACTTGAGGTTGCCCTTATCTCTCAATGAGAGAATCCATTCTACTCCCCAACATACAAGGCAGAGAAATTAAAAATCAGATCCACTTTTCAACTCTTCTTCCTCTAGGAGAAAATGCAAAGGTCAGAAATAGCAAAAGGGTTGGTGTAGCCAGTGGACTACACTTTCAAAGTCTTGAACATCTTTCCCAATACTTAGAATACTTTAAATTATTTCTAATTTCCCTCTTTATGATGATTTTCTTAAGGCACTATGAGACCTACTTATGATTAATTAATTTTAAATTTTTTTAAATACGTTTTTATTGATTTGAGAAAGAGGAAGGGAGAGGGAGAGAGAGAAATATTGATGCGAGAGAACCATCAATACACTACCCACTGCACACCCCCTCCCGGAGATCGAGCCTGCAACCTGGGCATGTGCCCTGACCAAAATTGAACTGGTGACATCTAGGTGCATGGGAGGATGCTCAACCAGCTGGGCAACACTGGCTAGGGTTATGATGAATTACTTTTAAAAACTCCTTTTATAAAAAATTAAATCTTGAAAATATTTTAAAATTTGAAAATATTTTAAAATTTGAAAATATTATGCATAGATTTACTTTTGTATCATTGTAGTTATAATTTTTCATCCTTTCTTTCAATCAATAAGTAAAATAGGAAAGTTCTGCCCTAGCCAGTTTGGCTCAGTGGACAGAGCATCGGCCTAAGGATGAAGGGTCCTGGGTTTGATTCAGGTCAAGGGCACTACCTCGGTTGTAGGCTCCTCCCCAGCCCAGGCCCTGGTGTGGGCACGTGCAGGAGGAAACCAATCAATGTGTTTCTCTCACATCGATATTTCTGTCTTTCCTCTCTCTTCCACTCTTTCTAAAAATCAATGGAAAAATATCCTCCAGTGAGGATTAAAAAAAAATAGGGAAGTTTTAACTCCTGAGAAAGAATGTGTAGTAAATATGAGAATTATCATGATTTTTAAACATTTACATTTTTAAAAGAAAACAGAAACTGCTTCACTTTTAATATGCAAAAGAAAAATAGAGAAATGTAATAATTCCATTACCATACTATTAGCATAAAAGACAGTACATATGTGATAAATGAATGAGTGAGTGAATTCTGTATTATTCACTACTGGTTACAGAAAAACATCGATCATTGCCTCCCAGGGACTGAACCCACAACCTTTTGGTATACTGGATGATGTTCCAATCAACTCAGCCACCTGGCCAGGAATCCTGCCCTTTGACTTTTGCTCATGCTATCCCTCTGGTCTAAATGCCCCTCATACACTTGACTAAACCAATTTCTTGAAGTCAATCAAAAATACTACTTCTCGCTGGACCGACATAGTTCAGTGATTGAGCATCTATGAATCAGGAAGTCATTATTTGATTCCAGGTCAGGGTACATGCCTGGGTTGCAGGCTTGATCCCCAGTGGGGGATGTGCAGGAGGCAGCCAATCAGTGGTTCTCTCTCATCATCGATGTTTCTATCTCTCTCCCCCTCTCCCTTCCTCTCAGAAATAAATAAAAATATATATATTTTTAAATGCCGCTTCTCCGTAAGATGCTCCCTCCTCCCCCACAACCAGCTGTGAGCCCCTCCACTGCATCTCAGTAGCTCCATATTTATACTTTTCTTGAAGGCCAACCTGATACAGCCTTGCATTACTTAGAGATCTTATCTCCTCCATCAGACATAAGCACATGAGCATGGAGACTTGGTCTTTGGGGATCTGCACTCAATAACTGTTTTGCTGATTTGAAGTGAACTATGAGGTTAATTTATGTTACAGTCCTCCAGTGCATGGGCTCTCTACTAGCCGCTCAAAGGCCTTTCACTATCCCAAAGCTCATCTGCTATAATGCCAAAAGGAGAAGCATTTGTCTTTTCACTGCAAAAGGACTAGTTTGCATTTGTTTAATGTTGCTTGGTTGGAATTCTGTACATGTATACAGTCTGACTGCATGTCCAAAACCTTGCGTTTCATCTGTCCTGTTCAAGTTAGCTCCAAATTCCAGGGGCCCTTTATCCACCCCCTAGCCCCCACCCCTGCCCATGCTTATATAGCAGTAATGAGCTACACAGGTTCTGGAATCCAAGCACCTGGTCTAAATCCACCACTTCTCAGCTGTCTGATCTTGAAAAGTACTTTCTTTTCCCTTTACTCCTGGAAAGTCCCTTTCCTTCTCTCCTGACTCCTGGAAAGTCCCTTTACTTCGTGTAAAGTGAAGCTAATAATGGTACCTACCATCATATGGCTATTGTCAGAACGGCAATAAGATTTTTGGAAAGGCAGTCATACTGTTATTTGATCATTTGTCATAAGTGACAAGCTCTTTATCAATTAAGTGTTATACAAAACATACTAAACCTCCTCGCTGAGTTGGGTTGTTTAAAGGTAATTTTAAATAACTTTGTGAAACTTCTCCACACTCTGGCTGTCTCATCAATAAAAGTGAATCACAATTTTTTGTTATCTTTTAAAGGATATTAGGAGGGTAATCTGTTACCATCTTTAAAGTTAGGAAGGTAATCTGTTACCACCTTTTTCCAGAGGCCCTAAACCAAATTTATATATATATATATATCAAGCTCCAGAGAAGTTGAATTTGAGGGTGACAGAGTTCTTACCGAATTTCCTGTCTTAATAATCTCAGTTTCCATCTCATACCAAAATGCAGTTGCCGAGGGGGAAAAATGTGGCCCCTAAAATTTTATTAACCACATACCCATTCTGCATATTAGAAATAAATACATTTTCCTAAAAATTTAACTAGAGAAGTTCCCTCCTTAAGAAAATTTTTCTTTAGTCTACGTTACCAATTTGATTGCTATAAATTAAGAAGAAAATATATAAAGAAAATGAAAACGAGGTACATCTGCAATACTGTCAACAATAAAAAGTTGTTCATTTTTTTTATTGGCTCCCTCCACCCCCAAATAATGTATTTATAATTTAGAGACATTTTCTATGGGTTTTTCTTTGGTCCTGTCTTTTAGCTTAAGAGATATATTTTTTAAAGAAAATACATAAGGAAAATGAGATAGAAGAAAAACCAGGAAGGAAATAAAAACAAAGAGAAATAAAGAAGAAGGAAGGAAGGAAAGAAGGAAAGAAGGGAGGGAGGGAGGGAGGGAGAGTAAAATATAATATTAATATTCCTGTCTCCAGTCCACTAACTCCCAAAAAGAAAGAGAATATGCCACACCATCCACACATTTTAGAACCACTAGCCTTCTTGGCAGCCACAGTTACAGCATCATGAGAATCGAGGTGACCTTATCACCATGAGCTCATAAAATTGAACCCAAGGTGACAAGACCCATTGAGTGACAAGAGTAACAAGGGCCTGAGTAGAGGGTGAGTTCCTCCGACTCTGCTCCAGAGGCCCTCTTCCAAACCTGAGGAGATAGCACAGCATTCTCAGGCTGTTAATTTCCAAACCCTGGCCTTCTAAATAGAGCCAGGAATGAAGGCACCCTCACTTGGTTTGACCTGGGTTTGCACACCCCCAGTTCTGATGAGAGTCGGCTCTGCCCCATCAGAACTGAGCAGAAGTGAGAGAGTCAAGCTGCCTTTCCGTGGCCTAGAAGCAGGAGCACCTGGTGGGAGGGCCCAACTAATCACAGAGCCTGGGTCACTTTCACATACGAGGCGGTATCATCTCATGGTTTACAACCAAGGGCTCTGAAGCCAGACTGCCTTGGGCAGGCAAGTCAGGGAAGCACAGAACTTCAGGTTCCTCAACTGTAAAGTGGGAATAAAAGCAAGGTTACTGTGACTACTAAATGGAATGATATGACTATCTAACTGAGTTCAGTCCCAGAACGTGATGAGCAAGAGGCATCTGCTGTGCCTTATTCCAGTTACTGCACAGATGCAAAAGGCTGGGAGAGGCTGGAGGTGGCTCTCTGGCAAGCTGGATGTCAGACTGCGAATTCCCCAAGTACCACTCTCGGTCCTGAATAAACAAAGAAGAAAACCTCAAAAATCTTTCAGTAACAAAAAGATAATTCCAGGAATGACGTCTACAGTGTACCGTCTATGGTGTCTTTGTCTTTGGATTTATTAATACACGCAGGCAGAATTACTTGTTGCCATGCTCAAGAAAGATAAGCGTTTTTAAGGGACACGTTTTTTTAAGAGCATTATGTCAGTATCTCCTATAATTAGATTTTGTTAAAATAATGCAATTTACTAAAGTGAACAGTGTGGGCTTTTTTTTTTTTTCTTTCCTCCATTTATGTCTTTAGTGGCGGTGGCTGTTGTTGTCAAGCATCTTGAGTGTTCCTTTATGGGCATAGTAAGCTGTAAAAGAACCTCTTTGATGACTCATTTTAGGATATAAATTCAAGGGAAGCAAAGGTACTGCTTACCATTACAGAGACCTTTCATTCAGATCTACTACTTTTATCACTGCTCTAACAGGGCAATGGATTCCAACCTGCAATTTAACCAACAGTAAGCTTGGATGTTTATTAGTGAGACCACAGTGCTTTCAGGGTTATGCTGCATAATTCAGCCCTTTCAGTCAAAGAGCTAGGGTGGTGGGTGAGCACAGGATGTTGTGTAAGTGTCTGAGAACATTCCACACATGTGGGGTACGTGGCCCTGAGCTGCCTGTGCAGAACGGCTCTCCTACCCAGGGCCCTCTTCTGCAAGGAACAAAGAGGTGGCACAAAACTAGCCCATATTTCTTGGATAAAGACAGATGAGGTATCACTCCTATATCCCCTGTGAATTCTCTTTCTGTTGCTACTAGCAGTGATATATTCTTGAGTTTGCCCTGGATGAAGAAACCATCTCAAATGAGATTGTGCTGAACATTCAATATGAACTAGGAAACTACTTTGAGAAAACACCATTTCAGCTGTTTACTTTTCTACTACATTTTCCTAAACATTTTTTAAAACAAGTTCTACACGATGGCCCTGGCTGATGTGGTTCAATGGTTAGAGCGTCTCACATTCGATTCCCAGTCAAGGACACCTACCTCGGTTGTGGGTTTGCTCCCCGCCTCTTGTAGGGCATGTGCAGAGGCAACCAGTCCATGTGTCTCTCTTACATCAATGTTTCTCTCTCTCCTCCTCCCTCCCTCCCTCCCTTCCACTGTCTCTGAAAAGCAATGGGGAAAAAAATATCCTCATGTGAGGATTGACCAAAAAGAAAAGCTTTACACCTTGGCTTCATAAATCATGGCAGTAAGGATTTCATTCCATTTTAAAGCATATCTCCTGGAAACATTATAAAGATTACAGACACAAACACATGAATACACTCGCATGCACACAAACACACATGCTTGTTCAACTTGAAACGGAGCCTCAGGATTTACAAACACAGTGTCGATGCCCCTTTCACAACCTCTTTCTAGGATCTATCTGCCTTCATTCGGGGACTCATACAGAACACCAGTGTTTCCCCAAGCCTTGTTCTACGGTCCATGAATTGTTCATAAAAGTCCTATAAGGAGGGAGGAAGAGTTCTCTAATGAAATTTGTAGTTCTGCTGAGGACAGATTTGAATCATGGGCATGCAAGGCTGCAGGGAATCACAGGTATCGTGTGAACCCAGCCAACTATTCAACAGCCGCATCTCAGAGTGACTCTGCTGTTCTCTTTCTGTTCATTGTTACATATAAAGCTCGTGAAGTGATAACACTGTTTCTTGGTTTAAAAAATAAAAAGCCACTGAAAGAAAAGCCAATTACTTGGGATGGTGATGGAAGTGAAAAGAAAGTGAAGAGGCCTACGGAAGTGGTGATTCTTGGCCAAATACAGATGCCTAGGGAGGAAATTAGATTTCAAAGGGCAACCTGAGGGGTTTAGAATCTCAAGAGCAACCTCAGGCAAATGTGCTATATACCAAAATGGTCTAAGTTCCTCAGCATCGTGGAAAGAAAATGGACGTGATTGTGGACGGCACCTGAGCAAGATCCTACATATCATGGAAACCCCATTTATCCCACCAATTCGGACCCACTGGCTTCAAAAGAGGGCCCCAGGGTGCACTGTGATATATTAAGGTTGAAAGGGTGTTGGGTCTGAATGGTATTGATGAAAACCAGGCATTTTGGTCAACAGGGGTTGAATTTGAGAGCTAGGCATCCAATATAGCCTCCAGACCCAGAGAGAGTCACATTCCTTCGAGGTTAGCTCTCCTAGAACAGCCTCCAATGATGTTTAAAAGGGGAGGCTCTGGAAGGAGATCTTTATTAGCAGGTGCAGGATAGAACTGTTGGATCCTGGAGAACCTACAAGACCCTGGCGAAGAGAAAAGATAGGGAGGAGCCGAAGTGCATTGAGATAAGTGAGGCCCATGGACTTCAGAGATATGGATCCAGTTACTTTCCAGACAGAAAATTAAAGGCAATGAGGCCTCCAGAGAGCCACCCCTCGGTCTCCCATGCATGGACCCTCTCCTGCATGCATCCCCTGGGTGACTCAGCATCTGTGGGAATGCACCGAGGGCCCATTTGAGTGCTGACGACAACCACCCCGGACATTAAGAAATGTGTCCACAGTCCTCCAAACAAAACTGCTTCCTTTTAAAATCGTGTAAATGTCCCTTTATTGCATGTTCTTACTCAGTTTATATAGTTTTTGTAATACCTCTTTGTCACTCTCTAAAGACTTTTATTGGGCTGCTGTATCATCTAACTTTTCCCCAAATCTCCCTCAATCTCACGGTGCTTGAAATACTAGGAACCCTCCCCTCCTCTCTAGAGTTTTGATTTCCCATGGAGACAACCATTTAGAAAAGTCACTAGCATGCAGATACATGCTTCAAACCTTTCTGGCTGCGCAACTAAGGCAACACGTAGGTGTGTTCGCTGAGCAAATCAAATAGTGAGACTATAACTGACTTCTGCCTGGAATGACCAGAAAAGTGCAGAATTGTGCAGGTTAGTTAGCTCAGCTCCTGCCATCTGGAAGATCCATCACAGATCGAGCTTCTACATCAGATTCAGGCAGAGGCAACAGGCTTATTGGTGGGTACCCAGCATGGCCCCAGGGGACCTGCTCTTTCTGCACTTGTGGGCAATCCATTCAGAGAGTATACAGACGGTGACAAAAGGTAGCCTGCATCATTGATTCCTGCCTTTCCATCATCACGCAGCTTGGCCTTTTAAAAGAATATTTAGGTATACTAGATTGATGGTATCACAGAAAGAAACGAAAGAAGTGCGGGCGGGGCCGGGGGGAGCCAAGACAGAAGATTTTAAGACTGAAAAGAAAAACTGGATGAAGGGGAAGAAAGAAGGAACTCCAAAGCAGCTACTTTTGTTGTCTCTAACTTTTGTTGTAACTAGAGAACATTCATATCACATGTCAGCCCTTAGCGAGGCAGTTCAGTTGACTCTATCATGTTGTCATTTTTCACGTTATCTACACAGTTCACTGAGATGAACTGTGCCTGCCTTCTTGGGGATCCTCCCGCTGGCCTCCCTCTCCACTCCAACCTCTTAAGCACAGGCCACCAATGTGATGGGATGACATTTCCATCCTGATTTTGATGAGGAGGGTCAGTTTGGCACAGAGATGATTTCCTCGTAGATGAAGAACATTTACTTTCTTCCTGCTGGATCCCTCCCAGAGATACCATCAAACCTCTACCTACGCAATTAGTTTTCACAGGTGGCTGTTTTG
The DNA here is from genome assembly GCF_963455305.1 of Plecotus auritus. NCBI lineage: Eukaryota > Metazoa > Chordata > Mammalia > Chiroptera > Vespertilionidae > Plecotus > Plecotus auritus. The sequence goes on along the minus strand of NC_137776.1, from coordinate 127,210,134 downwards.
CCTCCAGTAAAACTACTTTCTTTCTCCTTCTGCAAGTCAAAGCAGAGCGAATGCACATGAAAACATTTCAGATATGAAATAAACACTTTTGTACAGGCAGCTATGATGCAAGGCATGGTGTCTGACTGACCCCAATTGTGGAATGAACTCCACACACCAGGATCACGCTTGGACAGCATCATTTCTGAGAGAAGGAGCAGAATACGTTTTGGAGGGGAAGGAGGGAATCAAGAGGAGGAAAAAGAGGGTTAGAGGAAGAAAGGAAGAGGAGCCATGTCTTCTCTCTTTTACTAAACTCTGTCCTTTTAATTATTTTTTTATCCTCACCCCAGGATAAAAAATGTTGGTGGTGTTTTTTGTTTTGTTTTATTGATTTGAGATAGAGAAAGAGAGAAACATCGATGTGAGAAACATCGATTGGCTGCCTTCTGCATGCTCCCTGACCAGAGTTGTAATGGCAACCTTTTGGCATATGAGACATACCCAACCGATGGAGCCACCCGGCCAGGGCTCCTGTAGTAAACTCTTAACTGAGGAAAGCCCACACTCACCAAGCAGTGATTGTGGGGGAAATAAGATATTCATACACAGGAACAGAAATGGTGAATGAGGCAGTTGTTTACTTGTTTGTTTGGTTCCTACTTTGCCAGAACAGTTTCAACATGAAACTAGAAAGTTGTAAGTTGTTTCCTGGTACTTTTTCCAGTAAAAAGCTCCAATTTTAGAGGCAGCCATTTCCAAAGGGAAAAAAAATTCAATGTCGACATAAATCCCTTGAACTAAACATCTGTTTAAAGTGTTTCTAGGTCAGGGGTCTGAAACTGTGAAACACTAGGGGTGCAGACACGATTTCTTTCCCAAGGTCTCCGAGTGCTGCGGGTGCACAGAGCCCAAGGTATTGTTTCAACATCTGGTCCGTTTCCCCCAAAGAAAAGTGCTGATAGGGCGCGTTGTTGTGGCTTTTTGTTTTAACCTATAACATGGTTTTGTTATTTGTACAGCCTCTAACATAAACTACTGTTAAACAAGGTGTTTTTCTCTTTAATGTATTATTTCAAGGTGGGTGTTGTAATGTTATTTTTAATGGCATGAGGGGGTTTGTTTCACTAAAGCTGCAAGCTCAGGGACGTTCATGAAAGAATGATTGCCACCAGTTCTTTTCCACCATTTTTTCCAGGGGGGAACAAATAAAAATCTCTTCCAGATTTCTCCTTTCAGCATTCTCCATTGCTCTGATAAAATTAAGCATGGACCTGAACTTGAAGACTCTTTCTCTAGTTGTATTTGTCTGGAAAAAAAGACTGCATTTAAAATATAAAAACAAGCTCATTTCCAAAAGGTGGGGGAAAGGGAGGAATCTGGGTGCAGCTTTTCCAATGGCCTGGGTCAATGGTCGGCAAACTGGGGCTCGCAAGCCACATGCGGCTCTTTGGCCCCTTGAGTGTGACTCTTCCACAAAATACCACGTGCGGGCGCACATGTACAGCGCACACCAGTGAAACTTGGTGGCCCATGCGCAGAAGTCGGTTTTTGGCTCTCAAAAGAAATTTCAATCGTTGTGCTGTTGATATTTGGCTCTGTTGACTAATGAGTTTGCCGACCACTGGCCTGGGTCAAACCACTTTTCCACGTGGAATTTTTCACTGGTGCCCTCAAGCAGGGTCTGCATGACCATTCACAGGTTAGCCACCCAGACTCCTCACATCTACAGCTCAAATCACCCAAAGAATTTGTGTTATGTGTTTATTATAAAGAACAATTATGGGCCTACACTATTAAGTTCAGGACTAAAGAGCTTAGGGACAGCAAGAGGAAAATTGAGCCCCATACACATGGAGCAGCCTGTTCTGCAGGGAAAGCAAATGGTAAAATCTATGAACCCAAAAATAGTCTGAGCTGGGGGTTTAGCAGTTATTCATTCATTCTTCCCTATTACTGCCCCTGTGTCATATCTATATGTCCCCCCCCCCAAAAAAAAACCACAAAAAAAAACCCTAAAAAAACTCCCAGTTCAAGTGAGAAAGAGTGGTTTTGCTGACATAGGGTGGAGCAATACTCCATGGCTGTCAAATATAATAAAGGATTACAGTTTTGTTTTGATTTATTTTAATGTACAAAGGAAGAAATGAGACAAACTTCAAAGGTTCTGCCTCTGGCCCAGACTTCCGGCCTTAGGGGGACAAATTTCCCAATGAACATTATGGAAATATAGAAGTACTCACTTAAAACTGACCAAAAAAGAAAAGCAAATAAATATTCCTATCATGGCTAGATACGTATTATATTTTTTATATCAAATTCTTTTTTTCCTCCCTCTCTGCTACTAGGAAAGGTAGTCCATTCCACACTCCTGCCTTTTCCATCAGCCCAAGCAACCACCATTCTTAAACCTTATAAGGTTATTTTTATACTTGGGTCATTTTTTTAAATTCAAAAGTATATGCCCAATAATGTCCTAAGAATAAAGAAGGTGATTAAAAGAGGTTAAATAATATCATCAAAATAGAGACACCAGAGGACCCCCTATGGTCTCTGCTAAGAGAAAAAGACATATCACTGAGGTTTCTTCAGGATAGTAAAAATAATCAATAATGAGTTTTCATGTTTAAGGATTATTCATTATATAATAAGACAAATATTTTTATTAACTATCCAAAGTCTTTGCTCTGCTACGTCTTCTCCTATAACCTTATACAGATACTCTTTCCTGAATCTGTCTTATTTTCAACAAATTATTTCTAGGAGATTGAGAAGAAAGAATTTCAAACAGTCCTGAAAATGTGAATTTTAAAATTCTAATCAGACAATGTTAGGGCCAATTAGAAACTTGAAAGGAAATCTGGGCTATCCCCCCACCTAAGGCAAAGCCACACCTATAGCAACCTAAGCAGATAATCATCTAATCTAATTTAAAAATAAATCCGTTTCCATAATTCCCTCCCTAATGCATTCCTGTGCCTGACAACCTTCTACTCATGAAATTGAAATTCCTTTCAAGCTTCAGCCTAAGCACATTCAATCACTATCGATAGTGTTAAGTGAGTATAAAAAAAATAAAAAACATTTAGTGAACAACAGAAGCTCAGTTGTGAGAATTACTGGATCAAAATTGATTGATTCCAGCCAGGTAAATCTGGATCCCAGCAACATTCTTCGGATTAGGATTCGGAGAAAAGGTAGATTTTTTCCACTGTGTATTGGACATTACTAGTATATCAGATCTGCAACTAAAATTATCTATTTATCTACATACAAACCATAGTGTCCAGCTATAAAGAGGTGTTTCAGACTTAATGTTTGTGTCCCACCTCGACCCCCAAAAATTCATATGTTGAAGGCCCAACCCCCAAAGTGATTATATTTGGAGATAGAGCCTCTATGGAGGTTATTAAAATTAAATAAGGAAATAAAGGTGGGGCCCTGATCCAATAGAATTAGTGTTCTTTTCAGACGATATAATCAAATCTTACTTGCTCTCTCTCTGCTATGTGAGGATGCAGTGAGAAGGCAGCCCTCTGAAAGCCAAAAGAAGATGCTTCAGAATGAAACCTACCTTGCTGACACCTTGATCTTGGACTTCCCAGCTTCCAGAACTGTGAGAAGTAAATTCCTGTTGTTTAAGCCACCAGTCTCTGGTATTTTGTTATGGTAGCTCAAGCAGACTAACACAGGGGGTATATTATGAACACCACTGTGTTAACTATGTGTCCCTCTCTTTAGATACTCCTCTGTTCTTCCCCTGACATCTTTGGGACAGCATTTCTCTCACTTTTAGGATGATTCCTTCTAGTTCACACCAAGTTCTCTTTTCTCAGTATCTCCAGAATCTGTCCATTCCTATCCCCAGCAATGGAGCAGGCAGTGAGCTAGATGCTACAGATACATTTGTTATTGAATAGTTTACAAAGCAGGGGCGGGGGGGGGGGGGGGGGATTAAAGGAGCAATTCCAACACTACATGGTAAATCCTATGATAGGAAAGAGCCCCACAGGAGAAGCAACCACCTCAGATAAGGGGGGGAGGGGGTGTCAAGTTACTGCAATACATAATGTCTCAGATGGGCCCAGAAGGAAGAAGCAAAACCAGTCAACAGGAGGACGGAAAATGTGTGATGACAGTGTACAGAGGTCCGAGGGCTGGAAGATGTGGGCTTCTCTCCCGTACCCACTCACTATAGACCTCCCTCCAGGATCCAACAGAAGCTCTCGGATCTTCTCTGAAAACAATCCCTCCCTGGACAGAGCCATATTCTTCCAAACCTTCAATTACACCCAAATCTGTATTTCTAATCATCACCTTGCTCTTGGGCTCTAAGCATCTTTTTTTAATTGACTGTCAGTCATTTCAGCAGCATGGAACCACCAGGTGTCTGCAATCCAAGTCTATTCTCTCCTCAGACGTGCTCTTCTACTTGTATTGCCCGTTTCGGTGAGCAGCCTCAGCACTCACTCAGTGGTGTAGTCATCCTCCCCTCCCTCTCCCTTACCCTTCATGTCCATCCATCACCAAGTTCTCCTTCCTCAGTATCTCCAGAATCTGTCCATTCCTATCATCTCTCTTCTCAGTCAAATCCTAAGCATCAAATTTGAAGACTGATTTTTTTATTGATTTATTATTACAAATAATGACTTGACACTTCGCCTAATGGAAAGCTGCAATAATTCACTAATGAAAACACAAAATCCAGACAGGACATAGTTAAGATGCTATCATAGAATCCAAACAGAGAAAAAAGACCAACGAACACAAATTTCAATCTCTGAGCTTCCTAGCTTACAGAGAAAAGAAGAAAACTAGATTCATTAAAAATCCTCATCGTAGGATGAAAAGAGGCATGCCAACAAATCTGTTGCCTGGAGAACTGAATGAGGGACACTAAATAACAATGGAGAAAAGTAGTTTTTGTGAACTGAGAAAAGATCTTCTGCATATGGATTTTTTATATATAAAATATTTCTTAAATATTTCATTTACAGTGAAGTCCTCCTAAAGTTGAATCATTATTGTTTTGTTTTCCAACTACAGTTTATATTCAATCCTATTTTGTATTAGTTTCAGGTGGACAACAATATTTTATATGAAAATTTAAAAGCCGGGCTTAAAATGCCTTCCTTCCCTGACTTCGTTTTCTCCCTTCTCCAATCCTTCCTCCATTTGGCTATCAGAGTTGTCTTCTAAAAGACCGTCTAATTATCAATGCTCAAAAACTTGATGAGTTACCCAATGGAAATTCTTTATCTTGGCAGTTGAAACCCCCAGCAGCCCTAATCTTCAGCCTAATCTCTTACAAACCTTCTCACTCCCCCCACACCAGCTAAAATACACCTCCCAACCCCCAATAGCTTCCGACTCCCCCCCACACACACACACACACACCACCACCAATATGCCCTACCTACTCCCAAGGATTTACCTTTTCTTATGCTATTCCCAGCCCTCCAGAACCCCCATTCCTCACATTCTTGTTGAGGAAACTGGCCTCATCTTTCAAACTCATTTCTTGAGTCACATGTGCCTTGTGTGGATTTTCGTGAGTTACTGAATCCCCTCCACACTCCAATAGCACTTTTTATCTATCTTTTTGGCATTTTCTACCATCTGTTTTATATGATGTAGGTGGTAGTTCTAAGTTTGTTTCCATTACTAGATTAGATTATGAACTCCTTGAGAACAAGGACCAATACTTCATTGGCCTTTGTATTTATTTCCCCAACCTTGAGCACATTGCTAGTCACATAGTAGGCACTAAATAAATGTTCACTGAATTGCACATCTGCATGATTAGAAGAACTAAAGAGACACTGATGGTGGTTGCTCTGGGTTTCAGTTTTATACACTGAAGACATAGGTACAGCACAACTGTGTACTAGACTAGAGGTAGTGTTAAGGTCCTCTTTAGGAGCTAACCATGTTATACTACTAATTGTTGCAGGTAGCCCTTCTGTTGCAGAAATTATTTAAGTTCCAACATACAAATATATGTTTTTGCCTGACAATGACTCATGTTATGAAGTGCTCTACTATATTTAAAACACTCTTAGAGACTCTGTCCATAGAGTGACCTTTTACTTTTTAACCTGACTTCACATAGAACGCCGTATCTCATTCTGTGCAGACTGAAAATTATGTCGAGACTTTTCCATCAGCGCTTGCTGATAAAAAAAAAAAAAAAAAAGATAGGAATTCCCCTAACTGTTTGGGCTCAGTGGATAGAGTGTCGGCCTGCGGACTGAAGGGTCCCAGGTTCGATTCCGGTCAAGGGCATGTACTTTGGTTGTGGGCACATCCCCAGTAGGGAGTGTGTCTCTCTCATCGGTGTTTCTAACTCTCTATCCCTCTCCCTTCCTCTCTGTAAAAAATTAATAAAATATATATATATATTTTTTTAAAAAGATAGGAATTCTTTTCAAATTCTACAAATAGGAAACTATTTTTTCTCTTTCCTAACTTTATAGAACACTGAAACCTCGGTTTGAAGGAAGTCTTATAACTCTGAGTACAAGGTTCAGAACTGTAATTGCGCCATTTCTTCATTACTTTCAGTACTGCTCCCCCACCAAGATTCAGTTTGCCAAATTACAACAACATTTCCAAAAGTACTACCGATCAACGGAGAGGGCAATGAATGAGTTCGTGCATATGCATCTGTCAGGCTATTGAGCAATAAAGCATACAGGCTAAGAGAATGGTACTGAGACGTACGTATGTGTTCTTACCATCTGCACACATTGCAGCAACGCATTTCACACATGTGATATGTCTGAAGCCTAATTTTACTCATGAAGGAGAAAGGCATTCATGCCAACCCTCAGCACAAGTCCCGTCGCACAGGTTTTGCAATCGGTGCTGCATGTTACATATGCCTATCGGTCCACATTTTTTTTTTTCTGGTGAAAAATAATTAAGACAGAATCAGATCTCTCCTTTAATCTGAGGCTATTGGCTTTAATCCTATGCTAACAAAATCTCTGTCGCACGAAAACAGACTATTGGAGAACAAACTGTTTGCCTTCTGAGAACTCGTCATTTTTACTTGAATCACACCTCCAAAAACTAAAGAAAGGAGAGGAAGTTGAACTGAATATAAACACAAAGTGGCAAGCTATGTATATTAATTTTACACTACATATTTTGGAAGGGCAGGTTCATTATTTATACAGGTGCTACCTGACCTCTGTCCAGTGAGATATTCATTTTAACCTATTAATAAGCATACTATAAACAACAATGAAAGTTACGTGACCTTACACAGCTGCCTCAAGCCACTGTGCTTCCATCGTTAAGGAAACTGTTAAATGACCCTGTTGTCAGAACACACTAAATCTGTCTGGATAAGCAAAAACAAGACTTTTTCTCCCAAGGATAAAACAAAACTCCTGCACTGCACAGTTACCACTGTTACTTATTGTGTATTAGTTACCTATGTGTTTCGTATAAGCATTACAGGAAGCTTTTACGCTGCTTGCGACACATAATCATTTGCTTATTGCCCAGGGAAAGACTTTTTTCCCCAGAAAGACAATCTGTGCGCACACTAATTTGAAAGACAGGATAGGAGTTGCAAGTGTTTTAATAGCCCATTATCAAAAATTATCCCTTGACTATAAAATCCCCAGACCATTGGCTTGAGATCAGCTCAAAGAAAAATGAGATTACAGAATTTAATCTACTGAAGGGGAATGAGAGATGAGCTTTAAAAAGCCTTAGATCACACACACACACACACACAAAAAAAAAAAAAAAGGCAGAGGACAGAAAAGAGATCAGCTGAGATGAAACCTTCCACATGTTTACCTTATTCAAATATGTCCTGTTCCAGGATGGATTTTCATTTTTTAAAAGTATGCTGTTCCTTTGCAACATTTTAATAAATAGTGGGGAATGCTCGGGGAAAAAATTATATAGTGAGGTGACAGGAAACAAAACAGCATTTTGTCTAAAATTTGCACAACCTAATTTATAGCAATAAAGCAGAACCTCTGAGTTCTGGTAAATGTCAGGGCCGTCATGTCCATTACATATGTGAGTAGGTATGAAGCAGAGTCTCCATAGGCCCTTCAAAAATTGCACACAGCCGCCCTAATGCAAACCAGAAGTCTCAGACTGCGGGATGAACACTCAGATTCGTTCCCATGTGGATATTGAGAGAGGGTCCTCTCCACCCCCTCCCCATCCTCATTTATGTATACATTTCAAGGGACCAACCAGAGGCCATAGTCATGGAGATGGCTCATCATGAGAAGGCAACTCCCACCCCCAACAAAATCTGGCCCAACCCCTGCAAAGAAAGCATCAGAGAGTCCTGGAGGACCTCCCTCTCTCCCCCCAACCTCTGCTCTCTTCCATCTCCTCCCCCTTCTCCTCCCCACTCCCCTCCCTGCGAGCATCTGCCTTGCCCAATCTCGCCTGGGCCAGCTCCAATAACAACATCTGCTTGGCAGCTTTTCAAGCCCACGGATAGTTATCTAACTGAGGCTTTTGTGCTATACTGTTTATTCTATGTGAAGAAATGCCTCCTTAGTTGAAAGAGTACTTTAGAAAAACTGTGCAGCTATTAGCAAGTGAAGCACAAGGCTAATAACCCCACCTGCTCATCAAATTAATTATGACATCTGAGTCATTATAACTCAGAAAGAAAACACGACTGCAGATTTGTCACATGTAGGAATAAACATGCATTAGGACCAGGAAAAAAAAAATCAGAGCAAGAGACTCAGCTGGACAAAACGCATGCTTCCACCTTTCAGAGTCAGAAAATACAGATCCTAGCTTTCCAAGCAAACGGAGGAGGACGGGGAATGACTGGACGGCCACACTGTTGTTCAACGAAGCAAAGTGAGATAAAGTGAGGGGATACGGAGCCTCCAGGAAAACACTTCAAGAGTCAGTAACTACTTCTTTAAACAAACGAAAAAGCCACACAAAGCCATCCTGCAGAGGAAAATGTGCTACCCATAATGAATGTGACCCATGTCACTGGGCCCATCTCACGTGCACTCACAAAGACCCAGGACAGAGGACCTTTCCCCCCGAGGGACAAAAGAATATTTTAGCGATAATAATAATTCCAGTAAGAAAACACATTCATGGCAACAAAAACTTGTCATCAAGTTATGTAGCATTTCCTAGTTTTATGAGTGCATAAGGCTAGTTTGTTAGAAGGCAAATCTCATTAGCTAGCCATAAAATAATTACATTTAAAAGTCAGACATTCTACATTATACTACACAGTCATTGCTGTTTTGCTAGTATTTCATAGTATTGGAAGTAGCAAGTTTTCATTACATGTTTCCAGTAAACTTGCAATAGCTAATAATCTCTTATTCTTTCCATATATTTATGTCATTTGCAACGATAACATCTATTTTTAAATATCTTATTCTAAAACTTTAGATTTTTTTTGAAGTGAGATAGAAATAGACACAAGTAAATGTTAATAAAAGTAAAATGATTTTAAATAGATCATAAATTAATCAATGGCAAACCATCCAAAATATTGCCAGGACATTTTTCCTTGCCATTATGTTAAAAGAAATAAATTGTAAAGATATTTGTATGAATCACAATAAATCACTATTATTTTTAAAATCTCTTAAATATTGACAACTATAAATGTAAAGCCCCCTCACCTTTCTGCAATATCTTTATTATTGAAGGAACTTTTTTATTCTTTTTGGAACCTTTCTGCTACCAATCAGAAAACACAAACCTTTCTTTAAAAGCATATGAAAATGTCTTGTTAAATGACATCAGCCAGCTACATTTTGCATTCTCCCTCCAGGAAGGTCATCCCTTTGCAGCAACAGCTATCACCAGTTCTTGCAAATAAAATTGTGGTGTGGGTTTTTTGTTTGTTTTTTTTTTTTTTTTTTGGCTCTTTTTTTTTCTGTTTTACAGAAGCACAACCCACAGAAGAGTTAATTGTAACACAGAACCTGTTAAATTTATAAATCCTTTGAGGTTTAACATAAAATGAAAGCAAATCTCAGGAAGCAATACAATTAGGTGTGGGGTGTTTTTTTTTTTTTTCGCTCTCTCTCCCTGTTAAACAATTTTGTATCAGAGTCTAGTGCTGAGTTGATTTATGTAAATGTGTGACTTAACCTCAACTGAAGATATAAATCCAGAGCAAACAGAACAATGGCAATCCTGACACTCCGCTTTGCCAACTCAGAAGATTTAGTCAGCCTGGACTAAAAATGAATTAAGATTATACTGAGAGTGTCAGTCCTAAGTCAAGAAAACAGGCCCAGCCAGCGCAGGCCGGGGAGATCACTCATTAACTAGCCAACAATGCTGCAGAGCCTGTGCACGTCTGGGAAAACATGTTCCCAGTTACCAGCTCCACGGCAAGCCAAGGCACTCTTCTTTAAATGGGTGACTTTTCTGGTTTTCCCCACATCATCAGTCCTGAAAAGGAACTCGGCTTCTCTCTATATTCTCTGCACAACCCTCCACATGTCGAACTGGACAGGCCTTGCGTCCCTGGAGGCAGTATGGGCCAGGGCCTGAGCTGACTGGCTCAGGGCTAGGAGGAGTTAATGCCTCCTTCCTGAAAACAACCTTCAAGTTGCTTTTTAACAACAGGTTCCCACAATTATTAAATTCCCTCACCGTGCTCGGGAACAGTTCTGTATTCCCGAAGAAGGATGACCGTGGATGACTCCGCAGCAGACCACTGTGTCTCCTGAGACACATGTGTGCACAAGACAGAGCCATACTGGTCTGGCACGCAGTACAGAAGTCCACCTGCCCAAACCTGAGATGTCAGTACATGATTTTGTGAAGAAAAAAAAAAAATATATATATATATATATATATCCTTAGCAAGTATCAGTGTTACTGGCAGCCTGAGTTTGAAAAGTGTAAAGGCAGGCCAGCAAGAGGGCTCCATACAGTTCAGTGGTTCCCAGAACGTGCACAGTACAGAGATTCTCATACCCACTTAATCTCAGCACGCATCTCCACCCCTGCTTCCTTCCCAGTGGTATGTGGTCTTGGAAACACAAATGTTCGCGTTTCCTGAGCTGCGCTGCAAAGGAAAAGTCCCCTCCCAAGAGGCAGAGCTGCCTCTTTTGGTGCCCCTGAAACTGGTCACTATATTACAACATAATGTGGCGTTCACCACAGTGAGCCACAGGGAAAAAAAATAGTCTTTTTTCACCTCTGATGTCATGTAACAGATAAGACCATAATTTGAGGTCATAACAGTGAGCCTTGATATCTGCCAATAAAGTCTCATAGGAGGAGTCTGTTTGTTCAGAGGACCACGATATTGCAAGGCTAAATGAAAGGGTCTAAATGGCATGCATTCCTTGAAATTTCATCTTGACAAATATTCTATTAGTTGAAGGCTCAAAAATGACAGATGCAAATTATTTTTCAGAAACTTGACATTGTCCCTGGTAGTTCTTCCTCTTGGGCAATCCTTTCTTCTTCTCTCATTCTCTCCCCCTTCTCTCTCTGGCATTCTTCTTACACACACACACACACACATACACATACACACACATGGAAGACATCCATTAATATTAAGAACAGTTTTCTGTAATGTTTTTCAGGATTTCTCAGGGGCTTCGGAGGGCTGCAGCCATGCCAAAATTACAAGCTTTCCCCTAGTCAGAAGGGATGTCTTTTCAAAGCCCAGCCCTCATTTTTCAGTCTGATGTAAGTAAATTTACCTCTGTGTGCTGAGCTGAGCAGCTTTTCTTTGTCGTGTTTTGTTTTCCTAATAGCTTCTGCTCTGGCAAAGCTATTCATTTCAAAGGAAAGTTAGAAGCATTCTTCACTCTTCCCCTTTTAGATTATTTGCAGTTACTGACTCTCCTGAAATCTTAGATTTGAACAGAAACCTAAAGCATAGCACCATTTTAAAACAGCAAATCGCCAGCATTCCTGGGATCACATTTCTCCAGAGCAAGTACTGAATATGAGGCACAAGAATTAAGTCTAAATAGGCTAAAATTCACAAAATAAAGAGGGATCTTTTTGTTAAAAATGGGGCCTACTCTATTCTGATAGCATGCTGAAGGAAAGTAATCTTTTGGAAACACCGTGTCAACAACAGACAAGAGATGGTGAAGTTACAGTTTGCTTTTTAGCTAAATTAACTTATTTCTTGAGAAAGTCAAATCCACTGTACCAAGGCAGTTCACTTTTGGAAACACTGTTAGGCAACAAATAAGAGAGTGCAGTCCTGTTTGTGAGTTGATTTATTTCCTGAGAAAGTCCAATCCACTGTCCCAGACCATTAACCTGACAATATCTACGATAGAATCCAGGGGATGAACCATCAGTAAAATGTATCTTAATTATCTTAATGTGTCCATGCCTCAATCTATCCATAGGCCTCAGTTCCCAATGGCAGGCCTTGCTGCTGATCCTTCTGATATGAGGGTTATGCACACTGGACCCAGATCGCCTCTCTGTGGGCACCGAACTCTGTGGATCCTCCATTTGTGTCACCTGTTTAAGGGAGTGATCCAGAGTTCATTGCCTTTCTGGTTACCTCATGTTGACGTCTCTTTTTATCAACCAACATTTACCTGAATACACCTGACTTCATAAGCATTTGGGGGTTTTGGCAATTGTCAATCTCAAAGTTATATTCGGAGAAATAATAAAGGGATATCAGTGCAGCTGGAGTAAAAAGCGAGAAAAAAGGTACAGGAAGCCACAGTAAACAAACAAACAAACAACAAAACCCACACAATCCCTGCCAGGCCAGAAAGACTCTCATGATTATTACCTCCTGAGTCATCCATTCACCTTGAAGAGAAGGAATGTGCACGGAAGTGAAAGCTTTATTCACACCGGGGCTCAAGTCTTCAGCCTCTCAATTTCCTCACTGCGCATACTTACCTGAAGGGCCATGAGTGTGATGCCACCCTGCACTGCATACTAAGGAAATGATGCAAAGTTAAGCCTGCGGTAGGAGGGGTAAGACACCCTTTTCAAATCACTACACATAGATCAATAAAGCAGTGAGAACCAACTCCTTCTTCCCTTCCTTTTCCCCTCCCTTTCCTTGTTTTTTACATTTGCGTGAAATCAGTCATCTTAATCTACCTAGTCCTATTATGCCTAATGAAACCAAAAGACCAAACGTTCACGGTCACATCCCACCAGCATACTGCAAACTTCCTTGAAACTAGGGAGAAGGAATACAAGAACTTCTCACTCTCAGCCCAAAGTGAAGAATCTCTCAAACACAAAGGACAGCTCAACCAAGGATCAATTCGCACCTGTTGTGTGAGAAGCTGCTCACACAGAAGTACATGGTGAGGTACTGCAGTTCCATTTTTAAATTAAGTCTAAAAGTTCTAGGTTTACCACACTCAATTCTGCAATATGAGGTAGAGAGCCAAGCATGGATTTTTTTGTGGGTTTGAGGCATTTATAATGCAATGGAAAACAAACAACAACAAAAAACAAAAACAGCTGGGGGAGCCCTGGCTCTCAACTCCCTGTTGGGTGAATTACTTAATGGCTCTCAGCTGTAAAATGGGAACAATGATCTATCTCATCTAATTGAGATAAATATTAAATAAGATACTATGAACAAAAGACAAAAGTGCTAAGTAATTTACAATTATAAAATATAATTTAAGCCCATTAATAAGAAAATGCATTAACATAATCAACATGCAATTACCTTTAAAGCAGTATGGCTTGCAATTAAAGGAATGGAGGGGAGATGAATGACAGAAAAGGGTGGATCTGTAATATTTTCCTTCCTCAGAGAAGGCTGGAAGGTACAGTGTCCACGGCATTACCTGTGGAGTCCGAAGGCTAGGGATGGATTCTGCCTTTGCCAATTGCTATCTGTGTGTGTACCTTGCGCAGCTTACTTAAACTCTGACTTCCTCATCTTTAAATTAGGAACAATAATAACTATCCTGTCAAAGGAAGCTCGAATGTTTACACTGAATACTACATATACAAGCACCTGACTTTTAAAAATGATATTCGTAAAGGGAAAGTGGATCACACCAAGGATCTCTTATAGCCCGTTTGTCTTCCACATTGTTGTTAATACAATTTCATAAATGACTTCAAGTATCCTGGATTGAATTCAGATCACGTGTTTTTAAAAAGTGCAACTTTTCCATATCCAGCAGAAAACTTGCCAATGAAAAATACTGTTGTAGAAAGCTTAGGAAAGAATAATTTACCCACTTAGGAAATTTCTTTATGTTGCTATGAAGAATGTTTTCTTGTAATAAGTTACTATGTATAATCCACTTGGGGGGAAAAATCTCAAAACACATTTTTTTAAAAAAACAAGTAGGATATTTCAACCTTCCTAAAGGAACTGCTTTATATGTTGTATTTTGGGGAGTGTTTTGTTGTTGTTGTTGTTGTTGTTAAGTATCATGTTTGTACTTGAAAATAAAAGAGAAAGTAACTGCCCAATGAACAGCTTTATTATTTATTTTATTTATTTATTTTTTGCTTTCTACAACTGAGAAATTAGAAGGAAAGTCCTCAAATCCCCAAAACAAATGTAATGCACATCGTCTGCTGGCAGAATTTACTTTAACCATCTCCAGGCAATATAGACGGCTGCATGTGCGCACACATATGCGCGCACACACACACACACACACACACACACACTAAAATTTTTGAATCAATAAGTCATTTGGAAGAATCTCCAGAAGTGTGCCGAGGCATGTTTTTGGTGTTTTGCCAAATTATGTGCTTCTGTTTGTGGCTTTCAAATATGGATTAGACAGATGCACAAGCATGTACTGTTTGGCAAGTAGCGACAATGGTCTAGTCTGAATTTAGTAATTCAAGCTTTTCATTAGTCCTCATAGGTGAAAGAAAGAATTAACAACAACTTGTTTGAGCTCTATCTTTATATTCCTTTGTCATCCATTCTTGTTCACTTGCCATAGACCAGAAGCCAAAGGAATTTCAGATGTCCTCTGCAGATAGATCTAAAGCAAAGGCTTCAAACAAGGGGTTCAAATGTCAAGTACATTTACACTGGAACCTGGACTTTTGTTCATTGTTATTCTAAGGCTACAACTCTGCTTTCCCAACTTCCTCGGTGCATTTGAACATCCAGTGTGCCCTCTGCTTTTCCGACAAAGAATCGAAGATAGAAATTATCTAAAGAGGTCACTTGAGATTTCTGTATCTCCCATGTCTTGAAATTAGCATGCATAAACTTCTACATGACAAAGTGCATGCAAAGATGCGTCTCTCTCCTGTGGCTGTTTCTGGGAGAAGCTATGGTCTTGCTGCCTTGCCTCCTACCAGTGTCACTCTTAACTTCAGAGGTCAGCTTCCTAAGACCCTGAACATTTTGCTAAATTCAGAAAAAGTTCCAAAGCAAAGTTAATCCCAAATTCTGTCACAACCATCTTGGTAACCAGCATGTCTTTCTAATCAGGACCAATAAAGTAATCATTATAATCGCCAGTCCTCCTCCATATCCTTTAAAGAACACCAAGGGAAGTGCAATTGACATGTAGTATTTGACATTTTCTTCGGTTGGTGGGTAAAAATAATCCCGACGCCCAATAGAAAAGTGCACAGGAACCAAGAGGTAAAAAAGATTAAATGCTGACAGTGGTCCATTGTTAATTGAGTCCCCAGTGTGAAGCTACAGAAAGACTAGTTTATACAGCTGCCGCTATTTGTCATAACACTGCTGACAAGATACATGTGTTCCATGGAAGTCTTATTTTGGACCTCCAGAACTGGACAGCCCAATGGTCTGAAACATCTATAGAATCAACCAACAGGAGAGGGAAGGAAGACCAGAGAAGCCCCTCTGGTTGTCTCCGTGGCCACGGAAAGGAAAGGTGTGAGCTTCTGGATGCGCACAGCCTGTTGAGGTTTGGGGAGTTAGCGAACAAACCGTGAAAAACAAGAGTGAGCGGGACCCTGGGAGGTACATTACTAAGGTGAAATGTTCGAACTGTTTAGTGGACAGTTGCAGACCTTTCACTCTAGTATGATTTCTAAATAGCGACTTTCTCTAAAGAAAGTGAAACACTGGGACTGAGAGAAAATATCACCAGTCAGGGCATGAAGCCAACCATGGATTGGTTCCTTGCCTTTTCCAGCAGAAGTATGCTCTGCTTGTAAATTACAGGTACACTGAGACAAAAACAAAAACAAAAATGTATTGACTAACGTTAGAAGATTGTCGGTTAAACATTAAGATAAGCTAAATACCCAAAATAAGCTCAATACAAAAACATTGTAAGTACTACATATTAAGCAACACATTAATAGCTCATATTTCAGAGTCTCAGAAACTGTTCATTGTAGTGGAGAGGGCAGAGAAAAATAAATATATATACATCTATATACATTTACATACACTTGCACATCTATATGTATGTATGTATGTATGTATGTATGCAGTGGTTCTCAACCTTTCTAATGTCGTGACCCTTTAATACAGTTCCTCATGTTGTGGTGACCCCCAACCATAAAATTATTTTCGTTGCTACTTCATAGCTGTAATCTTGCTACTGTTAATGAATCGTAATGTAAATATCTGTGTTTTCCGATGGTCTCAGGCGACCCTGCTAGCGGTTCTCAACCTGTGGGTCACGACCCACAGGATGAGAACTGCTGCTGTAGAGCCTGAGACCATCGGAAAACACAGATATTTACATAAAAACCATGAATCCTATTTTCAATGTTAATGCTGTCCCACCTTCCCATGATCTCTCACACAAACATGTTACCCACTACTCCAGTGCTAAGATTAAAACCCAAGGAAAGGGAAGCTGAGGCTGCCAGTGATCAGGCTGTCCCCTCTGAGAAGGCAGGTCCAAGGACGCTTCAAGGAAAGAGTTTTGAGGCAGCGCAGATTGAAATACCTTAATTCAGCAAACAAAACATAAATTTAGTTTGATGTGAGTTGCTCATCTACAACTCAATGCACCTAAGAAATTTTCCTGGATGAATATTTATGGGCTACAACATGGACAGCTTCCAGCCTGGATTTGCTCCTTCTGCACACTCCTTTCTCACTCTTCCCTACAGTTTGCTATCCTATGAGGAGCTGGCTGAAGAGGCCACCTAGAACCTCAATGGATAGTACAGTTACCAAAAGCTCCCAACTGTAAACAATGTTCTTATAAAAACAATGCAAATTCAAGAGGTAAGATGGTGTTTGGATTCCGTTTGTATATTCCTCCTCTAAAACAATCCTCCTTCCCCCACATTTTTCCTGCATAATCAAATGCACCAAAATACACTTTCAATGTAAGTAGCAGGATTGCTGCACCGGCAGCTTGAGTGCCCATTACAACCCTACTCACTTGATCCAAGATGGTACTTCAAGATCACACACTCTGGAAATGACAGGTAGAAGCCAGCATTGTATTTCCCAGGAAGAGAATCTGAGTCCCACATACCTAGTATAGTACAAAGTCTGCTAGATGTTAGTCCTAGCCCAGATTAGCTCCACTAAATCAGTTTAAGAGCTGACCTAAAATAATGCTTTTACATAATTACTTATGTCTAAAACCGGATCCCACCACGTACTAGTTTTGTGATGATGGACAGATTATTTAACCTTTCTGTTTCTCAATTTCCTCACATGTAAAAAGGAGATAATAAAAGAGCTTGCTTCATAGGCTTAATGTAAGGAATAGCTGTTTATGTCAATAGTGGAATATGCCTGGCATACATATACACACACATTCAAGTGTTTAAAAGAGTTCCAATTCACCAACCTCATTTACGTCTTTTATTTTATTTTATTTTTTACTGATTTTTTTTTTTTTTGAGAGAAAAGAAAGGAGAGGGAGATAGAGAAACATCAATGTGAGAGCAAAACATTGATTGGCTGACTCCTGCACGCCCCCTACCAAGTATCCAGCCCACAACCCAGGCTTGTGCCGACTTGGAATTGAACCAGCAACCTTTCTGTGCACAGCACAACGCCCAACCAAGTGAGCCACACCAGCTGAGGCCCCAACCAAGTGAGCCACACCAGCTGAGGCCCCAACCAAGTGAGCCACACCAGCTGGGGCCCTCCTTCAAATCTTTACTTTGATGTTGCCTCCTCAGTAAGACCTAGTTTAACCAATTTTAATGTTTCAATCTTCCCTACCCTTGCACCCCCAAGTAGATGTGAAATAGTCTTTCCCACAAGATCTATTCTCCCGTTTTCAGTATTTAATTTATAACCTGCCTTAAAGGAATGAGGCAGTTCATTGGCTAGTCTCCTGTAGCCACCAGTTCAGAAGAATCCCATTCCTGCACCAGTGCTGGGAAAGTTGAGACCAAGAAGACAGCTTGGGGTGGGAACACAGGAGGTGTCTGTGGTTCCTTGGAGGATGTATCTCTTTTGTGAACAATGAAATGCTCTCCTCAATAAACAGCAAGAGAGAGAAAAATACTTCCTGAGATATAAGAGAAGGCCTGGGAAGGGTTACAGACACACAGATAGCAGTAGTTTCCTCCAAGGATGAGCAGAAATAGACCAGGAAGAATTTTAGCTTTATTTATTTTAGCTTTTACACTGAAAAACTATTTAAGTGTCATTTGTGTAACTAAATACTATTTAAAAGCCCGAATCTCAAGGGTACAAAGCTATCCCTAGTCCTACTGTGAAATGTCTGACAGAAAGAAGACAGATATTTGTCCGTAAACATTCTAATAAAAGGCATTTGCAGCATATATATAAAAAATAAAGATTAGTCAAATATAGACTCTAGTCCCTGTTAAGTGTTTGTGACATTCATGTAAACTTTCAAGATTTGTTTGCAAATATTCATTTTTCATTCTAACTTTTCCACTATGCACCTGACCTGTTTTCTCCATCCAATACCAAAGTATAAGGACAAAAATAAAGTGTACATTGTTAGTCCAAATAGCATAAACATCTACAGATTAGTAAATGGAAAGAAAACATTTTATAGTTCCACAAGCATACTTATATGCAAGTAAAACAGACAAAAATTATAAGGGTGCCTGAGAGTTATGTATGTTTCAATAGAATTCCTGATATACTAATTCCCATGTTCATTTCATTTCACATAAGAAGTGAACATACATAGGTGAAAGAGTTATTTTCTATATAATTCATTTCTAGTTCCATCATTCAATATAAAATATCCTTCAATTACCCCTTCTAAACTATGGGTTCAAATTGATACTATTTCAAAAGTAAAGATCTCTTTTCTATTTTATATCATTAAGACTATTAAAAATATAAGAAGGCTTTTTTATAATTTTTCTGGCAATTATTATTAAACTGTAACATTTCATATGCAAAACAACTTATAGTGATCCATAGAGTGCATTGCTTCTTTTTGCCACAAAATGTAAGGTAAGCCAAAATGGGAAATTACATATATTTTTCTAGAAAAATCATTTTTTACTTTCAAATAATTGTAATAAAGCAATGAAAACAAAACAACAATAACCAAAAATAAAAATCTGTATTGTGGTTGCCAACTTGAACCATGCCAATGAACCATGCAAAGATTAATCAGTCCGGCCGGGTTGGCTCAGTGGTTGAGCATTGACCTATGAACCAGAAGGTCATAGCTGATTCCCAGTCAGGGCACATGCCCAGGTTGCAGGCTGGATCCCCAGTGGGGGGTGTGCAGGAGGCAGCCAATCAATGATTCTCTCTCATCATTGATGTTTATATCTTCCTCTCCCTCTCCCTTCCTCTCTGAAATTAATAAAAATATATTTTTTAAAAAGATTCGTCACAGGCTTGACAGTTGTTAACAGTTCAACATGGTTCCCATAATTATCCAATTAAATATATAATGCAAATAGTAGAAGTCTTCTGGGTTCCATAGAGCATGAATATCAGGCTGCTTCAGAAAACTATTAACTGTAATGTACTGTCTGCTGAGTCCAAAGAAAGTGAAAGAAGAATGAGTACATTTCTAGAGGAAGGCAAGCAGAAGGAAAATAGAGTGGGAGATACGTAACTCAACCACTCTTTATGTGGTCATATAAACACAACAGACAGTGGTAAAATCCAGAAAACAAAATTTAAGTAACAATTATTGTAAAACCAAAAGAATGCAAAGCAATGACTTTACCCTATAATTCCTACTGGCTGCACTCTACCCACAGCATACTTCAACCACACTTTTCCAGCTCGCTGCTAAGTTAGAAACATGGATGTAATTATAGTTGTTGGCTTTTGACTCTGTCTATAAACCATGCAGAGATAAACTGCTATTAGTGAACATACCAACTCCATATAATTGTGTTTTGACATTATAGGTAAAAACAGTGAGAAGGAAAACTAACCACAGCAATTATAAACAGCATGCTCAAGGGCACGTCAGGTCACTTATGACCTTGACTAAACTGTTGTAATCCCTAAGCTGCATTTTCACACGTTCAGATGCACACACATGCACGCACACAAACACCCCACACCTGTCTTTTTTGGGAAAATGAATTAAGTGAACATAAAAGCTACTAAAGTATATATTCATAAATACCCCAAGGTATATACTGTGTGGTCAAATATCTGTACTTTAAAAAAAATCTTATCTTTAAAAAGCCAAATGTAGATTGTAGAAAAGACATTTTGTGCTAAGGGTTCATTCTAAAAATATTCTATTTTACATCTGTATCTACTCAGGGGAAAAGCAGAACTGATGAAATCTGATTCAGTATCAAAACTTCTGCTACTGTATAAGTTGGGTTTAAGTTGCATTGTTTGGAGACTAATTTTTATTTATCTTATTTTTTTTAATCCTCACCCGAGGATATTTTTCCATTATTTTTTAGAGACAGTAGAAAGGATGGGGAGAGACAGAGAGAAAGAAATATCAATGTCAGAGAGACACATCCATTGGTTGCCTCCCCAACCAGGACCAGGGATCAAGCCTCCAACTGAGGTATATGCCCTCAATCAGAATTGAACCTGGGACCCTTCAGTCCGAGGGCTGATGCTCTATCCACTGAGCCAAACCAGCTAGGGCAGGAGAGTAATTTTTAAATGCTTAAGTCATCTTACCCTGATAACATTTCTCAATAATTATTCAACTTCTTAGCTCATTTTATTGGCTATAGACTGAACTAGTACATCCATTTTTTCTTTTGATAATTACCAGTCTTCCCTTCCCCCACCAAACTAGTACCAAAGGGCATCAAGAGAGCAATAAATATTTAACAAATTACTTAAGCATGAGACTCTGGAATAAAATGCAGTATTGTTTCAATGACCTTTTCTCTAAATACAGATGATTTGTACAATCAGCAACAATATAAATGTGAAAATTGCAATGATGTTATACGTGGTGGTCCACTTTGCAGGGTCCAACTCATATGTGACTAGAGGCCCGGTGCACAAAATTTGTGCATGGATGGGGGTCCCTAGGCCTGGCTGGCGATCAGGGCCTATCAGAGCCGTTTCGCCCAGTCCCGATCAGGGCCAGGCCGGCCAGGGCCTGCCGGCTGCCGGCTGGGGCCTAGGGGCCTGTTGGTTGCCAGACAGGGCCTGCTGGCTGCTGGCCAGGGCCAGGGATGTGGGAGAGGGACTGTGGGAGGTTTGCCAGCCAGGGGGGAGAGACTGGGGGAGGTTTGCTGGCCATGGGAGGTTGCTCCTGTGTTGAGCATCTGCCCCTGGTGGTCAGTGCGTGCCACAGCGACTAGCCGACCAGTTGTTCTGGTTGTTCCAATTGTTCCAGTTGTTCAGTAGTAATGGTCACTTAGGCTTTTTATATACAGACTAGAGGCCCAATGCACGAAATTCATGCAAGGGGCTCGGTCCTTCCAGCCCCGGCTGCCTCAGCCAGCCCTCACAACCCCCGCAACCTCAGCCGGCCCTCACAGCCCCTCGCAGCCCCTCACAGCCTCGGCTGGCCCTCGCAGCCCCAGCTTCATCCAGAAGGTTGTCTGGAAGGACATCCAGAAGGTCGTTTGGCTGTTTGGTCTAATTAGCATATTAGCTCTTTATTATATAGAATAGGATGTGATTTATTTTATGAGATTATTCATTAAAAATTGCAATATATAAATATGATATTTAGAATGAGTTAATGCCACTAAAGTAATCTCATATATTTGCATATTTCTTAAAAGTGTAGCTAGCTTTTCTTATTTGGTGTTAATAATTAGCTGATACCAGGAATGCAAAAGCATTTGCTTTTTTTTTTTTTTTTTACATATCAGGAAACAGGTTCCTAAAACTGGGGGTGACTTGCCCCAGGCAGTCAGGTGAATACACGGGTTCAGATGCCTGCTACTCCTCTTACCCCCTGCTGTATAAACCTGGAAACTGCTGTCATGGCTTCCATATCAGGCAGTTGTGAGGATTAAATGAGATATGCTATGTGAAGCACTTAACAGCACAGTACCTGTCATATAATAAGTGCTTAACAAATATCAGATGTTGTGACTTGTTATTGTTACTGCTATCTCAGAGCTGGCTCAAACAATCCTGACATGGTTAAAAGATTAAATAACTGACCACATAAATATCAAGAGAGAGATCTCAAGATAACAATACCCAGAGTTTAAAGTTTGACACACATTCTAAAAGAAAACTGACTGACGTAACTATCACTGTGATTCCTGACCAGGAGAATGCGCTGCATTGGCTGTTAAACGGTTTGTTTTTTTAACCAAATACTCATTGATTTATGTCTTCTCACCATTCACTGGACATAGGTTTAAGGAATTTAGATTAAATTGAGAAAAATCACCTACAAATAAAAACTGGTAGAATGGCAACAGTGCGCGAGTGTCTGAACCCACTTTATCTTGGGGATCAAAGTTCTCCTGTTTTAACTGCCACATTCCAGCCTGGACAGAATAGTTTCTGTGTAACTAACTGGCAAGTCTAGCATCTTGCCTGGAAGTTCATAGTGAAGGGCTTTCACATAATGTCTTTGAGGACAATGAACTCCTCATTCACTCAGGGCAGGAGCAGTCCTGATAGTGCGCAGGGCCATGCAAACTCAAGCTGGTTCGGCTGGGCCATCACTGTTCTTGTTGTAAAAGCATCTCTGGAAGGAAATGGAAGAAATAGGAAAACAAAAGTATCTACAGTCATGTTTTATGGCAAATATACAAAGTCATTATGTGTGACTGTTTTGTGAACAACAGAGAAAGTTCTGCCACTTGTTGCTCGGTAAGGGCCTGAACAGCAGTTTCTGTGGGATAAATCAAGGCACATCCAGGCAGGCAGAAAGAAGAAATATTTACACTGGGCAGAAAAAAAGAAAACATGTAATCATTTCTTCCTCTGGTAAAACCACACTGAGATTTGGTGACAGCTCTTTAACTCAGCCCCAGGGGCATGTATTATTATAAAATGTAACTTATATCTCTTTTAAAAAAAATGTTTTACTTAGGAGAGATTGAAGAACAAGTTTTTAAATAGAGATGTAGTAGCAAAGTTGGGAATATGAGTGAGAAGGAGGCAGCCCTGGGTCCAAATTTTAGCTCTACTGCTTCCTAGCTATCTGACTAGAGATTTATCCAAGGTAATTAAGCTGCATGTCTTTTAACTATTAAATGATAATAATACCGACTTCTTTGGGTAACTATAATGATTACATTAGGTACACAGGACATTCTCGACATGCTGTAGTTATTTTTATTATTATCCTATATAATAAAAGGCTAATATGCAAATCAACTGAACGGCAGAACAACCGGTCGCTATGACGCACACTGACCATGAAGGGGCAGACGCTAAATGCAGGAGCTGCACCCTGGTGGTCAGTGCACTCCCACAGGGGGAGTGCCGCTCAGCCAGAAGCCAGGCTCATAGCTGGCAAGTACAGTGGCAGGGGCAGGAGCTTCTCCCGCCTCCACGGCAGCGCTAAGGATGTCTGACTGCTGACTTAGGCCTGCTCCCCACTCACTCAGACATCCCTTAAGGGCTCCTGGACTGCAAGAGGGCACAGGCCAGGCTGAGGGACCCCCACCTCCCCAAGTGCACCAATTTTGTGCACCAGGCCTCTAGTTACTAATAATTATTATTACCATAAAATAAATCAGTAATTATAAGAGGGATCCCTGTGTTTCTGAAGAGAAAGGGAAGTCATTTGTGGATCTTTCCATCACATTATCTTTCTCACTAACATTCATTATTTTATGTAAGAAGGAAGTCTATGCACTGAACCAAAGAGTGAGTAAAACATATAGGAATAGGGAGTAGGGGAGTTTCTACCCTACAAACCACCCAAAATTCAAAAATAGTTTTGAGTCTATTTAGAACATTTTAACAAAGAAACTATTATGGAAATCAAAATATATGTTCTTTTTTCATGTATCTATTTTCTTCAAAAAACTGTGATCACAGAAAGAACCCAGCGTACATTTACTCAGGTGTAAACAGATGTCAATACACCTGAGAAAATGTCCCAACTTCCCTAATAAATCAGAAGAAAAGCAGAAGAAATAATAACCTAAGACTTGTAAGGAAAACCATTAATTTAGCATGATGTGAGTGGAATAATGAGGGTTTTATAAAAAAAATCAATCATAAAGACCATGATGCTTATTGTTGAAGAGCTAGATTGCTATGCCTGGCTCTTGACTTCCTTAATCCTCTCTTTAAGGCCTTTTCATTTTCCCTATGTAACCTTTGTAGCCTACACAATCAACACATCCATTTTCAGGGTCTCATACAAAAGCACAATAGAATAGGAGAAAACAACAAATGAGAAAAGACTGATTAATTTAGGAGAAGAGGTTGACTTGGAAATCATTATAACTTTACTTTGTATATCAGAATAAATCAAAATTGAAAGTAACTACTGACAAATCGAAGATAAATGATCATTTCAATCCTTTTTAAAATGTAACTGAATTAAAATAAGCCTATCTTTTTAATATGCAGAGATTATTAACATTTTCCTTCTACCCTAATGTGGACAGAGTAACTTTACCACCTAGAATTAGGAAAGAACGCCAAAGACAAATTTGGACTCTGTCACTTAACTAGCTCAACCACAGAGTTCTCATTTATGAAAGGACAATAAAGTACCTCACATGGTTACTGAGGATTAAACAAGTCACACCGATAAAACTCTCAGAAGTGCTCACTAGCCTAGCCGGTTTGGGTCAGTGGAGAAAGCATCAGCCTACAGACTAAAGTGTTCCGGGTTCTATTCCACTCAAGGGCACATGACTGAGTTTTGGGCTAGATCCCCAGTGTGGGGTGTTCAGGAGGCAGCTGATCAATGATTCTCTCTCATCATGATGTTTCTATCTCTTTCTCCCTCTCCCTTCCTCTCCAAAATAAGTAAATATACATATATATATATATATATATATATATATATATATATATATATATATATATATAAAGTGCTCACTAAATGTTAGCTGGACAACTATATACTCAAAAGCATTTCGGAAAATCATTATGGCCCAGAAAATCCTACCCACCTTAACTCAAGTGATATACTGAGCATCAATCAGGTCATTATGCAAGGCCTTTCTAAGCCCTTAACTCATTTAGCCCTACAAATAGCTTTTTTAAGATTGGTATTAGGATTTCCATTTACACAGAAGGAAAGGAGCCGAAGGAAGTTTAAAACACTTGCTGAAAGTCATACAGCTAAAAATGACTTAAAAATTTTTAAAAAGATTTCAGACTCAGAGACAGTTTTCATGGCAGCAAGATCCCTCTCCCTAAGCTCGTCCTAGTCACCTTCTCCAGTGATAAGTCACCCTTAAAGCTGACATGCTAACTGCAAAACTTGCAATAGATCTGCTGACATCCTAGGAGTTGGAGAAATTATTGGGTGTACCCACAATGCTACCTTCTATTCTTCTGTTTGTTCCACGGATTGTAATCATCATCACAAAGCCCCAAGGATACTCACTATTCCTCCAAGCTTCACTACGGTACTCGATTTTCTCACTTCTCAATGGTATGGTGCTACTGCCGCTCAGAGCCAGCGCAATGGCTCCAGTTAGGAGCAAGGCCAGAGTTCGGAAAGGCAGCCTGAAATGTTTCCAAGTTCCTGCAAGAAAAGCTACAAGCCCCACGATGCTACAGAGCATGCTTGTTATTCCCATACATACACTACAAAAATATATGTCACACAGATGAAAAAGTTATATTTGTTCATCAGAATAATCCATTCTCAGGTCTCATTCTTCTCTCAGAAATTGTCACAAGTTTTCCCAAGTCATTTCCTTTAGATGATGTTTACCTAATCACTACCATTACTCTTTTCACTAAGTGTTTATTAAACATCTAATGGTGATGCTTTTTAGTTCAGAAGGAAGAACAATAAACATCAGATAATTCTTTTTAAATTGTCTTTCCCTACTGTAAAGTTAGTAAAATGTCTGTCTTTTCTAGATTGTAATTCCAGTATCTAGCATAGTGCCTGATACATACTAGGTACTCAGTGAATACTTGTTGAATGACTAAGCAACTTGTTTGAAGATTGAATGGCTTTAAAATGCTATCATAAAATGGCAAACTGAGACAGATTTCTTTTTAAATGTCAGTGATCATAATCTTACTATACTCACATATCACAACCAACAGTCAACTATACAATCAACATTCTACATCCCTTTATACCAGTGGTACTCAACCTTTCTAATGCCACAACCCTTTAA
Organism: Plecotus auritus; assembly: GCF_963455305.1. Lineage (NCBI taxonomy): Eukaryota > Metazoa > Chordata > Mammalia > Chiroptera > Vespertilionidae > Plecotus > Plecotus auritus. Next base: position 127,183,578 of record NC_137776.1, on the reverse strand, counting down.
TACAGTTCCTCATGTTGTGGTGACCCCCAACCACAAAATTATTTTCATTGCTACTTCATAACTGTAATTTTGCTACTGTTATGAATCGTAATGTAAATATCTTGTTTTCCGATGGTCTTAGGCTCTACAGCAGCAGTTCTCAACCTGTGGTCGTGACCCACAGGTTGAGAACCGCTAGCAGGGTCGCCTAAGACCATCGGAAAACACAGATATTTACATTACGATTCATTAACAGTAGCAAGATTACAGCTATGAAGTAGCAACGAAAATAATTTTATGGTTGGGGGTCACCACAACATGAGGAACTGTATTAAAGGGTCGCGGCATTAGAAAGGTTGAGAACCATTGTACAATGAAGGGAAGAGTAGTATGAAAAAAAGAGAAAAGGTGATCACTGCCCTCTAAAAACGTATATTCACTTTTTATTTGTCGGAGGAGTAGGGAAAGCATAGAGGAACTAAGAATTTCACACACTAGACATTCTATCTTCAGGAAATAAGCCTGGTAATCTTTCAAGATAAATGCTATTTTAAAATAGCTATAATATATGGTTATAGTCAAAGAATAGTTTTCACTTTATATTTTTTCTCTAATTATCTATGAGGAAATAGGTATCATTTACAAAGAGCAAAATAATTAAGAAAATTCAATATATAAAGCTGAGGGTTATTTAATTGTTGAGTATGTCACTCTATCAGTCCATTGCTTTTAGTAACAAAAGTATAAATTTGCATCAGATCATATACTTCAACCCAATAATAAAACACAACTCATCACACTGAAACAATTTTCTTTTTCTACTGAGTTTGGGAGCCCCACTTGATTTTTTAAAAATGTTTTTATTTATTTTTAAGGAGAGAGGAAGGAAGAGAGAAACATCCATGTGAGAGAGAAACATGGCTCTGCTGCCTCCTGCATGCCCCCTACTGGGGGATGGGCATATGACCTGACCAGGAATTGAACCAATGACCTTTTGGTACATGGGATGATTCTCAGCCACACCGGCCAGGATAATTTTTAAAATAATAATAGTGATATAAACTGGGCACAAAATTGAATTCAGAATATTTTCAATAAAATATTCTTTTGCAGAATATTCTGCTTTCCAGATTTTTTTAAACTGCCTATAGAGTTATCTTCTCAATTCTAAAATATCTAAAACAAATTATTAAATGGTATAACACATGTCAAGTGTATATTCACATTTCCCATTCAAGATATGATTATAAACAAAAAAATACTAGAATAAAAGGATGCTAATAAAACATTTTAAAATATTGTATATAGCATTACACTGAAATCTAAGAGCTAAGCAACTTATAAAAATAATTTAGATATTAGAATTCAATGTTACTACCCACATTTTAAAAGAGAAATAATAATCAAAGCCATTTAGTATTGAGAATTTCAGCACCTGGATTAAAGCTTCCTATTATATTTTTCTTTTATTAATAATTTTTTAAAAACAAAACACCAGATCTAATTAGAAGTACAGTGTCTCTTTTTGCCAGAGTTCATTTCTATAAGAGGTAGATTCTTGGTTATCTCTTTCTTTCTGTTTTGTTTTTGTTCTATGACCCCTGAGATAATTGGCTTAAGACTCCCCTCCTCTCTGTGACCTTTCCCTTACAGTCCCTCAGCGTCTACTCCCAGAATGCTCAGCAAATCTAACTATATATAGTAGTTGGTGAGATTGTGAGTTAGTTAGTTGTATATAGTTCCACTACCTTTTGCATTTTTCTTTGTCATAAACGCTAGCAAGGGACCCTTATCCTCTGTTTTCTACTTGTAAATTATTTGGAATAGGCTATCTATATTTTCACTATTTTTCCCTAACTCCTTAAAACAGTGGTGGGCAAACCACGGCTCACAAGCCACATGCGGCTCTTTGGCCCCTTGAGTGTGGCTCTTCCACAAAATACCATGGCCTGGGCAAGTCTATTTTGAAGAAGTGGCGTTAGAAGAAGTTTAAGTTTAAAAAATTTGGCTCTCAAAAGAAATTTCAATCGTTGTACTGTTGATATTTGGCTCTGTTGACTAATGAGTTTGCCGACCACTGCCTTAAAATATTAAAAGTGCTCTCAATACAGAGCTTCTACTCAATAAATGCATTCCTCAACCATTTTCTACCTTTATCCCAAGCGTTATATATTTCCCTTGAAAGACATGTTTTAATAAATTCTTATTTCTACTTCCTTGACTACATGATGTATGTGGAACTATGGTAATCATATACAAATATAAAAAATTAATATACCATATGGATGTGTATACACACAGACACTTTGGAAAATGCTAGTGACTGGCAAAATGAATAATAAGATAAAGGTTGTTATTATTCAGTGACTATTGAGGAAAAGTTGCCAACACCAAAATTTTTTAGGCACTTAAAGTATATCGCCAATAAAATGAGTTTTTAAATTTTGTAACATTTTTAATAAACAAGACTAAACAGTCAAAATGGTTCTTCAGAGAATAATCTTACAGAAAATACTCTATTATCTCTTCCAAACTTTTTGTGGACTTTAAGTTCTATTGGAGACATAAAGGAGAAATAATATATATATCACTATTCAAGCTCATGAAAAGGTTTGGAATTTTAAAGTCTTGGTTTCCTGCATAAATACCATTCCCTCAAGTATTCCCTGCTAGGCAACAGTTATGGATATGTTTTCTTTTGTTTCCGATTATGTTTATGTCTGGAATTTCTTTATAACCCAAATGAAAGACCTTATAAAAATGGACAGAAATAAAGTATATTGCATTCCAAGAAGAGATGTACACAGGAATCCATTATGTCTTTATGCTCCCAGAAAAGGCTATTCTTTAAGTCACCTAGAAAGACTGAAATGAGCATTATGATTTGCTGTGGTTCTATACCATTCACTTCTTTAAGGATCAATTTAAGATATTACATAGCAACTACAATACTGTATTTTAGATTTTACTATATTAATATTTTCCCACTTTTGACAGAGTATTTTCCCTAACAATGTTCTGTTAAAAGGGAGATCAAGTCTTCCAGAATCTTCAGCATAGGTGGTGAGCATTCATTCAATGAACAATTAAATGCTCATTAGCTACAATGTACTGATTACTGATTTAAAAGTCATAGCAATATCAATAATTGCAAACACCTTACGGAGTACCTACAATATGACAGACACAGTGTTAAGCACCTCAAAAGCACTTTCTCATCTCATCCTCACAACTGCCAAGTACAGTCAGTGCCCACTCCAGAGCTCAGAAAACCAAATCTTAGAAAATATAATGAGCCGAAACCGGTTTGGCTCAATGGATAGAGCGTCGGCCTGCGGACTGAAAGGTCCCAGGTTCGATTCCGGTCAAGGGCATGTACCTTGGTTGCGGGCACATCCCCAGTGGGGAGTGTGCAGGAGGCAGCTGATCGATGTTTCTCTCTCATCGATGTTTCTAACTCTCTATCCCTCTCCCTTCCTCTCTGTAAAAAAATCAATAAAATATATTTTAAAAAAAAAAAGAAAATATAATGAAATTACCCACTGATACAGTGAACAATAGGTAAACAAACATTTGAACCTACAGCTTGATTCCAGAATAAGCTCGATTACTAATATGAATGTCACATTTCATATGCTCTTGTTTTACTCATTCTTAAAATGTAAAGTATACATGAGGGGGAAATGACATTTTTTTTTAATACCAGTGGAGATACAAAAAAAAAAGTGTCAGTGAAAAACAGATTTTCCCTTGTATTATTCTTAATAACATTCATCTTATTTGCCCCTATGTTCTCCATTCAGTTTAAATAATTTATACTCATTTATTTATCAAATACTTACTATCTATTTTATGGAGTGCTCCATAACACTTCCATTGATTTGGGGGTCATGCATTTGCACAATACCCATCTTTTATTCATCTGTTTTTCCATCTACAATCGTGCCCCATTTCATATGCTTTCAAGTTTTCCCAAACATAAACTATCAAATTGGAAATTAGCTACTAAAAGTAGCTGATATTAAACTTTTCCCATTACTGCTAATATCTCTGCCTTATCTTAATCGCTGCTGTATTCAGGTATGCCCTGATATACATAAACACATTGTTAAAGCATAATTTACAGACAGATCTTCAGTATTATAAAAGAATTCTTACCTTAGCAAAAGGATTCATGTAAAGTTTCCCTTTGGAACTGAATTCCCCTTGTGAATTTAATATGTTTTGGTTTCTAAAAATTAAGCTAAGAAAAGTAAAATAAGGTACATGGATGATTGTTTTAAACTTTAAAAACAATTGTTTAAAACTAAGAAGAGAGATATATACCACGCAAAGGAAAATAGAGATATAGTAATTATTAAACTAATCTGAAAATTACAGAAATCCAAGAAGCAGAACTTAAACCAGCTCCTCATAACCAGCTCCATCTTTTTTTCCAATAACTAACATTCAAAAAATGGTTTTTCTTACAACCAATCTCAAACATGACCTACAATGTTATTGAAGTCTGGCAGGAATATTTTTAATGGATCCTTTCTGTTTCCAACCACCATCAATTCCATATTAGTTGACCATATTTAAATAGCAGTTTCCATCCACTGAAAATAGAAGAGAAAGGAGTCATTTTTATGAGGACCATGGCTGCAGATTGACTTCAACAGAAAAGACTATGAAAAGGTACAGAAGAAAAAACTGGACTCATGAATCAATTAATCTCAATAAGTTACAGATGATATACCAGACTTTTAATCAAGATTTTCCTCTATATTTCTTTCTTTTTAAATCCTCAGCTGAGGATATTTTTCCATTTTAGAGAGAACGGAAGGGAGGAGAAGAGACAGAGAGGGAGAGAAACATCAATGTGAGAGAGACACATTGATTGGTTGCAGGCTCAAGACCTGGCCCTGGCCATGCCCTTGATCGGAAATGAACCCGTGACCCTTCAGTCCAGGGGCAGAAGCTCTATACATTGAGCCAAACCCACTAGGGCTTCTTCTATGTTCCTTTAAAAAATTGCTTGCTACGATGTAAAATAACTCCTCTAATTTTTATTTATTTATTTGTTTATTCATTTATTTATTTATTTTTGCTTATTTATGTCCCTGTAGTAATAAAACTAACACAAGCAACCAAAGTGTCTTTGGGCCTCTCTTAGACTCAGTACCCACAGCTGCATAGTGAGAAAGTCTCTAGGGATTCTCCCAGCTCTAAAATTATATGAGCTAAAGACCTCTTTCTTAAAAAAGAAAGCTTTTTATCTAGATTGAACCAAACGATCTGACGATTGGACTCTGAATTGAGCAACATGAGAGTGTTACTCAAGAGTCAAGTTACACATTTTCTATTTCTCTTTAATAAACAAATGTATTAAAATCCCATATTTAATAAGAGTATGCTAAGCTTCATTAAATATTGCTTAATCTGAAGGGCAATGCCCTTCAGCCAAGGTAACTAGAGGCCAAATTCCTAGGATGCCAGAACTCAGAGGGACAGTAGAAGTCCTCAAGCCAATTCCCTCACTTGACAGATAAAGAAACTGAGTCACTGAGAGGCCCAAAGGCTCCCGGACACTTGCAAACAGCAGTTAGGCTACCTAATTTTCTTTCTTTCTCCTCAGCATGCTGCTTCAATCACTGTGTGGCACAGAGTGAAATTCTACATCAGTAAACAAAGGAGCAGAAGAAGGTAATTCCATTACTGGGCCACTAAATAATTTAGAGCCTAATTTTTCTTCTTTTTTAATGCAAAGACCTTATGTTCAGAAACTTACAGTTCAAAGTACATTAACTAAAACCATGTCCATATGTAGATATATCTTCTCCCATAAACATCTTAAGAGACTAGCAAACAAAAAATAATAATTATTTATCATCGGCCCCTAGAAAACAAAAACTGAAATTAAAAGAAAGAATGGAGTTAATCTAAATTGTATATTTTCATTCCTGCTAAAAGGATTAAATAACAGAATTCTAAATGGTTTGTTTGTACTTTCCATGCAATATGTAGATTAAGCATGAAATTCTGTTTGGGACACTTTGACATCTGTTTTCAGTGCATTACAATGAAATCTGGGGACTTGATACATACATTTGCTGTAATAAAACTGTCACTAATCAGTGTTTTCCAAAATATTGCCCATAACTATTACTATTCAGTAGTCTCATTTGCATGATCTAATATTGTTGCTACATCGTGTTTTTCCCTGACAATGTGTTAGCTGGTCCCAGGCACATGGTCTAAAATGGATGCAAACCACTCAATAATCTCTGCATTTCCCTAGTACTCTGTGAATACGCATGCAATCTGTCCTAAAATTGAACTAATCCTTCATCCTTCACAAAATATTTTCCCTGTAACTGGAACACCTAAGACTGGGTTCACATCAACCGTAATAAAGAGCCCACATCGAGGAGGAAATTATGCCTCATGGGGCTTCTACAACAGAAGATGTAAACATAATCCTAACTCAGAAGTCCCTTCAACAAATCTGTTATATGCTGCTTGCTTAGTGAATACACAGTCTGCCATTAACTTAAACCATTTCTATGAAACGCTGGACAAAACCAAAGCAGACTTTAAAACGGGGTCTCCTTCATTTTCTCTACGATTAATAAATAACTGTATCCATGGCAGATACCAATAAATAACTGTATCAATGGCAGCTCACAAGGTGTTAACACAACCTCCTGTATTATTAGATTTTAAAAATGCTTCCACGTCATATTGCATACATCTGGTGGGTCATGAACAAAACCTGGATCTCAGCGGAGAAGTAATTCTGAGAGCCCAAACATGGTATCTACCAAAAAACAAAAACTTACTAAAAATAATGTATCTACCTATGCTGACTCGAAATGAATTCCATATTTTATCAGTATTTGAAACCATATTGCTTAATGGTCCAATATAATTTCCTTTTGTCCTCCTGTGAACTCATCTTAAACCTGAAATATGTTTCTCTAGACACATGTTTTATATTATACAAATGTTGGATACAAAAAGCAGATTAATTGTAGACCCTAATGCTGTGTTTGTTAGTACTAAGAAGTCATTCCAAATGTTCCAAAAGAGATTAATGTAGTATAACAAGTCTATTTAATTATTGTAAGACCAGTGATCCTCATATTACTATAAGCAGCTTTTCCCTTATTTGGAGACTGAACAGATACTGTTACATGATAACTGTTAGCCTTATCCAAAAATATTAATGCTTCACCATCAGGAAATTTAAAGAAATATGTTACCATGTCCAGGAGATTCTGAAAGACAACCAATATTTAAGAACCATGTACGCATTCCCATTTTAAGTCAACATCAACTTTAAACCATGAGTGTAAACAAAGCTTTTTCCAATGAATTAAAAAGACAAAATGCCAAATCCTTCTGCCATCAACAGCAATACATTTTCTATATCTTTAACATTTTCACATGCATTTTGTTTCCTGAACTAAAATACATGCTTTTTTAACTTTTGTGTACTGCATGAACAGAACTAAAAAGCCAGGTATATTCTCAAAAACAGAAGGCATGACACAGATTATTAAAAATTATGTGCCAGAATCTAAACAAGCTAATCAATGTTCTGATTCTGCTTTCTGTACACCCTAGTTACCCTTTAACTGATGAACAAACAGTGAGGTAACTTTTCCTATTAACTCCTGGCTAGAACCCCTTGGCTATGATTATAAAAGGCTTCATATAAGAGCATGAATTTTTTGTTTTTTGCACTGCATCAATGTGACATGCGATTTAAAGTATTTCCCTCGTAGGGATTGAGGATATGGGCTAATGTGTCCACTTTCCAAACCTGCTGTGCAAAGTGAGGGTGGGGAGCGACCCACAGGCCTTGGACAGCAAGCACCGTGACTAGTTCCCCAAGGACCCAGCCCGCACAGCGGCTTCATGACCACATGGATCCAACCAACCAGAGCCACTCAAGTCAAACACTAATCCCAAATCTAGTTTGGAAAGAAAAAGTAAATGTTTTAACCACTTCCCATTTTGCTTCCAGTTGCTCTTAGTAAAAGTGAAATGACTGTAAGTAAGAAATATTAACTTTTTTCCTCTAGAGATCATTTAATTAATTTTCTCAATGCCATAAAAAGGACGAATGGGAAAGACTGACCTAAAAAAAGAAGAGTTAAATGGCAATTAAATCAAAACAATTCATGTAACTAATTAAACATCTTGTGTTTCAACCCAACCAGAGGTCATTTTTAAATAAGACATTTTCAGGCTTAGATCTAAAAACCAGCAGCTTGCTCTCTTCAAGAACAATCCAGTCTAGCCACATCATCATCACTTCTGTCCAACTAAATCTAAAACATAAGTGTAGCACTTCCAAATGTTGGCAATTTAATTTTTTGGTAAATAAAAGTCTTGTGCTTTTACTGGAGTACAATGGAATATAGAGAATTGCAATGAGTTACATGCTAGGATACACTTCATTTGACACAAAAGTTGAGTTAATTACTCAGAGTGCCACTAATAAAATTATTTTACTTTTTCCTTTCAAATACTCCTAGATTGACCAAGAAATGAATTCCCTGGTAATTCTGATATAAAGAATAGCTAAAATTTATACAGTCATTCCAATTTAAATCAGTTTCAAACTACATACAACTAGCTAACTTCACGTGCCTACTTTTAGAGGATTTGCTAACAAATATCTATACATATTACTGTGATCAGGACTTTTTATTTTCTTTCTGGAATGTCTTATCATCTGAAATATATAACAAGTAATTGATGACCTCATTTAATGCCCAACCACTCCTTCTCTTCACTATTGGGTAGTTTCTCTGGAAGTATACATTAGGTTTGTCCCTTTATAGTAATAACGGCTATTATTGACAGTATTGCTTTCACTTACCTTAATTATTTCATGTGATCCTAAAACAGCCCTGTGAAGTAGGCTGCTTAAGTGACTTGACCAAGGTCACAATGCTGATAAAGGGCAGAACCAAGACTGGAACCCAAAATGTCAGATTCCTGCACTTACTTTCTGTTCCACAAAGACCAAAAAGGCAGGAGGGAGGGAGATGGGCTCAACTCCAAAAGCAATCCAAAATTCAGAGAATGACAGAATACTTTAAATTGCACACTATTTACTCAATCTATGAATGAGCCCTCCTTCTTATATAATTCCAGCAAGATGTAAGCCCTACTACCTCTGTCTTTGTTTCTCTAACTTCCCTTCAACTCTGCAGCACAGGCGTGTACGCATGCACGCCCCAATTACCCATGGTCCAGGAACTTAACCTCTTTAACTCAGCAGCTGAGATCCATTTCAATTGCTTTCAATGGAAGAACTCAGGCAGACTTCTGGAAGAAGGCATAGACATTTTTTAAATCCTCAGGGGCTGGTTGCTGTTTTTGTACCTCAGCCCCACTGCACATGATCCATTAGCCCACTAACCACATCCCAACCCACCTCCGCGTCCGCTCTACCACTGAGGACACCAGTGCATGAGAAAAGGGCAAGAGAGATATTTTCTAGTCTAGATTGGTTATTATAGGAGAGGAGAGAGAAACAGAGGCTACTGACTAAAATCTGATCCAGTGCATTTTATTCACCCTCTCTCCTGAGATTATAGGATGCTGGATTATCAATATAATTAGTGCTGAAAAGCATTTTAATTCCTTGCTATTGGGAACATTCCTGGGGGAGTAATAGTTTAAAACAACAACAACCAAAGGAAGAGAAAGAGAAAGAAGAAAAACCCTCTCACCTGCCATTTCAGATGTTTTTTAAAATGGGAATAGAAAAATGGAGTGCTTTTTCCCAAGGTTCTCTTGCCTGCACCACATTGTGTCTCATCTGTCAGTGTACCCACACACATGTATAAACAGTATGCGACATACCAGTCAGGAAATGCACATTCTAACTTAAACTTCCTTTTTTCCTCTAATAATATAAAAATAAAATGTAACAGCTTGGATTTTAAATATTTAATCTGGCAAATATAGGAAAAATCATGAACTACAATGTCATATTTGGCAAAGAAAAATTTGGTAGGATAAAAATATCTGTTTTAACATTTTAGAAGGCATTTCCAATATTTTAAAAATAAAATTATTTCACTGCTGCAGAAGAGAACAGATATAAAATTCTCTGCTTTTGCATATGAGCTCTTTATAAAGAATAGAAAAGAAAACAATTTTTATATCCATTAAAATAAATATTTAATTTCTCATACTGGCAAAAATCCCCACAGAAATGAAACTTCAATTTTACTAATGGTTCACTACTATGTCATAAAATTTAGCTATTTAAGTCACTAAAAAATAGGCTTCCTCTAAAATTATATTATGAGATGGAATACATAAAGTTGCAACATTACTCCCATATTTTTTATTTTTTATTTTTTGTCCTACATGTTGAGCATACAGCTTTTTCCAAAACTGGACCAAAATTTATAGGGTGAAGTTTAAAAGTCAGTCGTTTTAGGACTTACACATTGGTAACCAAAAGCATAACTGAATTTACCACGTTTACCTTATATAAGGACAATAAAATATTTTTATTGTAACAGCTGAAAATGTTGAAAAGTGATTATTAAGGAAGCCATAAATATAAAAAGCTGAAAAGCTGACCTCAGAAGAGTGGGGGAAAGGAAATTGTGATATGCATCATCATAAAACACGGAAACTGAACATCTCAGCAGAAGAAACCAAAATGCCTCCCCAAGCCAGAACACTATCCCTCACCTCCTACAGCAAGGAGGGCTGCAAATCTGTCCCCATCACTGTCAGCAAACAAAAGAAAGTCACTTCTCCAGCCAGACCATGTCACACAGAAGACGGAGCTATGCAGAGGGACGCCTCCAATCCACTGGGGTGTAAAGTCAGGGCTGGGGCTTTTTGTCAGCTATTACCATAAAAGAATAAGAGGAAACAGTGACATTACTACACAATAGAAAGGTCAAACAGCTTGCAGCCATTTCATGACCCAGACAAGTCAAGGTCAAAGGACTCAGGTAGCAACTTAGCCAGGGCATAAGTTACAGCACAAATGAATTGTTTTAACACATCAGCTTTGGTCAATTAAACCTAACAAGGCAAGTTGCATCACGTAGCAGGGTTCCTGACACCAAGGCCAGAAGCTGAGACCGACCTCATAAAACAAGGCTTTTAACATAGCATAGCAAATTTAAGGTAATCCATCCAGAAACTGCAGATGTCAGAATAATAAAATACAAGTTGTCCTAAGCAGGAACATTTTTCACACGTTAGAATTCACTAATAGAGGGGCATAGACTTCATATTGACATCCTCGTGTTATTAACATAGATGTGAACGTAATCCCCTACTCACATGAATTACAGAATTCACCCTCTTTCCAATAACTTTCTTCACATCTGGGCTCATGATTAGATTTGTGTTCTAAACTCTACCATTCCTGTTAACAGCAATACATTTCTCCATGTACTTTTTTTTCAATGTGAGTTTTGAACAAGCAAGTTTTGAAAAAAAAATATTCAGCTTCAGTCAACATCAGAATATATATTTATGTCACAATATTAACAGATGCTTGTTAAATGCTTTTGTGTAGTTTTGTGGGAGATATATGTATTTTAAAATTCAATTGAATACTATTTATTGAATTTTCTTTTTTGAAGCTAACCAGAATTTTAAAACTGCATATATTTGGGTTAAATAATCTTTTTTCAAAGGCCATTCTGATTTTTTTTTGCACTTACTTAAACAAATCCCATTTTCAACTGATTTGTGCTTCAGCCATAACTTACTACATGCTCTGAACTGACTTAAATTTCTGAAAATATACAACCTCCAGGCAACTCTCAGCTAGTAAAATTACTTCATCCATCACCCCATATTTTCAATTATATAGTCCTTATTCAGAGTTCTTTAATTTGTCTGTGATTCATCAATGCTGTCCTGTATAAATGATCATTATAAACAGAATGTGTGTATCTAAGTGTTTTATTACAAACCATATATTTATGCGCAAGAATAGTTTGCATTCCCATCTTAGAATATCACTTAATTTAAATTTCCTGGAAAAAAATTTTGGGGGGGTATGTGTGGCCTTCAATTCAGCCTCAAGGTCTTTCCACCTCGTTGGTTAATTGGTAGCCATTTCTTCCAATTTTCTGAATAATATAACAACCAAAAAGCCCAACCATTCAAGTCCCATTAGCCTCACATCCTGTAATGCTCAGTCTAATACAAGCTAACCCCACAGACTCACTCCTCACTACGCACACTTAGTTTTCACAAGTTCTCTGCAGTTTGATGATCTGTTCTCGATGCCAAATCCTCACAACTGAATTCAGTTAAATTAACCACATCACATAATTAGAGTTCAAGGGCCCAAGAATGTACTTTAACATGAGAAGACATACCACGCTGCCACAGAAAAGTGAGCGTGATTAAGAGGAAGCTCCCCTCTTGCTATGCTTGGCACTGAGGCATGCTGCTGTAATAACTCCAGTTTCCGATCGCATAACCACCAGTCCTTGAGATTTCTAAAAGTATTCCTCCTCCACAAGGATGGGGGCAGGGGGGGGAGTTAGAAAACTTTGCTTTGAACCTTATGCTGGCTAATCATTTGCTCTGCCACAGCACAGACACTGAAAAACGCCTCAGTGTCCCGAGTTCGACTTGCATCAACTTCAAACTAGCAAATGCTGTTCTTTGTTACACACTGCAGAGAAACTTCCACCCAAAGCTACTTTCAGAGCCAGGGATCACCCTTGCCTTCACCCATAATTCACAGGCATTTAAGAATTTCCTATTTCAATGAGAATGTAATGCTATTTCCACTCTGCAGATCTTAAGCTTCACACAAAAGCAATCATTATTCCTTTTATTATAAAGTTAGTTATCATGTAAGCCACCAGGATGACAGAAATGAAAACTTATCTCAACTTTAGGAATTCCAGAAAATTCTGACGCAGCTACCCAATGGGTCCCTCCCCTTTTGGATGCTTAAATTATTAACCAGTTGGCAGAGGTGGGAAGAGTCAGAGTCCTATAAAAGAGTTCTTTAAGAAGCCCACTGGTCTAGGTTTTCCATCCACCGAGCACAGTTCAAGTCAGATATCTTGGATTGTTGTTCCAAATCGTGGTGCCACATTTATAAGGAAAAAGTTAATGGAGGATTAATACTTTGATTTCCTTTGGGCAGTTTCCTCTCAAATTCCAAATTCAGGGAAAAACAAGTAAATTAAAAAATCCTACCAAATCTAAATTACATTTATCTGTAGATATACTTCCAAGGTACCACTTTAGAAATGTTAAAGAACTAAAGCAGGGGCAATAAGTGGGCTCCCTGAATGGCTCCTGCCCAGCTCCAAGTCTCCAGGCACCTACTGCACTGTCACAGCAATTCACATTTCCCCCACATGACCACTATTCCTGAATAACGGACATCATTTCAGTTCTTTTACCTATGGAGTTCTTTTGCCACACAGGAGGCAAAGTGTACTACATTTGCAAATCCAAATATATTATCTAGATGAGTATTTTTATCACAAAATATATAGGGCTGTGTGTATGGAGGGTGAGTACAAGTGTGGAGGGTTGCCTAACACTGTCACTGGGATATTTTACCAACCTTTGCTGCCTCT
>NC_137776.1:127072857-127169804 GCF_963455305.1 Plecotus auritus | reverse complement strand
CCATATTAATGCTAACTATCTAGGAAACTTCAACCAAAATTATTTCAGCCTTTTGGTTGGTTTTCCTGGTATGCAGAACTGTGCACTGAGAATTTGGCCACGTTTTGACACAGCACTGAAACATTCAAGGATGCCGGATTTATATCAGACCTTAAAAACACAGGTTTCCTCCTTCAGGTTTACTCATGTATATTTTTTAATCATTTACACTGGAAAGAAAAGTGAGGTCCTCTCAACATGTTGGTACACATTTTGGGAGTGTGGGAATGGAGGGTACGTAGTGATGTGACTGAAAGCAATAGTCAGTCCTAATGAACACACTACACATCGCTTCATTTGGCTGGTCCTCCACACCCTCCTCCTTGCACAGCCCGCATCCTATAGGAAGTACACGTGTGTCCCTGGAAGGTGTGCTGTGCGAGGCTTGCGTGCTTTTTGTGTGTTGTTTTGCTTTGCTTTGCTTTCATACACGCAAAAACAAAGACAATATGGGGAAGAGGTACCACCTGCCCAGGAATCATTGGACATCTTTAATATCTTTGGGAAAATGGAGGCCCTTTAGAGCTTTCTTTTTTTTTCTTTTTTTCTTTTTTTGCCTTTAATCTGTCCCAATTTTAAAAGATTAAAAAAAAAACCCTAAAAATAAAAAAAAGAAAGAAAGGGTTTTACATTAGCTAAGGTTTGCAGCAGCAAACAAGCAAGCAGCTTTCATTCAGGGATTGTCAGAAACTTTCCAGTGTGCCCACTGCAATGCGGATGCCAACCAACGAATCAAAGGCATTCAGCAACTAGACAAAGAGGGTCTGATGCCAACCTCGGTGCCACTGGCAACCATTATTGGCATCAAGCACACTGTCTGCCTTTTTTTTCCCCTCGCCTGGCACTTCACAAACAAAATGGCGGTTCTTGTAGCAACGAAACAGCCGAAGCGCAGCCCTCTGCATCAATAACGTCCAGTGATTTTATGGATTTAAACGCAGTTACTCCCAAATGATGTGTATATTTTAGGTAAAGTGGGAGGGGTTACATAATGTTATAAATGAGTCTACTGAACATGACCCTTTGCTAATGTAGAGAAATAGAAAAATGGACTAAATTGTGGCCAACCAGGCTATATGCACAGAATAAGCTGAATAACAAAGAAGTTGAGCTTTAAAGAAAATACTGCCTTGCGGCCATGTGATGCAAAAGTCTAATGAACTATATATCAAAAATGATTTCGAAATGCATAAATTTTCCCCAAAACCATATCAGATGCAGATGTAGCACTATAGCTTGTGTCAAAGCTATAGTAACTCTTTCCACATTTCAAAAAAAAAAAAAAAAAAAAAAAAGATGAGGCTTCTGGGCATGAAAAAAAAAAGTGTGTGTGGGTTGAACCAAAAGAGAAAGAGGGAAAAAGAAAAGCATAGGAAGTTGGTCAACAATGGAACTTTATTATATGTTGGTCTTTATTTCATCCTGGAGAAGAGATGCAGTTTATGATCTTATATAAATAACCAAGAGGACTATTGACATTTCTAGATCTGGAAATTGTCAATATATTGTAACATCACTCCACACTGCAATGCGGATGCCAACTAACAAATCACAGGCATCCTGAGCTAAACAAAGAGGGGCTGATGCCAATCCTGGTGCCAGTGGCAACCATCTTTGGCATTCTCCCTGTTCTCTCTCATGTTTTCCTCCCAGTCGTTTAGAAGTGAGGCAAGAAAGAAAAAAAGGGGGAAAGGTAATTTTGTTGCTCATTCTATGGCAAACATCACATTTTTCTTTTCTGATTTTTCTTTCATGTTTTTCTTTGTACTTCTTTACCTGATTTATAAAACAGACTTAAGTGGGTTTTCTTGTACTTAGAAGAGAAATAAAAGGTCATTGTGGGAAATAGGCAGCCCTCACTGACTGCAGACTTATCTTTTAAGATGCCTTCATTAATCAACTGCAAAACGACATCATTAACCTATATTTGCCCAAAAAAAAGTTTTGAAAAAGGGAAAATACAAAAGCATCCTGATGTGATTTTTTTTTCAAAGAAAGAGCCAACAGATGTTAAGAAGAGGTGATGTACTGGCAGGTAGGAGAGGATACAAATTAGATGCACAGGGTAAAATAATGAAAGGTTTTTATGATGGAGCAAAATCAATGTTGGATCTGGAAATGTGGTCTCCAAGAGTTGCTTCAAACTTTATGATTCTCATGACTGATGGTGCAATGCAGAAAACATTTTATGCGTGTTTCTTTCTTTCTTCAATCTATCTTCACAAATCTAAGGGATATGTTCTTTATTGTCAGTTCATCAACCCAGAGAGTTGGCTGCCTGCCCCGGGAGTGGATGTACATACGTGCACACCTCACAGACTAGCCTTCAAGCAAGTTAAAATGTGAGCAGCAGTCAAATGCTTGCAAATCTTCCCTACACTGCACTAAAAAGTTACATGACCCACTTTTTAAAAACTTTACTTCCAGCCTTGACTTTCACAACACAGTTACAACATATTTACAGTCAATCCAGCACATATATACAACCCACCTTAAAATGTCACCTCCTAGACAGCTGCCAATCAAATTAAGTGTCATGTGCTAATGACCTTTTATTTTAGGACACATAGGGTGAAAATACATATTTTCCCCAAACCATCATTACTTGGACTTTAATTCTTAAATACATAGAAATAACAAATATAATGTTTCCTTTTTTTAAAAAAAGCAGTATTTCCCAATGTGTGATGTCCAGCACCATTATTTAAAATCAAACTAAAAAAAAAAATGTTAAATGACATTTAAGTATATCTCTAAAATTGTATCAAGGAAAGATAAATACAAAAAGCACATGGTAATTTACCTAGATTTGAGTCACAGAGTAATTTTGATGGTTTATCTTCTGGATGATAATAAAGTTCATACCACTATATTAAATCCCACATGTATTCGACAAACATCAGATAACTGTCTGCCACCTGACTATCTATTTTCCCTATCGCCAGGCCAAGTTGGGAAATAACCCACCATGTGTAGCAGATCAAACTTCAGTCCACTTTTGGTATGCTGTTTTTTAAAATAATGTTTTACTATAGACTGTTGCTAATACCAGGACATCTATATCCTGACACAATGATTTGAAGAAAAGAAATTCTCACCTACTTAAGGAAAATATGTGAAGAAAAATAAAAATAGTAAGGAAACATATTTCATCGACTCAAAAAACACTCAGCAAAAATATCACCTATTTTTGAATTATTGATGCAATATTTATATCACTTTCTTTATCAAGTATTTTTTTAAAAAAATAGGTATGGTATGTGATTTCTGCATTCTTTTTTAGATTTATTTTAAACCAGTGTAACTGGTCCACTTTCTTTTTTTTTGTTCTATCAGAAGAGCTGCAACTTTTCTCCTCTGCAAGTTTTATGAATTTACATTTAAGTAAACTAACAATATTAAGTGTTTCAGAGTCACTCTGGAAAAATATGAAAACAAATTATTTAAACAACAATAGTCCACTTAACCTACCAAGAATATCATACAATCAAAAGCAGGTATTAATAGAAATATTTAAATTAAGTAAGTCTAGGTCTGCATAAAAAATACTCCCTGATATTGGCTGAGCATTTCGTAATAGGAAATGTTAATTCTATTTTCAGTGCAATAGCACTAGATTCATGAACGAGGTTCACCTCCCTCATTAGTTATGAGGATAATACAAAGATTATTAAAGCGCAGTTCGACTATTCATAAATAATGTTACATTTTCACATTGAGAAAAGATGGTGCAAGGAATGTAGCCTAAGACAAAACGGTTAAGTGTCATAAACCATATTTTTTCAAACTATTCATATGTCTTTGAAAAAGATAGATTATTTCAAAGACATTTGCAAACGTATCTCTTTGTGGTCTTTCTTTAAATATCCACGCCTATCCAGGTATGAACGCGCCACATCTATTTCCAGGGCTTGCACGCGGCAGCGGACACCTGAGCATGCCACTCTACCCAGAGAGGGTGAGGAGGGAGATCTAGGGGCCTCCAGGACCGTTTAACCCGAGCCAGATATCCCGACGTGGGACTTGTGGGCAGTGTTTGCGGTGCGAGAAGAAAGAACAATCTGCTCCTACCTTGCTCCTGCACGTAGTATGCCAAAAACAAATCAAGCTCCTTAACTGATACTGTGATATGATGTGGCTGGACACAAAGTGCTGGGTTTGTGCAATGAGGGGATTTCATGAGCCGCTCTCCATCGGTACTTTCCAAGGGGATGCCTTTGAACAGGATCACCATGACTAGATCCAGACGCCAGACTTTGTCTGCCTGTCGCAGGCAGTCGATTCTCCTAATCTTACCCTTCTGGTCGGGATTGGATAAGACACAGCACGGGTGCTTCTTGCCAGTTACGGTGAGCACAAAGTCCTCTCGGTACTCCTGGCGGATATCTTTGCGCAGTTTGGCCAGGAGCCTGGACGCCCACTTCTGTTTGATTTCAGGCTTTTCACTGAGAAGCTCATCTTTGACTGCTCTTTCTTCATCCTTTGACATTCGCTTCTCGTGCTTTTTAAAGTACTTGCGTTTCCGAGCCTGCAGGTTGAACCAAGTATAGGCGATTGCACGGACATGTGGAAGAAGGGCCTCAATGAATGGGTGAAATTCATCCTGCGGGAGAAGACAAGGAAAAAGAAAATATACATGGTCAGTTTAGCTTTAAAGGCTCAAATGAAATAAAATAATAAAGTGAAATAAAATAAGACCACAATGCATTCCCAATTCAGCACAAAAAGTTATGCATAAAAAATAATATTCTTTCCTTATTTAAAATGACCAAAACAGTAGAACAATCAGAAAATCAAGTATGCCAAGCTGCCCCTTTTCCACCAAAATGCACAGGTTGATTCTTCCTCCTAAAAATAAAATAAGGTTTACATTTGTATTTTCACTCTGGCCCCATCCCCCTCATTCCCACCAGGCATCCTGCATTCTTTAAAACGTAAGCAACCAAGGTGCTTGGCACATAATTTAATATTTAAATATTGGATTGACCAACTAACACTACGCAGTACCATTTTACAAAGAACACAGTGAGATTTTTTTTTTAATCGAAGCAGAGCTGTTCAGAAGGCAGGAGCCATGCCACAGTTCATTTCTCTTCTCTGTGGCACAGAAACACAAAGCATATAGATGCTCAGTGTAATGCCACACAGTTCCCGCTTTTGGAGCATGCTCTCAGCAAGAGGCTGCTGGTGGCACAAAGAGCATGCGCCATTAAACTTGATCCATTTTCTTATCAAACGTCCAACATTCCAACACTGAAACAGCACCATTCCAAGAGTGGTAACTAGAGAAACCGGTATACAGTGAGGGAAAGTGGGCAAAGGACGCAGCCTGTGTATCAGTGTCCTGAACAGAGGTTTCCATACTTTGAGCAATGCATTCACTCCCTCCACCACCAGGAGCCCCCACCACACACACACACACACACACATACACACACACACACACACATACACACACACACACACACACACACACACACTCAACACTCTCCTGCTCTCTCACAGACACGCAGACACACTTGCATTTTTTTAAAGAAAAGTTTGTAAAGTTGAAAACGAAAATGACACAAATGTTCTTCCGGCAGCTTTTTCTATAGAATCTGAAGCCCCACAGCCTCAGTTAATTTGTTAACTGATCACATGAGTACAGCAATTATTCTAAACGCCTTTTAAAAAAATCAATCTGAGGTGAACAATGAAAAATGGCAACTTGGCACCAACTTTACATTCTTTGTGTCTCTGCATGTAGTGGCAGGGTGACACCAGGATTGCACGGCTGGTCACTCACTGCTTTTGTGGAATCAATATGATTCATTTGCTACGCTCATGAGTTCTCGGGCAGGACTGTGGGTGCACCTATCATGTGCTTGTGAGCCTGTGCGAGTACAGAGCGTTTAGCAGCCTATCCTCTGAATTAAGTGGTTTTACCTTAGGCTCCTGCACTTCTTTTCCTGCCTGTTTCATCTAAGCCTTTTTCAAGGAAGGGAGGCACAAGGAGTGGCAGATAATCTTTACCTACAAATATTTCAAGTTGCTTTCCAAAGCAATCCATGTTTCCTTATCTCCTGCCATAGGTAAAACCTGTCTCATGAGCTCAGAAAAAGCCCTTAACATCTTGTGCATGCATACTGCATGCGTGCAATAAGCTAAGATGTGAAGCAAGCAAAAACTTCCACCGCGGCCACTTTTCTGGTCATATTAACTATATTGTCACTCCAGCCGGTCACGAAATAACTTTCTCTAACTGATCATCTCCGAAGTTAGAATGTATACACTAGTGACGGTCGCCCTGGACTATGTGGAATAAATTCTATTTAACCAGCAGACTGATGAATTCCATTAGGTAAAGATGATAAAAGTACAACTAATGGCACTCTAACAAAGAAGGTGTCCCAAAAATCCCATGTAGTTAGGAATCCATTTTTTATGATGAAACGCAAAGTTTCAATGCTAAAGACTGCGGCACGTTAGCCGTTTGCGGTTCCGAAAAGGAAGAGGTGCATGTCCCATCCAATCAAGAATGCAGTTATCAAGTGTTTTAACATATTGCCATAAAACGCTCCTACAGCAGGATACATATAAATCAAAATTTTATAACACTACAGAATACAGATGATTATATCACAGCATGAGGCATAACCAAATGCCATGGAGGAAATCATTAAACCGATCAGTAGTTTCCAGCAGAGATTTGAACAATTCAGTTACTATGCGAGCACATTAAATAGGCCATGGAAAGAGTTAAACCACAATCTGTTCTTTGTGTGGGAAGGCAGCCCTGCTCACAGCCACCATGGCCCATGATAAGACCTCCCTATCTCCATACACTTTCTGATGCCATGCTTTCAGCTTTCACTGCAACTACAAAAAGTTTGTTTATCCCCCTCGAAACATATGCAAAAGGAAACCCTTC
Organism: Plecotus auritus; assembly: GCF_963455305.1. Lineage (NCBI taxonomy): Eukaryota > Metazoa > Chordata > Mammalia > Chiroptera > Vespertilionidae > Plecotus > Plecotus auritus. The sequence goes on along the minus strand of NC_137776.1, from coordinate 127,162,852 downwards.
TCAAGGAAATGTGGACTTAAACATGCTTTGGGAATTCACTTCCTATATATAACCTGACTTTTAAACTATGATTTATTGATATGACTAAAAAACGTACATCTATACACTCATAAACTAAAAACTTGAGAATGTAGAGAGTACATGGAGGGCAGCTTTGTGTCACTCATTTTACCCTTGCCATGCTTTTAAAAACGCAGAATTATTTTAACAGATATTAAGCAATGCGGGAACTCTTAAGTACCTGCATCCCTAAGTACTATGTTCAGTGACATTTTGTTTTTCTTATAAAGACATCAAACATATTTTCGATTATATTTGTTTGCATTTCAAATCATCTATCTTGTAACAAATCTCAAAATTTTAATAACTTATTTTAAACAATCAAACTGCAAGTTGAGGGTTGAATTTGGAATGTCTCAGTAAATGCACACAAAACAATGTTTTATGAAGTTGCCTTGAGTTTGTCACCAAGGCTGCTAAGTAATGTTTTAAAACATTTTTTTTATTATTGTTAAATAGAAGTAGCAAACTTTCACAGTCCACAAAGTTGCCCTAATATATTATGAGGATTCCATTCAAGTGAAGCACTTACTGATAAAACATGTCCTCAAAAAATGATGCTTAGTAGAGGTTTGCTATGTCACATATATTTCTGTATTAACGTGCCTAAAATGTCATCTTCTAAGTGTGATTGTTTTATAATACTAAGTTGCAATATACTTTTCATAATTTTGAGTGGTATAAATATGAAGCACAGTAACTGTCTTCATCCAAAAAAAAGTGATTTAAAGTATTCAAATGTCCTAATTAATAGATTATCACAATAACACTTTAAACAATTATGAAAATTATTTTTTAAAGCAAGGCATCAAAGTGATCTAAGACCTAATGGCTCTATATTATCACCTTGCTCTTTCAGAATTTTTATTAAACTACACTGAGATTCAATAATGCTCTTTTAAAACTTCTTTAGTTTAACTAATTGATAAAATAAATAACAAGTTACAAGTTTGAAATATAAAAGCAAACAGTCCTAATTCCACTAAAAATATTGATTTTCCTTCACAGCAACAATGGTTTCCATGGAAAGAATGGAAAATTAGATCAATATAGTTGGTAATGAATAAATACTAGATGTTCTTGGAGTATTGCTATTTAACGATAAACCATTTAAAAATGTAACTAAAGAACTTGAAAGACAATGAAAAAAAAATCAATTCAAACATGCCAACTGAAAGTTATATTATTAAGGATTTTACAGTAATTTTAGAAAAAGCAAATACCAACTTATATATGATGGTTCTTAATTGTCCTTTTATATCTGATTCACAGTGATGTACAAATACTGATTTATAAATGCTGATTTATGTTGATTCACTGGTATTTTTGCATAACATTCTGCTACATATCAACTTTAACTGTAGCTCTTTTTGAATTAAAATTCTTTCTAAAAATCTCAACATTTCAACAATTAAAACTTTATAAAGTTTTCAACCAATTAAGAATATTTCTCTATTTTGTATTTTAAAATCCAAAAAAGTGTTTTGCTACAGTTGTAAGACTCTTTGAATACAAAACCAAATTATTGATCTGATGTAAAATCAACATAATTAAGGTGCCCTTACTTTTGCAACACCTTATATTACCTATAAAGTCACATAGAAAGTATTAGGTAAGTGAGAATTCTAAAGCTGAAATTCCTTCTCTTGCATAGACTTTAAATCCCAAAATAGTTTTAATACATCAACATAGATTTACATTATTAAACAGTAGGCAATATTAGTCACCATGAATTAGTGTTGGTAAGTATGTATTCTTGACTACTAATGTGATAGCTGAATGATGATACAGTATATGCTTCGAACAGTCCATATGTCTAGAAGCTGCAATTTTATTTTTAACTTACACAGATTAAAGTTAGTGAGTTTTCAATACATGTTTAGAGGAAACAAAAAATGCAGTGTATGTAAATCACTAGCAATGTTTCTAAAAAGCCAATGCTGGAAACATAAATTAAAATAGAAAAGCAATCCTGTACAGGTGAGAATAAGTGAGTCAGTACTTTGCAAGTGTGAAGCTTATCTCAATTTGTTTTATTTGAATAATGCTTCAATAATGTAAAAATAATATCAAATGGACATAGTTTACCAGAAAGAGAAAAGAATTCCTGATGATGGGTAATATGAAACGTCACTTTTACAACTAAAGGAAATTCGTTTTACCTGAAACAGTTCAATCATCATATTTATTGGTCATTATTCTTAGCTTTTAAAGGACAAATAGCTCAGCAACTCATTTTTCCAGTTTTGTTAAATTAAAGTGCACGTTTACTTGCTGAAAATAGCCATATCTAAGTTAATCATAGTCAGATGCCAAACAAAATATAAACAATAAAAAATGTGTCAGCCAAAAAGCTACAGGACTGTATCCAATCACTGAATAAGCCTTATCATTGTTTTCATCTTCATTCACAATTTATGAATGCCTCAGTTCTTTTGAATCACAATGGCTTCTAATTGTCATACAATTGAAATCTTAATCATTTGTCCCTTATAAAAATGCATCATCGTGATATTGGAATATTTTTAAATTGCAACACACCTAAGGGGAGGTGACACTTCTTTAACTGTTTAGTCTTTATGCCAATGTCAAAGAAAATGGTTATCAATGACCAATCATGCTACATCCTCCTAAACGCTAAAGTAAACTGTCCCACACCTCCAGAGGTTTAAAATACTGCTTCAAATAACAACTCTGGGCTAAGATATTTAGTTAGTTCCTCGGTTGGTTAGTTAGCTGGGCAGCAATGAAAACTACCCCCAGGTAAGTCTGCTCAGTCTGGTCCCTTTTCCAATTGACCGTCTGGTTTAAAATTATACAAATTCTGGTCTTTCAAAAAGTATAAAGCCAGGATTTTATTTCATAACATTGTTCCTAAAGTCTTGGGACAATTTTCAACGTGGATTTTTTTTTTAATGACTTTACTTTTCCAGCATTACATTCTGCCTTAGGAGCTACGTCTGAAGATCGTCAAATGAACAGGTCTCCACAAAATGAACGTGTTCTCAAAGTCCTTCACTTTCACCACGACCAGCTAACTGGTGTTAAGTTAAAGACTACCTTTGTGGTGTGGTCACTGTAAACCGCAAAGTGCAGATCAAGAAGGACCAGAGTTTTAGATCCTCAAATTAAGCAAAGGAATGGATCCCCCGACCACAACCTCCGCCTGGCTTCGTCGCCGGGCCACAGCCTGCAGCGAAGTCCAAAGGTACCCACGAGGACTCCTGCTAGAGTCCCCTCGTCCAAGTTCACTGGTAGTTGATAAAGGCTGACTCCCTCCTAACGCTCCTCTAAAGCCGAGTCTGCCTCAGTGCGCGCGAGCAAGAACCAGAGGGGTGGCGGGCACCTCGAGCAGAGGCGCCGCACCGCAGCACGCACTCAGGGGGCCGCGCAGGGACTAGCTCTCGTGGGCCCGGGCCCTGCCCACCCTCGGCGGCCTCGCCCTGGCAGCACGCGGGCGCCCGCTCTCCGTGCCCGGAGCGCCGGGCTGAGCGCGCGCGGTGGCCGTGGGCTAGAGGCCGCGCGCCGGCTCCCACGCCGCCCGGTAAAATCCCGTCACAACTCCCGGCCACTTTTTCGAGGGACGGGGGTTGCGGAGGTTAACTAAAAAAGCCTTTAACTGTCTGCAGAGGAGAGCAACAAAACAAAACAAAGGCATTTCGGGCTAAAGAGAAACCCACAAGAGCGATCAAGACGTGTACCTGAGTGAGACAGATGGGAGAATACATCATGACTTCGCCTTAAAAACACACTTTCCAGGAGATGCCCAAGAAAATCTTCGAGAAGCAAGAATTTCATCTATTCATTTTACAGTCATCTGAGCCCCGCGATGCGATCAATCAGGACGGGGTCGCTGGATCACCGCAACTTCACAACAAACCCAGTCCTCCTTAAATAGCCAAAGATTCAAGTTCACTCGGCGTGCTAGATTTCCCGGGGTGAAATCCAATCTACACTTTTAGACCTTGCAGTCCGAGCGCGCCGGCCGTGCTCTCCCAGGCCGCCGCCGCCGCCGCCGCTGCCGCTGCCGGTGTTGGTTGCTTTTCGCCTGGGTTTGGGGATTTGTTTTCTGTTTTGCAGTTGTTGTTGTTGTTGGGAGCTAGGAGGTGCGCAAAGGATCGGTGCGAGTTGGATTGGGGTAGTGGTTGGTGGTGAAATGCTTTTTTAAAAAAGGCGGGGTGGGGGGCGCAGGAAAGAGGGCGGGAGCAAGAGCAAAGAGAATGTGTCACCGCACTGGGAAAGTTCAAGGTTACAGCCCGGAGCACTGCCGCAGGATTCCCGAGTGGCGATTGCAGGCGAAACTTTGCCGCGAGCCGACCATGTGTGTGCGCGAGAGGGAGCGTGAGCGAGTGCGCGCGGGTGGCGGGGCGCGCGCGGGAGAGGGCCGGGTGGGGGCGGGGAGGGGGGGGAAGGGAGAGGCCGGGGTGAGGGAGGGGACGCGAGCACAGGTCTCCCGGGTGGAAGAAGCTCCTGACGCGCGGTCCCTGGCTGCAGCCGCCGCCGCTCGCGCCGGCTTCTTCACGCCCGCCCGGCCGCCCACCTCGCCCCGCGTCTGACCCGGCCGAGGGAGGAGGCTGCTGCTGCCGCTGCTGCCCAGAGCCCAAGGGGATCGGAACGAGCTCCTGAAAAATCCCAAACGATAAATCCCGCTCTCCTGCTCGGCTCCAAACTCCTCTCTTTTCTGCTCTGGGCTCTACTCCCCCCCTCCCTCTCTCGCTTTCTTTCCTTGCAAAACTTGGAAGTTGAAAAATTCACCGGTTCCACCCTCTGGACCCCGCTCGAGCTCTCTCCAAATCAGACTTAAGGATTGTTTTATTATTTAATTACACAATCATCGCTTTACTCCTCCTCCTGCAAACGCGCATTCCTTTTGCACCAGCCTCTCCACACCCCCGCCCCCCACCTTCCTCCTCCTCCTCCAGCTTCTCTCCCTCCCTCCCTCCCTCCCTCTCTCCCTCCCTCTCTCCCTCCCTTCTCTTCTCCTCTCTCTCTCTCTCTCTCATTTGTTAAAGGTTTCATACCAGTGCAACAAAACCATAGTTGTTTGGGGGGTTTTGTGTTTTTGTATTTTTGTTTTGTTGTTTTTTTCCAAAATAGATCTTTCCGCCCTTTTGGTTAAGTCCCGCACCCTCCCCACAACACCACACACCACACACACACACACACACACACACACACACACACACGAAAACCTCCCTGGAAGAGAAATTTCAGTGCTCGTTGCGGACTCTTTAAGCAGCGGGGATATCCGAGTGAGAGAAACACTGAGCCGGTCTGGGCCTGAGAAAGGAACGAATGGAAAATTCCCTCACACCCCGGCCGCCCGGGGGCTCAGGCTGGGGCGCCTACTCTCACACCCCTGGCGGGCGCGGTCCGGCTAACCCGCCGGCTGAGGGGAGGAGGGGGAGGCTGTGGAGGCGGGGACCTGAGCGAACTTGGGCTCAAGTAGTTGGGGCGCGCCGGCGCGTAAAGAGGCGGGGTCCGCCGGGGTCTCCCCCTCAGGGGCCCGAGCCCCAGGGCTGCTCCGGAGAAGCGGCGCTTCGCCGCCGCTTGCCGCCCTCCCTGGGGTGCCCCCTTGCACGTGGCCCAGCTCGGAGAGGGAGGACCGGACCGAGCTGCCTCCAATGCCTGCTCCCTCCTCCTCCTCCCCATCCCGCGGCCCGCTCCGCTCTCTTCCTCCTGCAGCTCCACTGGCTCACTCCCAATCCCCACCCCACCCCCCCACCCTCTAGGGCCCGGGGCGCCAGCGGAAAGCAGCTCCCTCCCCGCCGGGGTGCAGGCTGGGCGGGGCCGCGGCGCGCTCGGGGCTGCGGGGCGGGCGGGCGCGCGCGCGCGGGATGCGTGTGCCGCTAGTGCCCTGCAGAGGCGGCCGCGCCCGCTCCGCTCCGGCGCCGAGGGCCCCGCCCCCACCCAGGCCGCCGGCTGCAGCCCCCGAGTGAATGAACTTGATTTTGGGTCTTTTGAGCGTGGAGGTTTGCTTTGCACCCTTTCTACCCGCGGCACACACTCTCTGGCGCACTCGCAGACTGACGCACACCGCCCCCAAAATTCCTGTTTTCCGCAAAGGGGTGGGTGGGGAAGAGGTAGAAGCAAAGGCTGTCCAGACAATGGAGAGAAAAAGTGAGTGCCAAGAACTCCGCGTCTACCTAGCTGGGGGCTGCCGCGGAAGGCTGGGGCCCGGAATGGGGCTCGACTGCCCCAGCCCCAGGAGGGAGACCCCCACTTCCAACTGTGCTGTTGGGGTGTTTCGAGGCTCTCCCCTGAATCCCTGTTTCTCTTACCCTCTCTCACACCCTCTGGATTGTTTTTTCTCAACTTTCTCCTCGCCCGGTCTCACCCGCTTCTGCCCACGGTTCTCCCCCCCTTCTGTCCCCTCCGCGGACCTGAAGGAACCAGTGACTTTTCCTTCACCAAGTGGGAGTTATCCACATCAAGCATTTCACAACGACACATCAAGAAAAGTAGGCAGGTTCAAGTCAACCATGAAATGGTCACTTTTTAACCCCGTCCTGTCCTCATTAGGGAAATGCTCAAACACAGTCCGTTTTCAAAGAGCGCTCTTAATGAGGCGAGCTTGCCAAGTCTACCAGCTGCAGCCCCCGTAAACCAAGAGCCCAAAGAAGAAAGGCGCTGGGGGTGGGGAGTGGAGGCCAGGGAGAGGGGGCGGTGGATCTGGGAAGGCAGGTAAAGTCGGGGAAATTTCGAGAACTAACCCCGAGTTAACCCTTTAGGGCACAGCCTCCTGCTCCCCGAGGCAAATCCTCCAGTCAGCGTTCTAACGACGTTAATTTCCTTTGTGTGGGCCTTTTCTTCTTTTTGAAAAGTCAGGATAAAGTTGACAGTCTTTACAGATCAAAGGAATGAGGTGACCGCGGGGGTTAATCCAAATAAATACTCATTTATCTCTCGGAAATTTTTAGGCAATCTCATTTTAAATGTTTAAAAAATCCCCAAGCATCACTTTGTATTGTACGTTACTACATTACACTGCATCCCTTTCTCACCGACATACGGGGAGGGGGGCGTGGGGGTGGAGCGGGCAGGGAAGCTCTACTGATAATACCAGCTTTAACTACTAGAGTTTCCCTTTGAACAGATATTCAATTTAACCGGAGTTAATTTACCATAAAAGACATTCCCCATGGCATAAATGCACTCATGTCCTTGAACACACCTCTTTGAATGCCTGGACTCTTACAAAAGCCATTATTTTTCGGGGTCTCTTTAAAAAAAAATCAAGTGCCCGTCTCTTTCTTTCCCTCCCTTCTTCCCTCCCTCCTCACCACACCACCCCCAATGAAATCCTGGCACCCAGAGAGCACTCCTTTCAGCCAGAGATCCATCCAGCCGCTGTCCCCTGGCAAAAGAGGCCCAGTGCTGAGCCCTGGGCAAGTGTCTGCAGACATCGCTGCCCCTCCTCCCTGATTAGTTTCCCTTACCAACAGAAACCATTTCCTTTTGTCACCAAAACTAGGTTGCATCCAAAAGTTTCTCACAGGCTTAAAAAGGGAAAATGGACAATCGTTACACAGAAGAGCCCACAAAAGCTGCAGCAACACACGAGGGGTAAAGGAGCAGCCACAGACACAGGTAAGACCCCAGAGAAGTGAAGACAGTCTGGGGCCTCCCAGGCCTATCACTTAGGGGTTCAAATCTCTTTCAGGTGCTCCATGTCTGTAGGGCACTTAAGGTTAGATACAATTTTGATGGGCACAGGGGATGCTTGAGTTGGGTTTTGATTTGCTTCCAAGAAAGAGGAAAATGAGAAAGGAGTAATTTTGATGTGGGGAAAAACCAGGAGGGGAGAGGAAGAATAGGCAAAAGAGACTGCCTGGAAGGGCTCATGGGGTTGGGTGCTCAATTTATGTGACTTTGACTGTCCTCTCATAGGCAGGATGGCTGACCCATAGGCAGGATGGCTGACATCCCCCAAAACACTGCTTCTGGTCCAGTCAATGCCAAGGTCACTGCAGGCCTTCCCAGGATGAACTCTAAGAGAGCCCTTTGTAAAGAGGGACTGGTGTGTTTGCCTGTGGGGGACATCTGGCTTCTCTCAGCACAACACTTGTCCTCCACTATCTTTGGTTTGAGAAATACCAATCTTTTAAATCCCTAGGAGAACAGTAGAGAAGAGGAAGTGAGAAAGTATTTACATTTTATCTACTTTCCTTTTTTCCTTGTCTGTCTGTGCCCTGGTGTTAGGAGTGGTTTTAAAGTATCTCTGAAAAGCTTCTGATACTATAAAAATGGGTCAGATATTTCTGAGACTTTGGTACTTACCTCTCCTAAATTCTTTCTTCTCTCTCTCCCACACTGAAAGAGTTAGAGACAGGCCAATTTCATTCACCTCATACGCTGGCTTGAAGAGCTAGAAAGTGAAAAGTTCCTGCAGCAACAGGAAAATCTTCTATTTCAGAATTCCTAAAGATTTCCTCCATAGATCATCTATTACCTGCAACCTTATAGGGGAAAAAAGTTTCTTTTCTGACAGGTAGTTTATTGATTCCGAGAAGGAATGCCTGTGCTTCAGGTGACTGGATTTTTCAAAACTCAGTTGTATAATTGCAAAAAATGAAGCAATGTTTACCCCATTGGAGCCTTTCGCTGACCTCCAGAGAGGAACTTGACATCTCAAGTATCTCCTAATATTGATTTTCTGTTAGCCTTCTCCTTTCTAAAGAAACTCAGTGACAGGTTGCAAATCCTAGGCAGTTTAGGGAAAAGTTTCTTGGAGCTTAACAAAGCTGTCATTTTCAGTACACCGGATGACTTTCTTTTTTTTTTTTTTTTAGCTCTTGCCTGTGATTTGAGGGGAGGCTCAACAATTCCACACACCCTGGCTTCATTGCCAATATCAATATTTTAAAACTAAATACAAAAGAGACAGATGACCTCCTGACCCCAGGAAATAGGCCTGCAAAACTGCAAGTATCCACTACACCATGCCCAGGAACCTTTCCTTCTTCCAAATGAACCACAAAAAAGCATGTGTAGCTTGGAAAACACAGTTTTATATCCACAAGCAGGAACACCAAAAATCCTCTCAAAAAACACATATATAAACAACCAACAAGTACTGACATTGCCTGTACTTGATGGGAATTGCAAAATCATGCCCAGCTCTTTCAGCCTTTAAACTACTACTGTCAAATTAGGATAGCAATTTTTCCCTACTAGAAAATTCACAACCAGTTACCTTCCCACCCCAACCCCACCCCACCCCCAGGGCTTTGCCTTTTACTGAAATGAATAAATAACCATAGACTTCTTTTTCCTCCTCTGGGGGCTGTTTGGTGTCCCCTGAGAACAAAACTAAATGAGAAAAAATGACGCTGTTAATAATGTCATTGCTGAAATGCCTGTACTCAATTGTTTAAAAAAAAAAAAAGTGTCCCACTAAGTGTGCCTACATTTCAGGCACACGTACAAGCTATGACTGAATCTGAGCACCGACTGGGCCCTATTCCTCCATGAAGGTTAGACAGTTTCCACTTCTCCACAGAGAGGAGGCCAGTTCATCAACAGATTCCCAACTGCTGAAGACATCTGCTCCCAGGATTACAAAGTCAGCAGTTAGTTGCCCTGTAACTTTTGCATGATTTATTTTAAACTTTGAAAACCATGGTAATAATTGCCTTGTTTCGCTCACCATAGTTCAAAAGTTACATGCACTCTCACACACAACCTCTGCTCTGCTGATACTGAGTCGTAGTTATTGTCCTTTTTCAAAAGAGCTGAACGGTAAAGTAAAACTTACTGTCATTTTATTTCTGCGTGTAAACTGAACCCAGATACATATGCCTTTGTGACATGGAAACAGATCAGTTTTAAAGAGATGTTCAGAATGTTTTAACCAAGATGGCCAAGTAGCCATATTCTATATTAGGTATAGAAAGTCCACTGCAAATCAACTCAAACTTTCTGCATCCCTTTCTCAAATTCTTCCCTTCAAAACTGCCATTCTAACAATGAATAACAACATAATTGTGCATTTTAACTTTCAAATTAAAATTTAGTAAACACTTGCATCATTACAAAGAGAAAAGACCAAAAAAAGAGCCCATACACATTTTTTACAGTGAACTGTATCCCTGAAATGTGTCTGAAATATTTTAACACAAGTTAATAAATATCAAAGCAATAAAATTGTCAAACTGTGTGATGTCACAAACTCCAAAAGCAAAGTTACAGATGTTTGTGACATCACATTCACTCATAATTATGCTGCTGCTCAGTCTGACCATATTAAAATGAAATGGATGCCTATGTCTGCTAAAGAATAAAAAGAAATTTATTTTGGACATCAAACAATGAAACTGTCACCATTTATTGTATGAAACACTCAGCTAATCAATTTCCTATTAAAACAGCTTTCAACAATACTTAGCTTTTTTAAAATTCATCGGAGCCAGTAAAAACCTTTTTCCAGTGCACAAGAATGCAGTCCCAACCACGAAGGATAATTACCTTCTAAATACTTTTATTGCCCAAGCACTTTTCCTGTGCTCCCCATCAGTTAAGCAGGAATCTGCAGTATATTGTATCAGTGAGTTGGAGTGCTTGACCTTTGCCCACGTATGATTTAATAGGGACTTTTCAGCGCCTGAGCTTTCTCCATCTCTCATACCATTAAATGAAAACATCAAACCTCAAATGTAAAACTGGAAACCACAACGTTTTGTGTTTCACAACTCTTTGCAGTTTCTCTTTAGGCTGCTTAAAGGTCAGCTTCTGCCTCTCACAGTGCTCTCCCCCATGCAGCAAATATACTCCAAAGTCACACTTACTCTGATTTTGATTAAATCTTGAACTCTCCAGTCAGATACACACATGCACCCTGCTTATTTACACGTGCATTCTTTTCTAACCACATAAGCATGCATGTATGACTTTCTGGATTTATTCTACTATAGGGCTGATTTAAATGTCTGTTCAAGTCTGGGTTCAAAAGTTAACTTTTTCCTGCCTGTTGGAAAGTTAAAATTACAAAGTAGAGTGCTACAAGATCTGTTCAAAGAAAGTTAGAGTTAATCTTGTGTATTTTGGCGCCCTTTCCCTGCCAGCTACTGTACTTAGTGGGGAGGAGGAGGGAACTTGGAGATCTAGTCTGTCCTGTCTCAAGTTCAATGGCAGTTCTTCTAACCCAGGAGAAGATGGCCATGTTCACAGCCCTAATAATAATTCCAATCACGCCACTTCGGCATTTTGTGTCAAAGTCGAAACTGGCTTCCCCACCCCCTTCAACCTAAAAGCTGCCAAGTCCTCACACACTCTGCATTCAACCACAACTTAATGGATGGGATATTGTGCATTAAAATGTGTCCAGACGTACTGGCGAAGAGAGGACAAGGGAGACACACACACACACACACACACACACACACACACACTTAGCAGGGGAAAAAATCCTACAGCAGAAACAGCAGGGCAGGAGGGGAAAAAAAAGTTTTACTAGGAGCGGGAAGAAATCCATCATAATCTTTTGTTTTTCTAAGTGGGGGGGGGGAGGAGGAAGAGGGATAACAATTCAATCCTGCTTTGCAATGAAATTGATTTTAAAAAACTCCACTGCACCAATCAGAGCTAAATAATACTTCCCTCACTTAAAAATGCACTTTTAAATGAGAATATACAACAAAACTGTGCATATTCATCTTAAAATGAAGAAAAGAAGGCTGCAAAAAGAGAGAATGGGCTACAAGGTACCAATGAAGTATCATCTGTACAGTAACTTTTTTCCAAAATTGGGGGAGGGGAAAGTAGGAAGTTGAAGCAGGAAAAATGCTACATTTCAGTTTGGACTCATAACGTTATCCATTGATTCCCTCCATAAAAGTATTATACATAATACTAAAATTGCCAAAGCTAAAAAATTGCATTAGGTTTGGAAATCCAGTACTATGGCTCAGCCTGGAAAGCAAAATAACATTTAGGTAAAACAATTTACAAAACATAAGCAGGAAAAAATATCTGTGTCTGAGGTGGAAGAGGCTGCAAGGGACGGACAAGACAAGTAAATAAAACCCATCATTTCAAAGTCACATACCATCGCACTGTATTGCATTAAACAAGAGATCTTGAATCTGTGACAGAGCCCTGGGCCGCTGACTTCATGTGTCTCAGGTACAGTTTTGTGGATTTTCTCAAGGGTTGTTTTGGTGTCGCTTTTTGTGTTTAGTTAAAAACAACAAAAAAAAGGCAATCCAGGAGTAGTCTTATTTTTTAATTACTGTTTCTGTAATGCCACAATTCTTGACCCCAGAAGAAAAGGCGGTAAAAGTCAAATCTTAAACGCAGGCAGTCCCTCAGTCTGGATATCCAGTTTTCTTTCCTCTCCTTTGCTGCAGACTGTTTCTCCTGGTGGACTTGAAAGCCGTCCAGAGTGTGTGTGCGTGTGCATGTGCGTGCGTGTGTGTGTGTGTGTGTGTGTGTGTGTGTGTGTGCGTGCGCGCGCGCGCGTCGCGGGTTTTTATTGTTGTGTTAGGAAGACTGTTCTAAGGGGTGGGAGCTGCCTCTCCACCCGCGCTCCGGGCGCTGGGCAGTGGCCACCGGCGCACCCGTGGGGCTGCGCGCTCGCCCTTCCCCGCCTTCGGATTGGCCTGGTGCGCGCGGGGCAGCCCCGGAACCGCCACCACCCGCGCCCCTGTCCGCGCTCAGCCCGCCGCCGCCTCCCCAGCGTTTTCTCTTTCTCCCGCTCGCCGCCCGCCCGGCCCCGCCCCGCCCTGGCCCGCCCGGGCGCGGGAAGCGCGGCTCTTCGCTTCCGCCTGGCGGCGGGAAGGAAACCGAAAGGAGGAGCCGGGGGCGGGCGCGGCGATGCATATTCATCAGGGCGCCCGCGGCGGCGGAGGCGGGAGCGGTCCGAGTGGGTGTGGCGGCCGGCGCGGCGCCCCCGCGAGTGGTGGGGCTGCTCTTTGTGCCGCTGGGTGGGGCCGGAGCGCGCGAGGGCGGGTGCGGTCCCCCATTGTGCTCCGGGTCCGGGGACTCCCGGGGAGCGGGGAGCGGGGAGCGGGGAGCGGCGCCCCGCAGCCGCGCACGACTCTTCGCGAAAGAACAGCGTGATTACAGAACTGGTGTGACTGCCCTACTTCCCGCCACGTTGCTTGGTCAACTTCGCAAGGCCGCGTTCGTTTCCGCGTAGAAGGACTTCTAAAATGTCCCTCGCTGACTGGCGTGACGATGACAGCAAAACTACCCGAGAGAGCACTTTTTATTTCCATTTATGTACATTAATGGGAACGTGGGTAATTTAAGAGTAGGGGGGAGAAATAACCAGCACCAAAGAGACATACAACCTTTGGGTCCCCAGAAGTAAACACTCTAGGTGAGATTTGATAGTGAGTTAATGCTCATAAATAAAGCAGGTTTGATGAGTATTTTTAAAAGTTATATACATGTACTTTTCAGTTTTCAAATGATTTATTTTTAAGCATCTGTAGTGCGGTAAAATAATGCCTGTTATCACTACGTTGTGATACAATTCTGATTTTAAATTGAAATATTAAAAGTAAAAATATAACAGGAGCCTTAAATTTACATAGTACTAACCCACATGGGTTTGGAAAATATTTTATTACAGAGATCCTGACTGTTACGTAATTGCACAACAGACAACAATAGCTTCAAATATCCTCTAAAAACCCTGTTCAATTATGTGATTACCAGTGGGAATGGAATAACTCCCAATGAATTGTTCTTATCACTCTACTGAATGTGAGCATGTCAGTATTTTAATCCCAATCGTGTTTACCTTAAAGTCCAAAAGAATTTAAACAACATTGTTCAGGGTCTTAGTTCCTACAATGCATATTTTAAACAAAATAGACATTTTTGGCTTTATAACAACAACAAAAATGGTTTTTCTTCCCCTGCACATATATATACACATCATAGAGATGTTTTGCTGTATGTGAATAATATATCTATTTTCTGTGATAATAAATACAAAACTAAAAATTAGATTGATCCAATTTGACCTTAGAAAATGGCAAACTTAAAACTAGGTTATTAAAGTGAAGGTCCAATAATTATAGGCTGTTGCTCCTTGTGATTAAGCCCAGCAGATCCCAATTTCCCCTAAAAACACACACACACACACACACACAAAAAAAAAAACAACCCTAAAAGTATATATCTATATAAGCATAGCTTTGGGAATGGAGATGAAGGATGGGGATACACACATACACACATATATGTATACATATATGTTTGCATGTATCGCCACACTCAACTATAACTTCCAAAGGAAAATTAAATTTTAACATTTATCTTGTTCCAAGTTAGTTATTTTTAACCACTCAGCTAGTGTAACTATAATTCAGTCTACCCAGGCAATCAATTCAAGTGGATAACAAACAGATCTGTTTCCATTACAGGATTTCCTAATAGTACTTTCATGGTTAAATAATCACATTTTAGTACTAAGGAAACAAAAATAAAATATTAAAATTTAAAAATATTATTTAGGTTGGGGAAGAGAGTGCTTAAATGGACAGTATTATCAAATTCTAAAACTTCTTTAAGTATGCCTCAGAAAGTCTTCTCTCTTGTAATTATCTGAAGTCCACAGCAGAGTTACCAATTCTTCCCAACATCTAGTTCATGCAAAGGAGAAATGACATTACAGAGAGATCCAGTTTTGTTTAGGAAAAATTCCAAACACAACATGGGAAAAGCAATAGGAAAGGGGAAGGGAAAGGATTTCCTGTGCTTCTAGTGATGACTAGGATGAATCTAGATTTGGTGTCACCTGTCAGAGGATTTCTTCCTAAGCATATTATTTGGTAATAGAATGTACCATTGCATGTTATGCTCAGCCTTCATAGATTATCTTTTTTTTTATTTGCATGTCATTTGTTTCTTTTGACATGTGAAGCTTACAAAAATATTTATTCCTATACAACCTCTCTTCTGTCTGTCAAATATGTACATATATCATAATTAAATGATATCCAAGGTTTATGAAACAAGAAGGCTAATTTTCAATCATGTCTTATAGAAACTGGTCTCACTAATTAGTGGTCACCCCAAAGGGTTGTTGCTCCTAAATCTTTTCATTGGCTAATGACCATGGTCTTCTAATCTACAACATCACCTGATTTTCTGGTTTTCATATTTTTTCCTGAAAATGAAAATGTAGAAATTAGGAAGTGTTTTAAAGTAGATGCTTTTTCAAAATTAAAATTATCTTAGTTAAAAGCCTTTCCTGGAATGTATTAAGGTCCAATATTTTTGTATAATAATCTTTTTAGAAATTATAACTAATCATTCATTTAAAATAAGGACTAACATACTTAGGCATTTTGGCCCTCTGACACACCTAACTAAAGTAATTCCAGTAGAAAAGCTAATTTTTTATTTATTATTATTATTATTTTTTTTTCTTTCAGTTGCAGGCACAATTCATTCCTTAGAACTTACTAGAAGATCCTCAAGTACATTGATAGTTTAGATTTTTCTGGTTCTTCTTAAAGCCAATTAACTGGTAATGCAGTTTCTGTATGTTTTCCTCAAATTAAGAATTTTTTAAAATGTACTAGCAACATCTGCATGTGTTTATCTTTGAGAATAATCACTATATAATTATTTCTAAAAGGCATGCATTGTAACAATGCTTTATGTCATAATTGAAGTAATTCCTCTACCCCATCTAAACCAGTAATTTTCAGTCATTACCCCAAAGGTGTTTATTTTATCTTATTTCTCTATTTCTCAAAAATACAGGAAGTATGTTTTATTTATATTATTTTTTATTATCAGAGTACACACTAATTTATTAGATTATTATATTTAGTCCACTGTGCCAGCTTTTGTGCAAAGTCAATGTATATAATAAAGACTCGATACTAAATAAAACATACACCAACTTTTAAAACAATTGGAAAACTATTTTTTAGAATTTAAAAAATACGTAATGTGTAAACCTGTGTAAACATTCCTATTTCATATTGCCTCTGGGAAATAGTTTTAATTATTTCTTAATAATTTAAAAATATTTAGAGAGGCTTAAGTTGGAAAATTTATCAAAGGCCAACTTTTGGCATTTTGTTGAAGTTCTAGAGATGAGAGGTGTCCCCGTACAACTTTTATTGAGGAGAGGAGAATGCACACTTAGTCTATTGTGCAAGAGGAATACCCAAGTGTAAAAACAGCCTCTGGTAACTATTTTTGTTTCTCATTGGTTATAGCAGTCTTGAGCTATAATCCTGTTATGCCTCTTCTTTAGCTATTGATTGTAAAAACAAACACAGTGTCTTTCCCACAAAACAGTTGCTTATCATACAGAATAATATCTGTAGAAAAGACTTCAAGAGGTTACCAGATAGGCCCTTGCAATAGAATCGAAACTCCACACTACCCAAGACAGGCATTTTCTAGCCATTGAGAGTATGGGTACAAAAATAAATACACACACAGTGTTCCTTCTTTCACTAGCTGCATGCTGCACCTGTGCACACATATATCTGATGACATCTGCTAATATAATAAATCTCAAGTGGTTTGTGGTGTCATCACAAACCTGAGATGGTGGTATGGCTCAGAGCCTCGCCAAGCCCAGGCTTCGGTCTTGTTAAATCTCACAGGCTAAACGGAGACAGACTCAGACTCAGACTCATTCTGTTCATGAACCAGAGGTTTTCAAGAGCAGGTTAAAGTGGTTTACCAAAAAAAGAAAGAAAAAAAAGTCTCTAGTGATGACTCAATGTGTGAAAAATCTTAGTCTCTGATGAATGGTGATAAATCAAAGATATCTCTCAGCTTTGAAAAAATCATTTTTATCTTGATATAACTTCTCAATATGAAAACTTGACCTTTCGTAGCCTAGTTATGTTTTTAAGACTCACTTTAAAAAAAAAATTTAGGAGCAATTTAATCTTCATATCTTGCTTACTCATACTTTTATATAACTTTAGAATGTCAGCTATCAAAATGCCCACAAAAATAAAACAATAGAGTTAAATGAATTTCAGCTATAATGATTAAGTTGAGCAAAGAGAAAGCAAATGTATTCTCAAAAATATTTTAGGCTATTTTATGCCATATGTAAGGTTTCTGAAACAACAGAATCACTAAGGTATTTTTTAAACCATTTTCAAAAAACAGAAGCATCTGGCAATCCTCAAATCAGTGAGGCAACAGGATGCAAAAAAAGCGCTAGACAGTCTACTGATCCTTCAATAAAATCCTGGCAAAGGATCATCTTGCCTTTTGCTCAGTGGGCCACTTTGAACAAGAAAGTGAATGGCAAGCCCACTGCATCTACATTCTGTGGTCTCCTTAGGGTCAAAGATTCTCTGGCCCAGCCAGTGTGGCTCAGTTGGCTGGCTAAGCACAGTCCCATACACCCAGAAGTGGCAGTTGGATTTCTAATCAGGGCACATGCCTACTCAATAGGGAGCGTGCAGGAGGCAGCTGATCAGTGTTTCTCTCTCGTGGATGTTTCTATCTCCCTCTCCCTTCCTCTCTCTGAAATCAATAAAAACATATTAAAAAAAATAAAAAGATTCCACCCTAACCGGTTTGGCTTAGTAGATAGAGCATCGGCTTGCGGACTGAAAGGTCCCAGGTTCGATTCCGGTCAAGGGCATGTACCTTGGTTGCGGGCACATCCCCAGTAGGAGGTGTGCAGGAGGCAGCTGATAGATGTTTCTCTCTTATCGATGTTTCTAACTCTCTATCCCTCTCCCTTCCTCTCTGTAAAAATCAATAAAATATATTTAAAAAAAAATAAAAATATTCCACTGGGCCTATCTAGAACATGATGACATCATTTCAAGTTGCCTACTACTAAAGAAGATCAATAAAGAGGTTGCCTTTATTCCATAACTAAGAAAGCCTTCATACAACTCAGGGAGTAGAGGAAGAAAGCAATCCTTGTACAAACATCATCTCGTGCTTAGCATGGGCCCTGTAGGTGCTACAATGTGAGGATGGATAGATACATTTTGGAGGATTTCTGTGTTTTTGACACAAAGGCTTTCAATTCCTTTATGATCATATTCTCCTCTAAATATTTTTAGACAAGCATAAGCTTCCCATGGGGTGTCTCAAAAACCTTCAAGTAAACACGCTAAATAACAACCTCTGGTTTTCTGCCCACTTTATGGGTAGCTGATGTGGGGTTGTAGAATAAAAACAGTACTGATAGAAACCAAAGAAAAATGTAAGTAGGGACAATAAGTAAGGTGCCCTCCCCATCCTACTCCACCCTCTCAAAATAAAATAAAACCCTATAATATATTCAGAAGCCAAACTAACAAAGTTGGGAAACTTTTTATATTCTTCATGACATGGGAAGTATTTTTATAAACAACAGGGGAAACAGGGAGGAGCAGTGCTAGGTGGGAAATTTTAGGCACATAGGGTTTACCCAGCCTGCAACTAGTACAGCCTTCTTTTAGTAACCTATTGTTTAAGAATGGTTGACAAACAAATACAGAAGTCAGGGTAGAAATATAAGTTTCCTCAAGAACATACCTAATAGCACTATCTGTCTCATTTTCTCTTCATATCTGGCACCATCCTGAGCTGCCCTCCATTATTTCTTTTACCATTAAAAAAATTGTTATACAAAAGTAGAGACACTTTATATTTTTAAATATTTTTACTGATTTGGGAGAGGAAGGGAGAGGAAGAGAAAGATAGAAACATCAATGATGAGAGAGAATCACTGATTTGGTTGCCTCCTGCATGCCCCCACTGGGGATCAAGCCTACAACCCGGACATATGCCCTTGACCAGAATCGAACCCGGGACCCCTCAGTCCACAGGCGATGCTCTATCCACCGAGCCAAACCAGCCAGAGCAAAAGTAGAGACACTTTAAATGAAAAATTAACAAAATACAAACGTCCACCTACAGTCCTATTACCTGAAATTTGCATATATGCCAATCCAGTTTGCATCTATGCACATATGCTATTTGCATAGTTACATTTTTTAAATACATGTTTATTGATTTCAGAGATGAAGGGAGAGGGATAGAAACATCAATGATGAGAGAGAATCACTGATTTGGTTGCTTCCAGCATGCCCCCCACTGCGGATTGAGCCCATAACCCAGGCATGTGTCCTGACTGGGAATCGAACCCTGACCAAATGGTTCATAAGTCAATAAATATTCAACCACTGAGCCATGCTGGCCTGGCTGCATAGTTATATTTTGAGGTGGCCGAATCTCTGTTTTACCCTTTCATATTTTTCATGTTGGATTAACTGTTAACATTTAAAATTTAGGATATTTTACTAAAAAATCAAGAAATCCTGCTTCTGTTAAAAAGTGGAGGGAGACACAGGTGTTGTGTGCAGGAGCAATCAGTTGGAGCAGAGTGGCTGCAGCCCCCTTGGTCTCCACAGTTCCCATCGGTCTCTGTTGCCCTACACCAGTGGTCGGCAAACTCATTAGTCAACAGAGCCAAATATCAACAGTACAACGATTGAAATTTCTTTTGTGAGCCGAATTTTTTAAACTTAAACTTCTTCTAACGCCACTTCTTCAAAATAGACTCGCCCAGGCCGTGGTATTTTGTGGAAGAGCCACACTCAAGGGGCCAAAGAGCCGCATGTGGCTCGCGAGCCGCAGTTTGCCGACCACTGCCCTAGACTTAGTCCCATTTAGGTTACCGACTTGCTTCTTATACCCATGAGTTTACAACCCTTGATGTATTCCAAATGCTCTTCTAATAGATGAAAAACAAAAACCAGTTCAAAGAGGTAAAGTGACTTGATTAAGGCTAGAGAGCTAGTTAGTAGCAGTGCCAGCATCCTACAAGAGGCCTCCTGATTGGAAACAAGTGCTCTTTATATTAATGAGGATTTCAGAGCCTGTCAAAAGCTGGGTTCTGGGGGCCAGTATGACAGCCTCAGCAGAACCACATGCTCCCTTACAAACTGAAATGTCCCAGGTTCGCCATCCACCATCTTTTATTCTCCAGGTCAAGACTAACAGTGGATGTCCATAAGCCAGACACCTGAATCCCCATAAATCCTGGCCCTCTGCACAGTGACTCTTCCTCTTTCTCTCACTGAAAACAAAATACCAGAATGCAAGTGTGGGAAGATGATGACTTTATGGAGATAACATCAAATCCGCTCTAGTAGATAAAGGAGCTACCTAAATAAAAAGTTAAATGCTTTATAATATTCCCATCAGACATATCTTCTAGAGATGTGATGACATGCCAAATACCCTAGCAGACAACCACTATCCTAGAAAATATAAAACTCCCATATCTGTACAGAGACTGTATTTCCTGAACGTTAAATCAGGACGCATGGTGCAACCAAGAACTTCTTTTTAATGAATTTAAGATTTTGGAAAGTTTTACAAAAGTTTAAAAAAATAAATCATTGTTACCTATTGTTAAAGAAATGGGCTTTATAAAAAAGAATAAAAATATCTACTGTCTAAGAAAGCCTGACCTCTATATCCATGGGGGCAATTCTTAGAATTTGTTCAGAAAGTGGGACTTGATGACAGTCACGGCCATGTAGTCCAGGCCATTAAGAGTCCTGTACAGTTTGCACGTGCTTATAGTTTTGTTTCTCAGACAAGACACCCACCCTCTAGGTTCTAGTCCCAAGTGGAGGAGGACCTGAGAACACACATGCAACATCACAGAGTCGACACAGTAAATAATTGAGAAGCTCATACATTATGTAGGGGTTGAGTCTACAGTTACTCTCTTGGCATGCATGGAAGTGGTCCATGTCCATCAGTCTCTGGGCTCATTCACCAGAAGGTCTGAATGGCCCTTATTCTGGCCAAAGCACCATCTTAGTTGAGCAGCGTGGGCACTCTATTCCACATTTAGGAGGCCAGACCCTCTGCTGGATTTCCCCAATGGTGCAAATACACAGGCTCCTTCCCGAGCATTTTTACAAAATTGATCTTTATTGTTGGAAGTATTACAGAAGAGCATTTCAAATCACTACCCACAAGCTGGATCTTCTTTACTGTGACCCTTGCTTGCACCTCAGTTAAGCAAGGCCTCCCTGGGGCAGTAGTTTCTCCAACCTTAGACTAGGATGAGTGTCATAACAAGAGATAATAATTACCAGGTACTGAGGTCTAACTATGGCGCTGCTATGTGCTCAGTATATCACATATATTATCTCAGCCCTTTCAAAGATGAGGAGCCTGAGGCTCAGAGAGATTAGGTTACCAGCAGAAGGTCACAGAGCTTCTCATCCAGACCTTTTATTCTAATTCCAAAGCCCATGGCCATAACAGACCTGTACCTGCAGCAAAGACTTAGTAATGCTGTAACCACCTAGATGAGTGTGCCCCTTCACAGGAGTTGCCTGGGGAGATTTTTCAAATATTCCTTAAAGCATTTTTATCGCTCTTCTTTTGAAATTTCCTTTAGAACCCCAGGCACATTCTTTTAAACATTATCAATGGGATAGATCTTTCTCCTTTGAATGTGGATTTGAGTTTTGGATATAGCCCTGATTCATTCAATACCCCGTGGTGATTAAAGAACTTATCAAGCTGGGTAAACCAGTTTGGGTCAAAAGCAAGGCATGACAGAATGTAACAGGATTGTTTTCATTCTCCAGTATGTTCTAAGGTAATAGAATAGAGACTTCAAAATTTTTTATTTATTGATTTTAGAAAGAAAGGAAGGGAGAGAGAGAGAAACATAAATCTGTTGTTTTACTTTGGCATTCAGTGGTTGATTCTTGTATGTGCCCTGACCTGGGCTCAAACCTTCAACCTGGGTGTATTGGGATGATGCTCTAACCAACCGAGCTACTGGGCTAGAGCCCAGTAGACTGTAGACTTGGGCTCAGAGGCACCAGGATTTGGGGTTCAATTCTTGACTTAGCCACCCAAATGCGATGTGATTCAGCATGGCATGGAATAATTCTGAGCCAAGGTTTCCTTACCTTCAAAAAGAGTGTGAGAAAAAAAATGCCTGTGTCAGTGTTGTTGTTTGGGGATCAAAAATATCATACATTAAAATATGTAGGAATGTGTCTGAAATGTAGACCTTTCTCAATAAATATTTCTCCTGAATCTGACTGTCAGATTATTTGTCTCTGTCCTTGTCCTGCAAATATGGTCAGAGATGACTAACAAGAGTTAATGTGGTCTGTGACAATGACCAGAGCCTGAGGCCCCTCGGAGTGCTACTGGGCCTAGCATGAAGCATTTATTTCCCATTCTAGTTTAAAAACCCAAGGGATTGTTCCTAGTTCCCTGATGCTAAGCAAGATGAATTTATTTTTTTAAATATATTTCTTTATTGATTTCAGAGAGGAAGGGAGAAGGAGAGAGAGATAGAAACATCAATGATGAGAGAGAATCATTGATTGGCTGCCTCCTGCATGCCCCCTACTAGGGATCGAGCCCGCAACCCAGGCATGTACCCTTGGCCGGAATCAAACCTGGGACCCTTCAGTCCGCAGACTAATGTTCTGTCCACTGAGCCAAGCCAGCTAGAGCAGCAAGATGAATTAAAAGGAGACTGCAGTACAGTTTGAAATTTTAGGAAGGTAGTTTAGATCTTAAGTTTATTTCCTACCTCTCTAGAAAGGTAGGAAATACAATAGTATCTTAAGCAAGTGTCTCTTCCCAAACACTTAAGGAGCACCTGCCCTGTGGCAGGTCCTGGCTCAAGGTAAGACAAGAGACACTGCTCCTGTCCTCAGTAACAGTTCCAAAGGGCTGGCTTATGACAGGCATGGAATGATGCTACCCAAATGATAAGAATTGAGAACACCTCAGAACCCATTGACACAAAGAGTGTCATTCATATACTGAATAAGATAGAACTCTTCAGGCAACTAATGAGTACCTGCTATGTCCAGGAAATATATAGTGTGAACAAAACAAACAATATTCTAGCATAGAGGAGGACAGAGACCTGGAATGGGGAGGGAGGAGCAGAGAATATAGGGAGAGCTCACAGAGACATGCAGTGTTTGGGTGGTGCTGTTCTGAGTTCATATGCCTGCTAGGCTTCTCTGTGAGGTCAGAAGGGTGATCTGAGAATTCTAGAAACCTTGCAGCAAGATGTTTATCGAAAGAAGGAAAAGAAGAGTATGCAAAAATTTTTGCAACATACAGTGAATCAGGGATATCTATCAGGGACAAGGGACAAGGGCAGCCTCCAAGGGCAGCTTTAGAGCTTTGGCAACTGATCTAAAACCACTCTGCTCTCTCCTTTGCAGCGACCTGCAAGCTTGCATGCCGTGAGTGGTGTTTTCCCTTTCAAGCCAACTTATGTTCCTTTTCATGTTATAACACTTATTGTGTATCTTAACTCATTCATCTTCTTAACCATCCTATAATACAGGCACCATATTGTTTCCATTCTACAGATGGGAAACTAGGGTTCAGAGGGAGTAAATAACTTACCCAAAGTCAATAGCTCCCATGTGTCAGAGGCAGGATTTGAACCTACACAGTGTGGTTCTACTAGACCCTTGGCCACTAAACAACAACTTTATGCAAACATATTCTTCTCCCCTTTCTGCCCCAAACGTAGAGTGGCTTTGCCCAAACTTGAAATCTCTGATCCTTTCTACAGGGCTCATTCTAAGCCCCAAAACTTCCTAACAAGGAGCCATAAGTATGGGCAACCTTGTCACCACTACAGAGTGACACTAAAGACCAGTCAGGACTTAGTCACTGAGCAGAAAAGTGGCCCCTCAGCAGCCTTGGCCTATATCTTTGGATCCCTAGAGAATGAAACCTAAGTGACTTCCCCCATCTCTCTTCCCGTGCTTTAAAAAATAAATTGTCCATTCATGCAATGGAACATTACATAGCAGTAAAAAGAACAAACTTCTCTATATCATGCATGTAGAAAAGTGCACGTCATTAGTATATAGTTACATGAACTATCTATGTCACCACCATCATATTAGAAAATGGAAAATTACTGGCAATCCAGAGACCACATGCTACTTTTTGCCAATTACTACCCCCATAATCCTTCCCAAAGATAACCACTATGCTGATTTTTAACCATGTAAACGGATAGTGTCTGTTTTTGAACTTTATATATAAAGGAAAGCATGATATTTATTCTTTT
The DNA here is from genome assembly GCF_963455305.1 of Plecotus auritus. NCBI lineage: Eukaryota > Metazoa > Chordata > Mammalia > Chiroptera > Vespertilionidae > Plecotus > Plecotus auritus. The sequence continues at coordinate 127,138,749 of NC_137776.1, read as the reverse complement.
ATGTCTGAACTGTTTTGTTCAACATTCCATTGAGTTCCTGCTGTTGCAGATAAAGTTTCATGGTGTGTTTTTTTGTTGTGTGTGTGTGTGTGTGTGTGTGTGTGTGTGTTTTTCCACTTTGCAGTATGGAATTCTATTGTGCATGTACGAAAAATCTATTGTATACCTGACAACCACTGGGTTGTTTCCAGTTTGAAGCCAGTACAAATAATGGAGACATGAGTATTTTTCTGTTGTACATATGTATGCATTCTCTTGGGCATAAGCTAGGAGTAGAATTTCTGGATTATGAAGTAGTCTATAATAAATTTTAGTAGTTAATGCCAAATAGATTTCCAAACTGAGTGTACTGATTTATATTCCTACCAGCAGTGTATGTGACTTCTGGTGATTCACATCTTTAATAGTACTTTGCATACTAGAAACTGGTCTTTTTCTTTCTAATAACTGTAGTATAGTAATATCTCAGTGGTAATTTTCACTTGCACTTTCCAGATGACTAATTACTTTTCATCTGTATCCTGGCCATTTGGATATCCTCTTTTGTGAAATGTCTGTTCAGATATTTTGCCCATTTATTTAGTTGGGCTCTCCTGCATTTGTTTGTTTTTCTTATTGATTTGTAGGAGTTCTTTATACATTGTGAACATGAGACCTTTCTCAGTTCTATCTCTTGCAGATTTCTCTTCCCACTTTGTGGCTTGCAATGTCACTCACTTAATGTTACAGTATTTTTTTGTGAGGTTTTTATTTTTTAAAAAACACACACTTATTAAGGAATAAATGCCATACAATAAACTGAACATATTTAAAGTGTGCAATTTGATAAGTTTTAACATATGTGTACACTTGTGAAACTGTCACCACAATCAAGATAGGAAGTATTTTAATCACCTCCAAAAGGTTTTCTGTGCCATTGGGTTAACCCGCCCCTGCCCCCGCTCTTCCCTCCCCCACCCCCCACCTCTGCTTCCAATCCCCTCTGCTTTCCCTCCCTCATTCCCCCTCCCCTACAACTACTGCTTTGCTTTCTGTCATTGTGATTTGGTTTGCATAGAATGTCATGTAAATGGAATGGCACAGCATGTATTCTTTTTTGTTTGGGTTCTTGCATTCATATTTTTGTGAATATCAATAGTTCATTTGTTGTTATTACTGCATAGTATTCCATTGTATAGTAACTTATCCATCACTTGTTGATAGGCAATTAATTGTTTCTAGTTTGGGGCTATTATGAATAAAGATTTATGAATATTTTGTGTGTAAGCCTTTGTACAGACATAAGCTTTCAGTCCTCACCATTAAATACCTAGGAATGTAGAATCTCAGAGGGAAGATGGGGGAGGGTGGGTGGGCAGGAAGAGATCAACCAAAGAATTTGTATGCATATATGCATCACCCATGGACACAGACAATAGGGTGGTGAAAGCCTGGGGTAGGGGGTGGAGGTGGGCTAGAAAAAGTCAATGGGGGGAAATAGAGGGAACTTATGTAATATGATAAAGATTTTTTTAAAATAAATAAATAAATAAATAGGAATGGAATTTCTGGGCATATGTTAGGTATCTCTTGAAAGGTTAGGTACCTCTTTTTAAGGAACTGTCAATTGTTATCCAAAGTGACAGTACCATTTTACAATTCTATCAGCAATGTATGAGAGTTCCAGTTCCTCCACATCCTCATAACCCAGTATGATCAAGTCTTTTCTTTTTACCTATTCTTAAGGTAGCTGGTGCATTCCATTATCATTTTAACTTTTTTTTTTGCCTAATGACTCATGGTGTTCAGCATCTTTTTATGTGCATATTTGCCATTCTTATATCTTCTCTACTAAAGTTAAAGTATCTTTAAATCTTTTGCCAATAGGGCTTTTTTGTATATTGTAGATGTAAGTCCTTTATCAAATATTTGATTTAAAATATTTTCTCCCAGACAGTGGTGTTTCTTTTCTTTCTCTTTACTGTTTTTTATAGAATAGAATTTTTAAATGTTGATGAAGTTATGGATCATGCTTTTGGTTGGATATTTAATTTTGCCTCGCCCAGCTGGTGTGGCTCAGTGGTTCAGTACTGACCTATAAACCAGGAGGTCATGTTTCAATTCTCAGTCAAGGCACATGCTGGGGTTGCAGGCTTGATCTCCAGTAGGTGGTGTGCAGAAAACAGCTGATTCATGATTCTCTCTTATCAATGATGTTTCTATCTCTCTCTCCCTTTCCCTTCCTCTCTGAAATCAATAAAAACATATTTAAAATAAAAGAAATTTTGCCTAATCCAACATCACAAAGATTTTTCTCCTATTTTGTTTGGTGTTTTTATAGTTATACTAGGGGCCCAGTGTATGAATTCTTGCACCTTGAAAGGAACTGTGGGCTGTGAGGCTGCGGTGGGCATGGGCTGGTCTCGGCCCATCCTCCACATCCCCACCCTGCCCCTCCCGCCGCAGCCTGGCCCGCTTGCACCTGCTGACGTCGCCGAGTGATGGGGGCCAGTGCCAGCAGGGGGTGCAAGCGGGGCTGGCGCCATCAGTGGGTGCGCTCAGCAGCTTCTGCCCCTATTACCCCTTGGGAGCAGGGGGAGGTGGAGAAGCCCTCAGGGTGATCAGGGCCGGCAGCCAATGCTTGCACCCGCTGATGGCCCTGAGCAATCGGGGCTGGCACCGGACGCCCACAGCGGGTGTGAGCGGCGGCTCTGGTGCTGGCAACAGGTGCAAGTGCCCTGTGGGACTGCGGCGCGTGGGAGCAAAGAATTTTTAGTAACCACCAGAGGCTTGCCCCAATGACAGCGACCAGCACCCCGCCTTGGTCTGGCACCTCCGCTCACCTGCTCCACCATCCCACTGTGGCCGATGCCCACCATGTTCCACACTCTACCTGCTGCCAATGCCCACCACTTTCCACACGCACCCCCTGGTGGTCAGTGCATGACCTGTTGTTCAGTTGTTCTGCCGTTCAGTCTATTTGCATATTAGGTTTTTGTATATATTGATGGCTTACATGAGGTCTATGATCTATTTTGATGTAAATTTTGTATATGGTGTAAAGTATAGATTGGAATTTATTTTTTTCATATGGATATCCAATTGTTGTAGTACCATTTGTAGAAAAGACTGTCTTTTCTCTACTGAATTGCCTTTATAATGTTGTCCCTATATGTGTGGGTCTATTTCTGCATTCTATATTCAGTTCCATTAATCATTTTGCCTATCTTGATGCCAATAGCATACTGTTTTAGTGATTATAGCATTTTAATAACACGTGAAATCAAGTAGTGTTAGTTCTCTAAATTTGTTCTTTTTAATGTTGGCTTGATGAACTCTTCTGTTGTATTGTTCTTTTGATGAACTCTTCTGGTGTTTTGTTTGCTTTTTAACAAGTTTTCTTTAAGAAACCTTGATTCTGATGAGGCAGACACTCTTCCAACTTGGAGCTGGAAATAACACCTGTGGATTTTAATTCCTTCATTTATTTGGGCTTAAAAGTCATTTTAACTCCGATCTTTTATAAATTGCATGAACACCAAAGGGAGCAGGGTTGTGGTGGTATTAAGTCAAACAGTCATCAGTTATTATGGTAACTGACAACCAACTGAGAACCTGACCTTTTTGGAAAGAGTGACTGTTTTGGGGTTGGGAAGCCCAGATGGAAAATGGAAGGGAAGGGAGCCTCTAAGTTATAGTAATTCTTGCAAGTTACTAGCTATTGTGCTGGCTGTTTTGCATATAGCATCTTATTTTATCCAGGATCATTGTAATTTCCATTCTAGAAATATGGTCTAGAGCAGGGTCAGCAAACCTTTTCTGTAAAGGTCCAGAAAATTTGAGGTAGAGCCAACTTCATGGTCACGGAAATGTGCATTAGCACAGCACAAAGTGTTTAGAAAGGTTCTGCGCTTGGTTTAATAATGCTCTGCTGTCCCCATGCTGAAACTCTTGGTTGTTGTTGGTTTTTTTTTAAATAAGAGGCTCTAAAATTTAATTTTAAACTGGATATTTTGTAGCCAATCCATATTTTAGGCTCTGTGGCCAGATAGTCCCTGACACACCTACTTGACGCTGCCCATATTACACTAATGCAGTTACAGGCGATATGTGAGCAATGAGCCTAGCTCGGCCTCAATAAAACTTTACGTGTGGACATTGAAATTTGAATGTAATATTATTTTTACATGTCATGAAATAGACTTCCTTTTTTGTTTTTTATTGCCTCATTTAAAACGTAAAAGCCATTTTTAGCTCACAAGTCATACAGACACAAGCAATGGGTTCTATTTGGCCTGTGGGTAGTACATTTCTGGCCCTACCCTAAAGGAATTCTTGCCCATGTGCAACAAGTGACATGTACAGTAAGTTCACATCACAACTGTTCCTAGATGCTCCAAGCTAGACACAACCAAAAGTCCCCATAAAGGTAGAAAGGATAAAAACATTGTCATTTATTTACATACAACATATGGTTGAAAGAAAGTAGCAAGTCATAAAAGAATAAATGCAGTATGTTTTTAAGTATAAAGTTAAAAAAAATAGGCCTACATAAGTGCTAAAACTAAAATTTAAAAAATGGCCCAGCCAGCATGGCTCAGTGGTTGAGTGTTGACCTATGAACTAGGAGGTCAAGATTCAATTCCAGGTCAGAGCATATGCCCAGGTTGCTGGCTCAATCCCCAGTCAGAGGTATGAAGGATGCAGCCAATCAATGATTCTCTCTTATCATTGATGTTTCTATCTCTCTCTCCCTCTCCCTTCCTCTCTGAAATCAATAAGAATATATTTAAAATAATAGAATAGAATAGAATAGAATAGAATAGAATAGAATAGAATAGAATAGAATAGAACAGGATAGAACAGGATAGAACAGGATAGAATAAAATAAGGAAATGATCTTATGAGAAATCAGAATGATGGTAACTTCTTGAGAGAAGGAGGTGATGGGGAAGGGACTGCTGAGGTCCTGGCAGTGCTGTATTTATTGACCTGGGTCTTGCCTACCTTCGTGTTTGCTTTGTGTCTATTTCTTGAACTATAGTACTATACCTTTCATGTATCTGAAATGTATGTCCATCATTTAAAAATGTTAGTTACTAATTCTAACCCTGAGTTGGAATTTGGAGCCTCATTTCAGAGTGAGGTTGGGGGCTAGGGAACTGCCTGCCCAGGCCAGGCCACATGTTTCCTGCTTCCCGAAGCTCCTTTCACACAATTGTGAAGACCTTTGGCATCCATCTGGCCCTGGGCCTCACATTTGCCAAGAAGCGCCTTGGCTTTTATACTAGCAGTCTTCAAATGTAAACCTTTCAGTTTACTTTTGTCTCAGATACTAATACTCTCTGCCAAATTCCCTCAAGGTCAAATCCATGTTATTATGGGTTCCATTGTTGAGAAGCCTTTCTTATGTGCAAATTCTGTTTTTCCTAATTTCAAAATATAATTATAAATAATTCAATCACCTTGAGTTGGGCGGTGGATATGTGTACCGGCTACTTTCCCTTTAACCCTCTGCTCCTCGGTGTTTATTCTCTGCTTAGTATTTCTACCTCCTGGTTCTCTATGAGTGGCTGAATGTTGTCATTAACTGGGCAGGACTAAATTGAAAGGAAAAAAAACACCACATGTATTCATGGAGATGATTTTAGGTCTGGAGTGTAGGGGGAAACCAACTTCACTCAACCTATCAGCTGTGTGTTCATAGCTAGTGTCCCAAACTCTCTGAGTCTTCTTTTCTTTCATTAACAAAAGAAAAGATACCTGTCAGAGTCCTTGGGAGAATTAGATATGTAGAAGGTTAAACAGGAAAACGGTGCCACTGCATGACTTATTGTACACATGCCATACATTTTAGTTTTCTTTCTCTCTCGGTTCTTCCCTCCCCGCCTTACTTTCTTCTTTTCTTCCTTTATTAGCTTATTCAAATTTTTTCTGTCCACCCTCACCCACCATGTTAATCCAGCAATTGCATAATGAGAGAAAAGGGTGGTAAGCAGGTTGGGAACGGGAGAAAGTTAAAGGTAGAAAGAAGATTCTGTTCATGGGCCCGGAGGAAGAGCACCACACCACAAGAGCCAATTCCCCTTTATCCGTATTTTCCCTTGAACTCACAGGCCTGTTTCACACCTAGAAATCCAAGAACCATACCAAGGCTGCTGTCAGAATCTTTAGAGAGCCTAAGAGAATTGCATCGTGATTATAGGGATAAAAATTGCTTCTGTGTAAATCACTTACAACCCTGTGTGGCACACTGTCAGCACTCAGTAAGTGCTGCATATTGTGAGTGTTGTTGTTCATGATGATTATTATTATTGCTCAGGACAACATCCCAGCACATGCAACAGAAGTTGTAAGGCCAGGAGCTGCCTCGGTTGCCAAATGCATACCCAAGTTACAAGCGACAGCCATGGAGGTTGTTGTTTAGCTTTCTCAGTCGCCCCCATCATTTCCCTGAACGCTTCATTCTGCCTTTTCCAGAACAAACAACATTATAATCACTTCTTGTTCACATCTCATATCCCCATGGCTCTTGCTGCTCTCACTGGTAGTAGCAACACCTCTGAATTTACTACCATCTGCAAATATCATTAGCTACTGTTTATTCCCTCTCCCACACTATTAATGAAGATGTTAATTAAGGCCAGAACTAACACTGACCCCAGCAGCAATCCACTAGACATTTATCCAACTGGATAAACTTCTGTTAGTCATTACCCACTGCTCATAGACATCACCACCACTCCATTCTCTTCATCTGCTAATTTGTGAGAGACCGAGGGGATTAGGGGAGCCCAATATTTAAAAGTTAATGCTCTGATACTTGGGGTTTTGGAAAGGGATTTGGTGGAACATCAGAAGGGAGGTTGTCTTTAGTATATCTAAGTGAAATGAGCCAGCCTCCAAAAGAATTTGGTAATTGCCTGGCGAAGCTTATTGGCTTCTGAGAATTTAACAATATGCGATACAGCGGGAGTACACCAACACAAATTACAGTTCTTTTAAAAAATACATTTTTATTGATTTTATTTTTATTTTTTTAAAATATATTTTATTGATTTGTTACAGAGAGGAAGGAAGAGGGATAGAGAGTTAGAAACATCGATGGGAGAGAAACATCGATCAGCTGCCTCTTGCACACCTCCCACTGGATGTGCCCGCAACCAAGGTACATGCCCTTGACCGGAATCGAACCTGGGACCCTTCAGTCCACAGGCCGATGCTCTATCCACTGAGCCAAACCAGTTAGGGCGACATTTTTATTGATTTTAGAGAGGAAGGGAGAAGGAGAGAGAGATAGAAACATCCATGATGAGAGAGAAATCATCAATTAGCTGCCTCCTGCATGATCCGGGATTGAGCCCGCATCCTGGGCATGTGCCCCGACCAGGAATCAAACCGTGACCTCCTGGTTCATAGGTCGATGCTCAACCACTGAACCACCACGGCCAGGCAAATTATAGTTTTCTTTTCAGCCACTTCTTCTTATAGATGAGCAGACTGAGGTCCATAAAGGTAAAGAGACCTGTCCGAGGTCACTGCCCTCATTCGTGGTGGGACCTGGACTGGAACTTAGGGCTCTAACTTGCAGTCTCGTGCTCTTTGCAGAAGCAACGCTGAGCATGCCACACAGAGGCTCCATCCAGAAACCTGAACATTAGCATTGGCCACTGAATCCTAACCACACAGAGGAGCTCAGTGCCCACCAAGTTTTATCCCTTGGTTTCCAGTAAACCATCTCCTGCAGTAGGAGTTCTTTACATACTAGTACTTATTAAAGGGATGAGCATTATTCACCACAATGTGCTGTTCTCTCAACCTATAAATTAGTGGTTCTCAGCCCTGGCTAAACATTAGACTCACCCAAGGGAGCTTTTAAAAAATACTGATGCCCACACCACACCCCTGGAGATTTGAATTTAATTGGATTGAGAAGAGTCTCAGGCCCTGGTAATTTTTAAAAGCTCCCCAGGTGATTCTAACGTGCAGCCAGGGTGGAGAGCCACCTCAGAGGACAGTGTTTTTCCAAAGACATTTAAATCAGGAGGTTTCTTGTTCTGTAGAATGGTGTCAGTACGAACCGCTGTAACCTAGCAATTAGACACAAACCTTCCTCTTAAACAGGAAACTGACTGCTCTTCAAACATTTTCCTCGTGAAGAGTGCAGATTGCTATGCCAACTCAAAATGATGTAGTGTGGAACCTGTTAATCCGGTGGTACTATTTACACCTGGCAATTTTTCCAGACTTGAACTGTGTAGGCAGCAGTGCCAACTTATTCAGGTGGTCCCGAAGTAAGTTACTGGTTTGGTATAAGAGTTGGCCCACTGGAGCAACATCAAGCAAAGCACAGAGGACTTAACCGTGTTCGAGGGGTTGGCTTATTGAGGCATTAATGCCCATTGTACCCCCAGCAGTAACAAATGCCTTCCTGCCACGACTGTGGCAATGAAGCCTCAATAGATGAAAAATGTAGGTCAAAGACAAAATAAGGAAACAGAATCTCAGGCTTCTTCCTGGACAAGTGCCTGCGAAGAATAAAAGACAAGGCTTTGGAAGGCTTCAGAGGCTGCTAAGCTTCTGACATGACACTGTGGTCTTTTCATTTTAGGGAAATGTCCCTAAATGACTAAGAGCCCAGCCACACTCATGCCTGTCAGAACTGGGGGCTTAAGAATGCTCGTGTTTGGTTGTGCAGGTTGTTCACTGCCCAAGGACACCTGGTGCATGGAGACTGGAATCTGCAGTGGGAAAAGGTGCTCCCAGGAAGGACAGATGGCTCTATTTGTCGTTCCCGGAAAGGTGCCACATGGAAATTGGGGTGCTGGAAGAGGGAGAAAAACACAACAGGTTTCCACATCCTCATCAAAAGTAGCAGAGGCCTCATGATGAAAACAGGGAAGAAGAGAGAAGAGCAAGGAGATGACCCATAGTGTTGAGGAGGTGCCACAGAAACTGCCCCCCCCCCCCAGAATGTACTCCAATGTTAGGGGCTCCCCATGGTTGTTAAGGCTTGGGTAAAACAGGAAAGTGGTCAGGAAGCCCAGGAAATGTGGAAATGCAATATCTGCAGAACAGACAATGAGACCTATGGAAAAAGGAAGTCTAAGGTGGGAACATTTTTTCACGTGTTCATTTTCCCACCAACTGACGTTGGGGCCCCAGCCATGGCTTGCAGGCTTGCATGCTGCTGCTACAACCCGATTCTGGGCAAGAGAAAGTGAGGAGTCATAGCCACGGTCATGGTGGAGGGTCCGGACAGGCACTTCTCCCAGTGAATGCTTCCAGATGCACTGAAGTGCTGACCCAAAACACAGCTCCAGAAATATAGCTCAGCGAGAGAGGGACTCCTCTGGAGGGAAAAAATATCAGTCATTTTGACAAGGTCAAAATACCAAGAAAACAGTATTCCCAATTGGGAAGTTACGGGTCAGGACCACAGTTCATTAGAACATATTCTTTTCTGTTTCTGCTTTCTTCAGCTTTTTGGCCATGGCATGATTTTTAATATGTCTCCCAAAACAGAGGCTCTCTGGACACATGCTCTCAAATAAAAACATGTAAATAGTTGGGTTTTGGATAAGGCTTCTCTCCCTGTAACTGTTGAAATGAAAGAATTTAGGGGCGTGAAATAATGGAGCCAAATAATCCCATCCAAGAACAAATTCTCCCAGGTGTATCTGGGCATAGAATTAGCAGGCTATGTAGAGCAAGCATGTCAAACTCAAAGGCTAACTCGGGCCAAATAAACGAAGCATGCGGCCCACGAGTTTGACATGCTTGCTGTAGGGTATGGTCTGTAAAGCTCCAATATGGGGTCTCAGAGAGCAGTAAAATTTCCCTTAGGATCTGAAAATTGGGGAGATTTGACTGATTTTCCCTTTGCTTGCACCTTGGAAAGCTCGGGGAAGAGGCCAGTGGACTGAGAAGGAAGGAAGGTAGAAAGGAAGAAAGGGAGAGAGGGCGGGAAGAGGGGGAACAAGCATTCTTGAGCAGAGGCTGCTTGCTAGACATTGCTCTTGGCTTTTTCATATATGCAACGCCACTTAATCTTCAGAACACCATTGTGAGCTAGGTCTAGTGGCCAGCATTATAATCAAACCAGGTTTCTCTGACTTCAAAATTCCTCTCTTTTCCTCTTAACAAGTTGTCTCCACCAACTAAATACACATGCATGCACCTGTGTATATATATGCATGTGCATATGTATGTTTTATAACACAAGTGTTTCTTAATACTGCCCTCATCACCAAGCAACCAACACAATAAGGGTAAATTTCCTATTTCTGTTTTTTCTACTCTTCTCAGGCTAAATGGTTTCCCTTTCTGCAATGTTGTCACTAATGTTTTCATCTGCCTTTGCCTGTATATTATTGAAGAAAGGAGAAAATAGGAAGGCGGGAGTTTGAGAGAGATCATTTGTCCTAGTTTTTTTTTTGCTTACTTGGCATGGTTTGGTTGTTGTTTTTTGGGGGGGTCATGTGCCAACCCCCATACCACCCGACTGTGGATTTTCAGATCAGCTTTAGATACACAGGTCAGGCCTGCATGACCCACACTGTTCTGGTAGCTGAAATTGCTCCCTTTAAAACTATCCTTGGAGGTGCTTCTTTTCAAGCAGCCAAGGACCCCCAGCGTGTGTGTGTGTGTGTGTGTGTGTGTGTGTGTGTGTGTGTGTGTGTGTTGGTGTTGTTGTTTTTCCTGAGAGGACTTGGAAAGGGGCTGGGATGGAGTGCATGTGATGAGGCTCAGCCTTCCTTCCCATTGCCACCTGCTGTCCAGGGCAGGGGAGTCCTGGCCAGGTTTTCCCAGGGTCCCCCTGGAGCAGGCACAGATGTGTCAGAAGGAGATGCTTTCACCAAAGGGTCTATTGGGGGGCGGGTGGGGGGAGTGTGAAAGGGATGGGGCTGTTGGCAGGGCCACTATTCCATGCTTCAGTCTCTGCTGTCTGCAATCTCCACTTATTGATTCTTTCCTCACTCCACTCTCTACTTTCCGTGGGTTTATTTCCACTTTATAAAGACAAGCAATCCCCGAGTTTACAGTATTTTATTAAAGTTTTGTGGAGAGGAGAAGAGAGGAAGGAAAAGGCTGGATTTGGGGCCAGGGAGTGGGGGTGATGACTGGCTGCTGGAGAGAGAGGAGGAGAGACGGAGTGAGAGAAAGGGAAGGCAGACATGCATGAGAGTCCCAAGCAGCAGCCAAGAAGCAGAGAAAGGGGACAAGGTAGGGGGGAGGGGGGAGTGTGCCAGCCTCACAGAAAAGAGCAAAGACCTAAACATGAGAATGGTTAAGAACTGAAGTGCAAATGGACTTCGGGATGCTGCTGGCCAAGCGTGCTGCAAACAAAATACACAACAGGCCACCGTGACAACTCAGAGAAACAGAAGTTGTGAGGAGGCAGTTAAGATGCCACGAAATGGCCCAGCAAATAACGAAATAAATGCCCGAGTATGCTAATATACTGAGGAGAGAAGGGGGGAGGGAGGGAGGGAGGGAGGGAGGGAGAGAGAGAGAGAGAGAGAGAGAGAGAGAGAGAGAGAGAGAGAGAATAATAATGAAGGTCTGAGACAGAGAGCAACATCAAGTGAAAGCAAAACAGAGACAGACAGGGACAAAACACACACACATAGCCAGACCCCAAGAGAGGGACCCAGAGAAAAGGACAGAAAGGACTGAGCGAGGGGGGCGATGGGGGGTGGAGTGGGGGAGAAAGTCTCCAGCCAAATGCGGGAGACTTGGCAGGTGGACAGCAGCAGCCGGCCAGGCAGTGACTGCACTTGCTGTGTCTAGTCTATTGTTGTCTGGGAGGGAGGGGCAGGGGGAGTTGTTTGTTTGTTTTGTTGTTGGGCCTCTTTGTCTCTTTTGTTGCAAGCAGTTAGTTTGCTTCTTTCCCAGACACTGGGCTGATGGAAGGGCTTTATGGATTTTTCTTAAAGGGACAGGATTAGCTAGTATACCAGTATTAGTGATTTCTCAGTCCTAACCAGTTCCCACCCAAATGTCTGTTTTATTTTTATTTTTTAAGGATCATATTAAACATGGAGAGTCAGTATTTATGCTGTTTTGTGCCTGATTAACAAGAATAAACCGGTCGATTTCACCTTCCCCACTAAATCTCCCACAGGGTTGCCAACAGGGCAGGGGAAGGAAGACAAAAAAAAAAAAAAAAAAGAGGAAAACCTACAAATAAAATCAAATGGAGACCATATATAAGTAACCTCAAACACATGGGTAAATAGTCTACATTTTAAATTTTTTTAAAATTCTATTTTTTACCTAGGCATCAAGACCAGAAATATAAACTTGGAGCTTTACATTACCAGCAGAAGAGGGGCTCTGAAGAGGGGTGGTGGGACACCCCCCACACACACACACTGCCAAGGCCTCCCCCCGCGCCCCAGCCTGAATCCAGGTTGGGTTTCCTCCCATGTCCTCCCCAGGCTCCATCCCAGAAGACAAAAAGCTCCGTTCTGGGAGCCTGTCTGGAGTTCCTTCAGATTCGGCCTTCCTGAAGGAACCTACCATTGATGCCACACTCAGGCAGTCCAGGTGCCGGTGCTGGGGGTACTGAGTCACTAAACTGAACAGAGAGCTGCTTTCCATGGACTTGAGGAGAGGCAGGGGCAGGAGGGATGTCCTGCAAGCCTTTGACTTTTTCATTTCCAGAGACGCCCAGGTTCCTGTCCTCAGAGTAATTTAAATAGGTTTGGGTCTAAGGCAGGACAGCTTGGGGAAGAAATGAAATTGAAAAGCTCTCCCAAATGCATCCACCTTTGATTTTCAGTTCTCTCTAGACCTCTTCCTGTAAGAAAGTCAAGCTCTTTTTCTTAACCCTAACGTTCCCTTCTTTTCTCTTGCTCTAACATCTCCCAGTGAAATCTAGGTTAAAATATATGACTACAGTCCCAGGGCTCTGGGCTATAGAGAGTATGGGTGGGTGGCGATGGCAAAGGCAAGTGGGGGCTCCTTTATGAAAGGGATCCTTTATATTCTAAGCAAACACAGATCAGAGTGGACGTTTCTGCCCCTTGAAGTGTGGCTGCCACAGTTGGAGGGTACCAGCTGGCTGGGGGGAGGGGGGGTGTTAGGGGGCTTTTCCCCTGCCCCACCCTCGAGGAGTTTAGAGTTAAAAAAGAAGGTAGGCAATTCTGCCAAAGGCTTAGGCCTGGCGGTGGTAAGGTAAGGAGTTGAGAAGCAAACTGCTTATACCCTCATCCACAACTGGATCCACTGCCCGCCTCACCTCGCCCTGCACACCATGTTCAAAGCCACCCTAGGGGTCCCGCTGCATTCTTTTGTTTCTGCCAGGGTGCCATTCGAAGGGGACCTGAAAACCTCCCTCCTTTTCAGGTCACCCTCTGTTGAGCTATCTCCAACACGGCCTAGGGGGCAACGTGAGTTAAAGCGTGCAGGGACCAGTCGAGGGTGGAGAAGTGGGTGATGAAGAGTTGTGACCTTGGTTCTGGGCAGGCCCAGTCCCAAGGAGGCCTGTGCACAGGATTGGCTCCAAGGAGCGCGGCAGGAGCCTGCGGGTTGAGTGCGTGCGTGTGGGGCAGGGGTTGCATAGGGCTGTACGCATTTATGTAGGGCGGTGGAAAGAGAGAATGCTATGCGGTGCGGCCTGGGCGTCCGCTGCTCCTGGGGGGAGGCATTTGAGGCCACCTTTGCTTAGACGGGTTGCGTCGGCAGTCACAGAAAGTAACTGATATCCTCCTAATTTTGAGCGGAGGAAAAACTTGATTCCGATTTCAGGACCGTAGCGCAACACCTGAGCCCTTGTGGCATCCAAAAGGGTCACATCCGGCACGTTGAAGGATCAAAGCAACAGGTTGGCAATGGCCCTGGCGGGGTCAAGTCCGATTCCAGTCCGATTTCAATCCGAGGAGAGTGAGAAGCGCCCGGGGCGCCAGGCCCGGGAGTACCTGCCTTGTTGCGTCACCCGCCATCCATCCGCGGTGGTGGATGGCGGTGGATTCCGTTTATCTCCTCCGCACGCTGCCCAGCGGCGCCCTGGGAGAGTCCCTTTCCCAGGAACGTTCCGTGGACTTGTTGGTTTGCGAGTTGAAGCCCCCGGGTAGTATGGCTGTCCATAAACATCTGAAACCCCGCTAATCCTAGACAAAATAAAAACACAATAGGCCACAAACGAACGGACTTGGGGCACTCCCGTGGTAGTCTCCTGGCCGGCACATGGAGCTGCGCCAGCCGGAGTTAGGGAACCTTTCTCCCTCCAATTCCCTGGGTCTTAGAACAAGGTCTCCTCCCTACTGACTGTTCCTGTCTCCCAAACATAAAAACAATCCCCCCAATCCTCAGCGTCCACCTTTGAGAAGGGGCCCAGAGGCACAGAAGGCTTGCCTTAAGGCCGCCGAGCTCCTCACACCAGGACCACCTCACACCAGGACCCCCTCACACCAGGGCGTAGGGTCGCCATGGGAGACGAAACCCAGCGGGAGAACGCGCAGGGGGAGCCCCAAGCCCCCACTCGGGAGACAACCCGCCCAGCACTGTGGGCGCGTCTCCCAAGTCACACGCAGGAGCACTGGAAGGCAGGCAGACGCTCCAGGCTCCGGCAAAGTGAAATCTTAACAAAAAAAATTAATTTGAATCAAACTAAACTCCAAGCCCGCAGGTCCCCACTGAAGTGAGGTGGGGGCGGAGGGGCGGAAAGGCGGAGACGGCGCAGTAAGTGGGGGATGAGAAGCTAGCGCTCCCTGCAGAATCGGTGCGTTCGGGGGCTCCACCACCGCCTGCTCCCACCCCAAAGGTTTGCACTCACAGGGGAGAGGGAGGAGGAGGGACAGGAGGCGATAGGTGGAGGGAAAGGGGGGCTCTTTTTCTCCTCTTGCCAGTGCCAGTGGAGGCAAACGCGGGGTGGCAGAGAAAACTTTGGGCGAAAAGTTTGTAGTGAGGTTAGTGATGGAGGCTGAAGGCAAGCAAGCAGTTCTAGGGTGGGGGTGGGGGAGCAGCGGGCTGGGTGCTATTGGGAAGCCAGGGCCAGAGGTGGTTAAAGATCCAAGCATCAGGGGTCAGGTTCACCAAAGGCCCCAGCCGCTTCCTTGGCCGGAGGCTGTGGGGAGTCTGAGGACCTTCTTTAGCAGAAAGGCGAGGCAGAGCCGGAGTTAGGGGTTTGTGCAGATGTCGAAAGCAAGAGCCAGCACTAGCTCAGAGCAGCAGTGGGAAAGGCTCATCTGCCAAGACAGGATTAGAACTGCCTGCTCAGGGGCCTCGTCCCCACCTTCCCCCACCCAGAGAGGGCCGGTGCGCCTGGGATCTTTGGAGGAAGGCACGCAGTTTCGCATTGCGCGCGGGGTCTCCAGGCACGCACCACGTGCACTCACAGCCTCTGGCGGGGACATTTGGAGTGCACCCCTGGACGGGAGGGGGCCACAAAGCCAAGGCCAGCCTTCTGCCATGTCCCCGCCTGCGCATCCTTGCCGGGGGGAAGGACAAAGTGGCCCAACCCAACTTCTCCCTGCCCCCTGGGAAGGCAGCCTGGTTCGCCTGCTGGAGCGCGAGGCCGCAGCCGCCCGTTCCACGCTGGGCTTGGCATTCTGCTTTTCCTCAGTGCGCACCAGGGAAAGGCAGAATTCAATTATGCCATCCCAACGCAGCCTTGTCCTCGTTTGCTCTAGAGCCTAGGGCAATTCGAAGGGGAATTTCCCAATTCCCAGATAAATGCCTATCGTTCTAAACCGAGCTGGGTTCCGTACTTAACTACTGCGCGGTGGGGATAAAAAGAATCCAAATCGGATGTGAGTTTACAGCCTGAAGTGGCTTATTTAGGCTCAGTGAGCGCCATTCCTACAAGCTCGGCTGCCGCTATTTCGGGAGAAGTTGGAGAGCGGAGAGAAAACAAGGTTATTTAAAGTGACTCCCGGAACCCAAAATTCCTTCCACGGCTCTCTAAGTGTCTGCCCGTGGGCTCCAGCTTAGCAGCCCGGCAGCCCGGCCTTTGATGGTTAAATCGGGCCAGCTTCTGCGTGAAACTACCTGTTGGGAGATCCTGCAGCCTAGGCATTCGGCCTCCCGTTCTCCACGCGCACTCCGGGCACCAGGAGGACAAGGACAGAGAGCCTCAGCCAGCCATCTGCGCCTGGCACTGCCCAGGGAGCGGCGTCCGCGCCTCTGCCTGCTCTTCGGGAACGGGGGAAATGGGGGCCTGGCCGCAAGATTGGGCTCAAATACTGCACGAGTCTCTCAATCCGAAAGCCGCGAAGCCGCACGGTTATGCGGGCATCTTGGTGCAAGTCTGATTTAAAAAAACAAAAAGCCTTCTGGCGGCATCCTGGGTGACCACCCCCCACCCTGCATCCCCACACCGAGCACTTTCCCCTGCTCCGAAATTCACTGTCCTGCTTCTTGAAATTCGGAAAAGTACCCCAAGCTCGGACGTGCGGCAACCCAGAGGCGGATGTAAGGAATTCCTGCACGAGTTGCCGCAGGGATATCGCTCTGATCTTGCGAGAAAACCGTATCTCTCTTATTTTTAAACAACCTCACTGGTGGAGGGAGCGCACCTAGCAAAGGCAATTTGTACCGTTTTTTTGTAGATTGTAGAGGAAATGTTCGGAGGGGGGGGGGAAGCTTGTCGCTCACGGGAACCTGTGGGAAGGACAGTTCGTTTGCGTCCTGGAAGTCTGATTTGGGAAGCGCATGGCCAGGGTTTGGCGCGCGAGGCACCCTCTCCAACAGAGCCGTCCCGACATGAAATTGGGTTGGGGGGAGAGTGGAGTCACGAGCTGGGCTAAAATGGGTGATTTCCCCCCCCAGACGCGCGGCGGAAGGGAGTCCGCATTGTGTCTCCGATGCGGGTTTCTGCTTTTTGATAGAGAACACCACTCGGTTTGGGGAGCAGTGGAACTTGGAAGAAGCCCGACTGAGGGGCCCGCTGGGGTCGGAGGGGGACGGGAAAACTTTCTCTGGGGCTGGGGATACAGCGACGCTTTATTTCTCGGGGCGAGCGCTCACGTCCTGCAAGGTCAGCAAGCGCCCCGCTGAAAGAACGAAATGGGGACAAATATTAGGCCACCGCAGGGAAGGAGGGTGGTTAGCCTCGTCTTGTTTAGGATACTCCTCTTTACAGCGAAAACGGCCGGGCTACCTGGAAGAAGAATTTATTCCTGAGGGTTTACTGCACCGGAACGAGAGCTGAGACTTCCAACTAAAAGACGGCTCGGGGCGCTTCCGCGCCGCAGTCCCCTTTTATGATCTTGGCAGTCCTCAAGTCCCACCCCTGGCCCCAGTCCGCAGTGACATTTCTCTTCCCCGGGTTCCTCCTCCCTGCCCACTCATCGCAGCTCCGGGCTGCCCAGGGCCTCGCAGCGGCTGGAATAACTTGCAAACGTGCCCTTCCGCAGGCGCTCACGCGCCCGCCGGCTTTCCGCGCGCACTGCAGCCCTGGGGACCCGGGGTGGGGGTGGGGTGGGGGCTCAGCCTCCGCGCCCCTGTGTTCAGTTAGTCCCAGAGGCACGGACCCATGGCTAATAAACAACGCTGCTTATTAGAGATACCAAGGGGCACGGAAAAGAGCCACGCGGAAAAGCGAGCACAGGGTTATTTTAACAAGTGGCCAGGCGTGTAGAACTGTCTTTGAAAGTGACGTGTAATGTACAGCAGAAGGCATGGCTCTAACATTACAGAAGCCCCTGCACGCTAGGTGTGTCCAAGGAGGATGGCTGGAGCTATTTCCATTTATTAGGTTTTGCCTCTGGAAAGCAGGTGAAGTTGTTACTTGCTGAAGCCACTCGATAAGCCACCGCCGCCGCCACCTCCGCTCCCTTAGCTCTCAAAGTCACACTAACAGGGGAGGGGTCATTCACCAGGGAGGGGTCTTCCACACACTTTGACACCTTTATTCCACTCCCCTCAAGAACTGAAAACACTACCTCCCCTTTAGGCAGTGACAACAGGAGCTTTTTTTGGGGGGAGGGGGAAGATGTCATTGTAACAGGCATGGCCAGATAATTTAAGATACAAAAATTTTTTCTTTTCTTTTTTTTTTTTTTTTTTTTTAATATAAGCTCAGATTCCTTCTGAGTGCTGGCTGGGAAAGTGGGGGCTGGGAATTCCTCCCAGGGTGCCCAGTGCAACTGATTTCTGTCCTGCCTGATGGCCTTGGGAAGGGTCTCCCATCTGCTCTGAACACCCCCCTTACAATGTCAGAAAACCTTCCTGCCTGCAAATATTGGCAGGAGGCTGCAGAGGCAGGCGGTGCTGCTTTAAATAGGAAGAGGACCACAGGGGGGAAAGAAAGTCCCCACCTTCCTACCCACCAGAAGACGACCTGCCGCCCACTCCCAAAGGCCAAGTGTGGGGCGACCACCAGGAAAATGCAGATTCCGGTTGAGTGGGGTGAAAAATGAGTCAGCTGTGTGTTGTAGGAACAAATCTCTATTTGATTCTCAGGAGCTGAGGTGCCCCAGAACGGGTCTCCCCAATTCAGCTGCCACCGTTTTAGGGTCCAAGCGTCTGCACCTCCCATGGCACAGCCTCTGCACTTTTGTTGTTGCTCAGCTAAGGCTGGGAGAGACTTTGGAGGTGTGCTGGTCCATTTCTACGGCTTCTGATCATGCGTGGGCGGGAGGGGGGCTCCTCTCACCAAGGTGAGTCCTGTGCCCAACACAGCGCTCTCCCCTGAGGGAGCTGGACTGGGGCCGGCTCTGGCAACCAAGGGCATCTCTTTTGTCAGGAAAATGGTGTCAACTGTGCCCAAGGAACAGCCTACATTTTCTTTTTCTTCTTCCCACCTAAGCTGATGGCCTTACCCATTGTTGCTCATACATCGCCGTTTCCTAACTTAATTTCTGTATTATCTTCAGAACTTGCTCAGCTGACCGCAGCCCTTTCTGCCCAACCCAGATGGCAACTTCCCCCAGGAAGGAAGGGTTTCTGCCTCACAAAGTCAAGCGTGGGGGTCTCCTCTGCAAAGTCGGAGGCTGAATTTTAGAGGGTGCCTCGGGCATTGGTGGTGAGCATTGCTCTGTCTTTCTCACCATTTTCCAAATCAATTGGCATGCATCTTTCCATTTCATAGATGTGGAAACGGTAGGGGCATAAAGGGGACTTGGCTTATTCAGGGTCACACCGTGAGCTGAGAGCAGAGTCTGCACCAGATCCCACATTTCTTTTTCTTTTTTAATTTTATTTTAGAGAGAGAGGAAGGGACGGGGAGAGAGAACTATCCACAAGAGAGAGAGACATCAATCTACTGCCTTCTGCATGCCCCCTACTAGGGATCGAACCTCATAGAGAGCCCACAACCCAGGACATGTGCCCTATCCCTGAATTGAACCAGTGACCTCTCCATGCATGGGACGATGCTCCCTTCACCAACTGAGCCAGACCCCAAATTTCTGATGTGAAGTCCCTTTGCACAGTGTTGAGGGTGGTATGAAAGCTTATAATAACATACTGTTCAGGAAGCATCAACTGCATCAGGCCATGTGCCAGACACTTTACACAAGTCATCATCACAGCAACTCGAAGGAGCATCATTAGTCCAAGTAAGAATAAAAAATAAAATTATAAAAGTAATATCTGTATAAATCAGAATACTTCAAATAGTACCCAAGGGCATAAGATGAAAATAAAGATCGCCAACTCTGTCGTCTCTCCCAGACCACGTTGATGTTTTTGGTTTGTTTAGTAGTTCTCCCCATAACTGATACACAGATGTGATGGATGCTTTATGAATGAGGAGAGGGAGGCTCACAATCAAGACAACCAGCTGTGGCTACTGACTCCAGGCTCAGGGCTTCCTTTATTCCACATTAGCTAAGCCGAGTGGGGAGAAAAAGGAGGAAGGCCACAGATAAAATGAAGGGTCAGGTCAGAGTTTACCTCACCCTTTCCTTTCCTCCCCACCTGCCCCTTCTAGGCTCCCGCTATTGCTAGGGTTTTTCAGGACCTGAGCCCACAGGCCCCTTCCATGAAGATAACCTGATGACCATTGGTGAAGACTGCATTCCTTTCAGGCCTCCGTGCAAAGTGGACAAGCAGCTCTCCTCAGGCTGCTGTCACCCAAGTAATGTCACCCCAGTACTGCCACGCCCCCCCCATGCTGCCCCCACCCTGGACTAGCTCTGGGACTGGGGTAAGCCTCTTAAGCGTTAGCGTTCCCTGCCTATCCCTCAGCATTGTTGGGGAGCTCAAAGGAGAGACAGGGAAAGGACTGTGTATCCCTGAAATCTTTATGTAAATAGAGCAGCTGTGTTAGGGCCCCGTGGCCCTTGAATTCCAAACAGTGGATTTTCAGTGTTCTTTGCAAAAGGGTGTGTTTTTTTGGGGGGGTGGGGTTTGAGGGTTTGCATTTGTGTGTGTTGTGTCAATAGGACCAGGGCTAGAAGTGTGCCTTCAAGTGGAAGGGGATGTTCACTTATTTGTGAAAAACGGGAGCACTGAATCTTTGGGATCAGAGACTTTGGGAATACAAAGCGGATTTCTTTGGGCTGGAGAACATGCCACGTTCAGTGGGTGAAGGCAGAAGGAGGCCCTGCCCTGCTTGGGGTGCACAGTCCAAGGTGTGGCTGAAAAGATGCTTGAGCCTGTCTCTTTGGGTAAGTGTCCAGCACCCAAGGCTGGCCTGAGACTGTTCCAAGGCAGGCAGAGGAGGGTGAGGACATGTGCTGGGCAGCATGCATTTCATTGTTTATCCTGTGTTCAAGGGGAAAGGGAAGGGGTGTTAAGAGGCAGATGTGATGATTCTTTCAAGAAGTTTGTCCTGTCCTTGAGGCTCCTTCATTCTGGAAGAATCTTTAGAAACACCCTGAGTTGAGGGGACTCTAAGTGAGAGCAAATAGTGGGCGGGGGGCCATGATCTCCCAGGCTGTGCAGAGGAGGAGCAGGTGTGGAGAGCTGGTGTGTCTGAAAATCCTTCTAGAGTCTAGACACATGAGCGACACCCTGTGAAACGCACAAATCTTCGATGGTACCGGGGAAGAATCCGAGCCTCAGGGAGGAAGAAGGAAACAGATTTTCAATGAATGAAGGGGGCTGTGTTCCAGAGAAAACCAGTGACAAGGAGGGAAGGTCAGATTTTCTTGGAGGCCCAGCCAGGCTGCAGAGCCTGCCTTCAATGTCGGCGTCAGGACAAAGGATGCTGCGCCCCCTGGTGTCCGCCTGGCAGTTGGCGCCAGCTCGCTGCCTGCCGGGAACCTTGGGCCGCCAGACACGGGACCAGCTGTAAAAGTCCGCGCGGGTCAGATGCCTTTTCTTCTGTTTGCTAAGGGACTCGAAGTCGAAACAGCCTTTGCTTTTCTCAACTCTGGAATCTGAATAGTGACTCTGATGTAGAGAGAAGAGGGTCTTGTTCTTGCATGCACTTCAGGCAGACGGGACAATGCCTGTTCAGCCTGAAAGCAAAATGCTGCATTTTATGTAGTACACGGGTGTGGGGCGAGTCATTGAACATTTTAGAACCTTCCTTTCCAGGTATTAAAACCAAAGGGGTGGGAGTAAGATGTTTGTAGCTCTTTTCCAAGCTCTCCTATTGAGATTTATTGAATAATGTGTTACACTACTTTCCCAGAGCCTTGCAAATTTGACCTTTTTAAAAATTTCTGTGAAGGTACAAATGTCATATGTTTCAGCATCATGAGTTCCTGGACACGCAAAGGTTTTTTGTGTCCCCCTTCCTTTTAAAAATGCAAACTATGCCTCCTTTTAGCACCGTAGCCATCCCCTCTACCTTTTGTGGGGCCTCCTACAAAAAGCAGCAGAGTGAGCAGGCCTTCCGATGCTGCTGTTTCCTTTAAAAATAAAGCACTAAAGTGTTGCGCTGGAAATTATGCTCCTAACGTGTTACACGTGGTATGTGTGAATATCTGCTTCAATAGTTCCAGGCACAAGACCAAAACCTTCCCCGGAATTAGCAGAGTTTTCAGCTATAATCTAGCTCAGGTTTCCACAAATAGGTACACAGGCCAATTTGGGAGTATGCTCTGTCCAAGGGGCTGTGTGGATGGGTTCCATTGACATTTCAGGCTGTTCCTGGTATGGTCAGGTGATTTGCAGTAGAAACAGCCCCAGGAAAAATGATGGTGTCATTGAGAGTTCATGCTCCTTAACCCTGCATGGTTAGGCTCTGAGATGAGGAGTCAATTGTATCTCGTGGCAATATATCCTTTCTTATCTCTGTGTAGTGGGTGCATTTTGCTTTTTGTTTTTAAGAAGCTGATCCAATCCTGCAAAGGATCGCTAGAGGAGCAACCTTAGTTTTGTGGATGTGGAGGGAGTACGCAGCCATTGCCCTGTAACAGACAGTGTCAGCATCTGATGTGCTGCACGGGAGGAGCAGGTCCGTCAGCATGAGAGAGGTGAGCTGGGAGGAGAAACAGCAGCACAAACAAGATGACCCATGGCAGCCGTGGAGGATGGGGTTCGTGCAGTGACTGGGAGCGCCGTGCCTCCTCTGTAGGGGACCAGCTATGTTCTGGCTTGAATTGTGTTGTATCCATCTACCATTCCTAGGCTGAAGCCCTAACCCAGTGGTCGGCAAACTCATTAGTCAACAGAGCCAAATATCAACAGTATAACGATTGAAATTTCTTTTGAGAGCCAAATTTTTTAAACTTAAACTTCTTCTAACGCCACTTCTTCAAAATAGACTCGCCCAGGCCGTGGTATTTTGTGGAAGAGCCACACTCAAGGGGCCAAAGAGCCGCATGTGGCTTGCGAGCTGCAGTCTGCCGACCATGGCCCTAACCCCTAGTACCCAGAATGTGACTGCATTTAGAGATAGAGATTTAAAGATGTTACTAAGTTAAAGGAGGTCATTAGGGTGAGCTCTAATCTACTGTGACTGGTGAAGTCCTTGGAAGAAGTGGCCGGACACAGGTACAGAGGGAAAACTAACTACACTAAGACACAGTGAGGAGGGGCCTCAGTGAGTAGGCAAGCCAAGGAGTGAGGCCCCTAGAACAAAGCAATCCTGTTGACACCTTGATCTCAGCCTCTGGATGCCAGCATTGTGAGAAAGTGAATTCTTGTCATTGAAGCTCCTCACTCAGTGATTTTTTGCTACCGTTGCCCTAGCAAACTTACACTCACAACTCACACCAGCCAGTTTTGTGTTCCCGTTGGGGATGCAGACCTAGCGTCACCATTTTTCGTTTTCAGTTTTTATGAGCGGCTAAGAATCTTCATTTCTCAAATGTTGGCAGCAGGGCTAGCTTCATGGGCATTGACCTGTGAAGTCACATAAGACCCTACCTACAGCCAGCCCTCTGTATCCACGGGTTCTGAATCCTTGGATTCAACCAACTGCAAATTGTGATTGTTTGAAATCAATCTTACATTGTGGCTGACATGTACTATGTAGCTAAGGCTTAGGATGGTTGCGTCTGTACTGAACACATATAGACTTTTTGTGCTTGTCATTCATTATTCCCTAAACAATAGCATAACAACTATTGACATAACATTTACATTATATTGGGAATTATAAGTAATCCAGAGATGATTTAAAGTATATGGGAGGATGTGCCATATGCTATGCCATTTTATAAAAGGGGCTTGAGCATGCTTGGATTTGATATGGGGGCGGGGATTCTGGAACCAATCCTCCACGGATACTGAGGGACGACTGTACTAAGTTGCCTCCACATTTGGTTTATTGCTCTGCTGTTGCCATCTTGAAATTCTTAAAATTTTAAACAAGGGCCTTTTATTTTCTTGTTGCACTAGGCCCCACAAACTATGTAGCTGGTCCTTGTTGACAATTAATATAATTTTAAAATAATGTTCAGGTTAAGAGTTTGGCAGCCGAAACAAACTATGTCTGAGGCTGGATGTAGCATGGGACACTCATATAAACCTCTTGTCACTAACTGGATGAAGACCTCCCATTCCCTGAGAATCCATGGGAAGGAATTTATGGAGCCCAGAGGTATTGTGGAGGTGAGAGAAAAGATATTCCCCAGGTGTGACTCCCTGAGACTCTGCAGGACCCAGTGTGGCCCTGACCAAGATTCTTTTCTCTCTCTGCGATGGACCATGAGAACCTCACAATAAGAATATGTTGAAGAGAGTCCCAGCAAGAGGAGCTAAGTGTTTGGTTTGGGGCGAAGGGCCGGGTTGGGCCCCCGCAAATGACTGATGCTGGAAGCTCTCCCAGACTCATCCATCCAGGCACCGAGCTGAGCTTTGGGAAACTGGATCTGAATATATTCCCCAGTATGGCCATCAAGACCCCGTGGGCCAGTGCAGTCCCAGGTAACAGCAACACAGAGACATAGCAAGCAACCGCAGTGCGAGGGGACTGTGAACAGGACTCTTTCTCCTTAAGCCGAGCCAGTCCCAGGATTCTTGAGGGGTTCTCAGTTGCACTGGGCTAGGAGGGCTGAGCTGCAAGAGTGAAGCCTGGCCGGCCTGCTTCCAGGCAGACTTGACCGTTAATTGTAAGTAAATGATATACTTTTTCATGGAACATGCCATGCCGATTGATTCTGAAACTTTGGAAGAGGAAGTTTGGCCCCTGGTGAAAGGAAGGCCAGTCCTCGGTGGAACAGAGTCATGGGGATATTATGAAGAGATCCTATTTTTAAGGCTATGCATTGATTTATAGAACCTCACTGAAAATATTATAGCGGAATGTTTGGTCAGGAGGCCTGCTTTTTTAAGTTCTATTTCTGCCCAGTACTGGCTAGCTGGGGAGTGTAAATTTTAAAAGAAGTCATTTCTTATGCACATTTATGCAAACTCCCTCCGGGGAATGAGTGAAAGACTGTTTGAGACAGTCTGAATTTCTTGGAAGAAAGTTGCTATATAAATTAATATAGAGCTTTTTTTCTTCCTTTTGTCACAGGTCTGCAGGACACATGGAAGAACTCTCCCATCATGCAAGGGAGAAAATGAAACTCTCTACTGGCCTCTATCAGGGAAGCTAACATTTTCCCCTCTCCCGTGCAAGTTTTCCAAACCACAAGATTCTGATTTCCAGGTCAGAGAATAAGGCTTTACTTTTGTTATTCTTTATACTTTGCCTGGGAAGAGTCCCCAAGGGAGCATGCGAGGGACTGATTATCGTGAGCCTGTCTGAGGTGAGGCCAGGACTCAGGTACAGCCCCGGGTGTGCAATCACCTGCACAGTGATCTGTGAGCCTTAAGTCAGCTCTTACGGTCTGCTGACAAACACCACCACTCTCCCCCACCCCAGGGCTGGTGAGCAGGACTTCTCCTCTGGGTTTAGCCAATCAAAGGATTCTTAAGGGATTGGTTTAGTGAGTAAAATATTTAAGAGGATTCAAATCTAAACTTGGCGTTTCTGATTTAATTCCTAAGTGACAGTTGCCTTAAGCAAGAGGAAGATAAGAAACCTTGCTAAACATTTAAACTTAAAGACCATTGGTTTAAGAGAAATGAAAACTATGTCCATGAATGTTCACAGCAGCATTAGATTCATAACAGCCCAAAAGGGGAAACAATTCAAATGTCCACCAACTAATGAATGGATGAAGAAAATGTGGTATATCCATACAATGAAATACTACTTGGCAATAAAAAGGAATGAAATACTCATACATGTGACAACATTGATGAACCTTAAAACACTATGCTAAGTGAAAGAAGCTAGTCACAAAGTAACACATAATAGAGGATTCCATTTATATGAAATTCCTAGACTAGGCAAATCTATAGAGATAGAAAATAGACTAGTGGCTGTGGAGGGCTGGGAGTCAGAAGGCGGGCATTGGAAGGCAATGGTACAGTGATGAACATGTTCTAAAGTTAATTGTGGTGAAGGTTGAACAACTCCGTGAATGTACCAATGCCATTGGATTTTGTACAATGGGTGAATTGAATAGTGTGCAAATAATATTTCAATACAGCTGTTAAAATTTTTTTAAATGATACTTTTAAAAAGAGCATTGCTTTACGTCTCTTTTTCTGCAACTCACCACCTTGGGATCCATGTGCTCAGGCTTACAAACAGATTTGATGAGCTAAGTAAAATGGGAATGTGGAAAATAGTGATTTTCCCTGTAGATGGAGAGAGTGACTGGCAGGTCAATGCACAGCCACAATACTTGTGCCTATAACTGTTTTGAACTTTGCTGAAAAATTTTGCCTTAGGCTCAAGTCATTAAAATATGTTTAAACAACGATACATAAGTGGCTCTGTTGTTTCTGTCTTCCCATATTCCTTTCCACTTCCTTAAGTAATAGCACCCCAATTTTCTCTTAAGAAACCACCCACCTTCTTTGCAGTTCATGTGGTTTGAATATTGTTGACCCTTTCTTTGCCTCGGGCTCTGTGACTCAGGCCTGGTCAATCAGCAAATTCTATTAAGTAACGTGTTGGAGCTGGCTCATACCAGCTCATCCGAACCAACTCGTAAATTTTTAGGAATTTTGTGAGCCAGTTGTTAAACATAATCATTATTAAAAGTTAGATTACATGAACTTATAATTAAATAAATTATATTTAAAACAAAGTTAATAGGCCCTCAACATTCATTGCTTCCTATTTATTTGAATAGGTTTTACTGTTATCTGTGCTCTGGAGTTTCCTTACACCTATTGGATGTATAGTATAAGGATGGAAGTACTGTGTCAGGATGTGCTACTGTGTATCTCCTCCAACTTCAGGTTCAGTGACTTCCCAGGGGCAGCCTGATGTTAGCCATGGTGGCAGTATTAAATTACGGAATTAGGCAAATACTGTACATCAGGGCTTCCCCTTTTCTGTCAGGAGCCTGTTAAACATGTACCAACTCGAGTGGTTTAAACAGCGGTCCCCAGAAGCCATGTTTGTGTCCTGATCCCTGGAATTTGCGAATATACCTTATTTGGAAAAAGTGCCTTAGTAGTTGGAATTAAGTTAAAGATCTTGAGATGAGATCATCCTGGATTATCCCCATGACCTTATGATATGAGGCAGAGAGAGAGAGAGAGAGAGAGAGAGAGAGAGAGAGAGAGAGAGAGAGAGAGAGAGATTTGACACAGACACAGAGGAGGCGCACAGATAAGAGGAGGAGGCAACGTGATCACATACATAGGCAGAGATTGGATTGATGTGGCCACAAGCCAAGGAATTCCTGGAGTTATCAGAAGTTGGAACTAAATCTCCCCCAGGGTCTGTGAAGGGAGCATAGGCCTGGTGACTCCTTGATTTCGGATAACTGGCCTTCAGAAATTGTGAAAGAATAGGTGTATCTTTTTTTAAGCCACCTAGTCTGTGGTAATTTGTTTTGGTAGCCATGGGAAACTAATATACCTGCATACCACTGCAGCATGACTACATGGTTCAGGGATGGCCACGTGACCGAGCCAGGGCAATGAAGGTGAGTTTCTACTGTAAGAGAAACACTATCAGACTGGAGGGTTGCTGAGTGGTTCCATGTTGGCTACTATACTTGCCCACAAATGCAAACAGTGCAGAAAGTGGTCAAGTTGGAATCTGAGAGAGAGAGAGAGAGAGAGAGAGAGAGAGAGAGAGAGAGGCATTCTAGACAACATTGTTTGAGAAGCTGGATCTATTCTACCACTTGGAATTTTTATTACAGGAACAAATGTCTTTTCATTTTAAACCAAGTTCCCAAGCAATACAGACATGTTAATTTTCAGAGAACATTTGAAGGTGCTTATTTGCACAGGCAGGGTTGTTGATATATACAAGTGCTATTATTTGATCAGTTACCATTTTGATCAGGCATAACTGACAACCAGGGAAATAGAAATCAAACACTGAACAATCTGGGATCTACCCAAATGCAATCACGTTCATTTGTTCCACACACACTTACTGAACCCAACCATGTCCAAAGCATTCCATTCAGGATGGATACCCATCCATTTAAGAACTTACGATGAATTTGCCAGTAAGGTGTTTAGTATAGCCTACATCATTGAGATCACCATTAGTACTAATTTTTTATTTTATTTTATTTTTATTTATTTTTTTTAGTACTAACTTTTTATTATTTAGTTCATATTCTTCTGGACAATATTAAATTCATTTAATTTCACTATTTTTTTCCCTAGAGTGAATGTGTTTAATGCGCAATCAAAATATTTTAACTTTTTAATGATATTACATTTAAATCTCATAAAAAATCATAAAAATATTTTGTCAAATTAGATATTTTTAGTTGGGAAGATATTCTCAAGTGCTTTTCAATGACGTTGTACCTTTGGTAATTTTGTACCTTTCAAGAATTTTTATTTCCCCTTTAGTAATTTATGAGTGGAGACTGGCATATTTTTGAAAGGAGCATGTCACAGAAAATCCCAGGGAGAGACATACTGTATTGAACTCATTTTAAAATAAAAGGAAAATCTTTTTTACCTTCAGCATTTCTATCTTTAAACATTTTTCCACTTCAAGAGGTTTAAAATTAATTTTGTCCCCCATAATCCTATTTCTTTCCACGACTTTCCAATACCTTTGTTTTTTGATGAGCACATTTTGGATGAATTCCCAGTCAACTTTTAAAATCTAATTAAACTCAGCTAAGTTTAACTCAGATCGCATTTAGAGTCAATTTCTTGATAGTTGAATAACTAGGGGCCTGCCTTGGGGATTCTTAAAACAAATGGTTCCTGAGGGTTGCTTATTGCTGAATGTCCCTTTACTAGCACTGATGTCAGTAGCATCAATAAACTAATGCCTGCATGTCGTGACTTAAAATAGCAATGATCTTTCAAATGCAAATATCCAAAGACTATATTATTTGCTAGCACTTTTATATTTGCTAGTAGCATTAATTATCAAAAGGAATTGTTTTGAGTATTTTCAAGGCCATTCCCCCCATAAATCATCAAACACATAAAGAACAAGAAAGCAAACCACACACACACACACACACACACACACACACGGCCTAGAAAATAAGAGATTTCACTAAGGAGGAATAGCATACATTAATCAATCAATAACAATTCAGGTCTACTCTCCTAGTCTAGAACAAGCCTCCTCTATTTGCTACAAAAAAGTATACACCAAAATCTTTTGGGAGATTAAGATCATTATCAAATGGCCTTAAAGGAAAACATGAGAAAATAAAAACTGTTTTTATATCCCCTATAGAAGCCTAAAATAAAAATTGGGAACATATCAAGTTTACCAAAAACAGAGGAAAACAGACTAAAATAAGCTTTAGGAGACCACTTTCTTTCCATGAACAAAAGCAGCTTTCAAATGTTACTCATTCTTGATAACGCTGGCTAAAGAGAATCCAAGTAAGTTTGCTTTTTCCCTCAAGCTAAAAAGAAACTTACCATCAAAGTTAAATATAAGGAACCAGAAAAAATCAGTGATTTGTTCCTTGATGGAAAATTTGTGCCAAAGATACGAGTTTCGGGTTTTTTTTTTCTTATACTAAATTATTTTCTTCATGTGGAAAACTGATAGAAATCTAGGTGAATGGATATAATTAAGTAGTTTTGTGGCTCCAACTCTAAATTATTATTTTTTTCATCAAACATCTCAACATTTGCCCAGGAACCAGAGGAGAGGAACAGTTTTTAAGAGTGAGGCCCTCAAACCTTTCCAGGCTGCCTGGACAAAGGTTTGGAATGACTACAATAGCGAACCATCCTGCCTTGGACCCGAATCTAGATTGATGACCTAATACATCTCTGCCTGCCATAGCTTTATGAGCATCAAGAACTGGGCGCCTGCCACTATCAACAAACAGCTTCCCCAGAGCTTATCCATCCACAGAAACTCAAGTATCCCCCAAAGCACAGCTCACACAGCCTCCCCGGGCTCACGGCGCTTCCTCTAGCTTTCACCACATGTGACATGGAAACTCCCCTTTGCCAGAATCGTTCTTAAAGAAAAGGAAGTGTGCCCGTTCCTCTCCCGTGTCATCTTGGTTTTCGAACAGAGCAATCACTGAGAAGCTAAGGAAGCTTAGCGTCAGCGTCCTCCTTCTCCAGGGCCCCTCATTTTGTATTTGTACTTTTGCATTTTTTTTTTGTCAAAAGAATCCCCTCAATTGTATAAGCTATAGACCATCCCTCCCTGCCCCGCTCCCCCAAATTAGGATCTGCTCTTCAACTCAAGAGAAATGACACTAAATCTTAGCTTGATAACAGTGTAAAATTAAACACAAACGCCTTTTCGTCTTTTATGGACATCACCTACCCCTGGCTAGTCACCACGAAGGATGAGATCTATTAGTTTGAGCCTCTGGTCCTCAGATGTCCTCTCACCTAGAGGAGTGCTTCAAAAACCAGCCGCACTTGAAGTGTATTCTCCTTAGCTCCTCCCTGAAAGATCACCCTACCGAGGGCTAATTATTACAAAGGCTCATAAACTCTAAAGGCCAGAAGCATCTCCATACCTGGTCAAGTGCTATCACTGTTCCAGTGTCAGCTAAGCCTTGTTTTCCAATAAAGTTAATTGATTTGGACTAGACTTCTATACCTTTCTGCACAGGGCTCTTGAGGGACCAAGCCACAGAAACATTTATTTTTTTCTTATTATGAAAGTATCGTGTGTGTGTGTGTGTGTGTGTGTGTAAAACATATCTTGAAACATTATAATAACATGTAGCATAGAAAGTGAAAATCTTCCATAATCTCACACAGCTGAGAAAACTAGTTAACTTTTTTCAAAGCATATATTAAAATTTCATTTATTATTTTACAAAAATAAGATTATACTCTTCACTTTGAAGAGTGCTATATTTATATTACTTCACAGTATGTCTTAGACATCTTTCCATGCTCGTCTGTAAAAAGTAATCTTTTTAGTAATCTTTTTTTTTTTAAATGGTTCCATGGTATTGTACTGTATGCCCAACATACTTTCCTTAACCAATTGCTGTTAATGCACGTTTGGGCTCTTTCCAATTTTCCCTGTAACAAATATTCTTGCATCGTTTTACACTTACATCTTTGAGCAGTTGTAGGAGTATTTCTCTATGATGAATTCCCAGAAGGTGAATTATTATTGGGTCAGAGGGTATGAGCATTTCATTTTTAATAGCTATTGCCAAATTGCTCTCCAATAATTTTATACCGATTTACACCCACAACCACACTGCAAGAAGGAGCCTGTCTCCCCCTCCCCCCTCCCTTAGCAACACTAAAACCATGCAATTTGGGGATGTCTGATGTGAGTTAGGAGTTAAGAGGTTCAGCCTGTGGGGTTTTTTCCCTTTGTGAACAGCTAACAAAGAGATCAAAAGTCTCCCCCTTTCCTTGATGAACCCCCTGCTCTGAGCGAGCCAGTACCCAGACAGACAACTAGCTAATGTGAGAGGCGGAAAATTCTAACACCTACTGCTTGTGTCTAGCTGAATTTATTACAGACAATTTGTCCGTGAATGTATAAGCAAATGTGTTAGTTATAGTATACTTAACAACTACTAAAGAAATATAAATGGGTATGGACTTTCGCACTGCTGTTTCAATGTAAACAACACATTTAATAGTACAGTGTGAGAATGTTTACATCGGTACAATAATTTGATTTCATCCCTATGTTTACTGGAACAAAGTAATCTGAAAAAAAAATCTATTCTTTAAAGAGATGTGAAGAGTGACTTTGAATCAGCCCATTAAAGAAGAGCAAGGTTTGCCAAAAACCAGTCTTCAGGAGCTCATTTTGGGGGTTACTATGGCTCACATTTCAGGAATTAGGAGCACTGGGCGTTAAACTGGGGAAAATTTCAGGAGTTATCCAGTCAAAAGATTTGGAAACTCTACTCCACAAAGCCTTATAGTTGCTTCAGAGAAACAGCAGAGGTTGGTAGAGGAGTAAAGTAGCCAGGGGTTCAAGGTTCTTGGTATTCCAACCCTAATCCCACTCTAAGACTTTGGACTATTTTATGTGTTAGGTCACATATTGTGTTATCTGGGGCAAGGCGATCTCTGATTTTCCTCATCTGCAAAGTAGACATGATAACACTGCCTATTTAAGAGTAATGAAGGCATAATTAAATAACACCATCCACGTAAAGTGCTTAGCCCAGTGTCTGGCAAATCCCAAGGACTCAATCAATGTTTGCTATTTTATTATGTAAGATTTTCCTTTAAAACAGGATTCTCCTGCTAATAAATACATATTAAAACCACCCAATTATTTTTGTCTTCTGTAAAATGTGGTGATTATTTCAGATGGAGTGGTTTTATATGTATTTCTTGATTCCCAATCAAATGGTCATTTTCATTCTCAAACTCCAGTCCAAAACAGCTGGGATCTCTGAGGATAATGTGGCCTCCCACACACCAGGAAGTGCCACCCGCCAGCAACCTGGCCAAGACCAGAGCCGCTCTATCTGTGTTCCAGTTGATTTATGGCAGAAATATGACCATGCAAAGAAAAGTGTTCCCTGCCCTGTGGGAGAAGGTCCCTGTAGGTTCATCACAAGAATTAACATGAAAGTTACAAAATGTTAGGAATAGTACCTAGTTGCTATCTTTCCTATGCTTATAAGGACAGTTAAAATGAATTTAGAAATAGAACACTTAAACTTTCTACGACTAGCTGAATTTTCTATTCTTGGCCGGACATTTTTAAGAGGAAGAATTCATCCAACAAACATACACTCTTATCAATCCTTTTCTTAGAAAAGCTTGTTTTCCTGTAGGGGCAGTTTGCAAGTTTTCCTAATGAATCACAGACATGAGGCGGGAGGGGGAGAGCTTCAAGCATTTTCCTTTTTGAATGGTTTAACTTGAGACCAAAGACCCGGGAGTAGAAGCAAAACCTTCCAAACTGTGTATATTTTCTACCCGAGAACTCCTTCCATGCCAGTCACTTCTGCTGCCTGAGAGCCAGACGTGGGTTTGGGGAGGGGCTTCTCTGTGTCAGGCCATTTGGGGGCTGTAGTAGACTTAGGAACAAGTAGACATAAAAGCTGTAGAATTAAGGGTTGAAAACAGCACTTAATGAAACCCCTCCCTCCAGACGCTCTTGATCAAAGTCTCCGCTTGCACTAAGACAATCGATCTACAATTGCATACATAAAATGTTGGCAACACTCTGTCCTTGTTGCTTTCAACAGAGGTTTCAGGCCTCTGAAACTGGGCATGGTCCCAGAATTGAGACCTAGTTCATGACGCATACCAGAAGACACACCACCACAGCTGAGGCCCGTGCAACCACTTTCTTTTAACCTCGAGTCTGTGAAAAATTACTTTCCAAAAAAATAAGTGAAACCCGATGTCTTCTCCGGGTGGTTATTTTTGCGCCTATGAAGTCAATAAAACTCTCCAGATTTATTAGACAGCCCTGCTGCGGAAGACAAGACCACTTCCTACTCCCCAGCAGAACTGTGTGCCTTTCCTTACTGTAACCTTCTGATCACAGATTTTAATTTCACTCTTTTCTTTTCTTTTTCCCAGAAAAATTGGTCAGAACCCAATAGGGAAGTGAGTAGGCCTTCTTTAAAGTCCCAATCTCTGGCACCCTAGAGGTCCCAAAGGAACAGTGTCAGGCTCCCCTGGCTTTTCTTCTTTCTTTCTTATTTCAGAGGGGCTGTCTTTTCTCCCCAGCAGAATCAGCGAGGAGTTTGGCTGTTTCTCCTTTCACCACCCTAAGTATTAAATGAACACCAACCAACAATTTCGCCTCCTGTGAGATCCCCCAAACTGTGGATTGATGACCATGGTAATGACAATTGGATTCCATTTTATTTAATACAACAGTATTTGTTGAGCCCTACTACATATGCCAGGGCTCACCTGGGTAGAGAAATGCAAAGGTGTAGAGCAGTGGTTCTCAACCTTTCTAATGCCGCAACCCTTTAATACAGTTCCTCATGTTGTGGTGACCCCCAACCACAAAATTATTTTCATTGCTACTTCATAACTGTAATTTTGCTACTGTTATGAATCGTAATGTAAATATCTGTGTTTTCCGATGGTCTTAGGCGACCCTGCTAGCAGTTCTCAACCTGTGGGTCGTGATCCACAGGTTGAGAACCGCTGCTGTAGAGCCTAAGACCATCGGAAAACAAGATATTTACATTACGATTCATTAACAGTAGCAAAATTACAGTTATGAAGTAGCAACGAAAATAATTTTATGGTTGGGGGTCACCACAACATGAGGAACTGTATTAAAGAGTCGTGGCATTAGAAAGGTTGAGAACCACTGGTGTAGAGGATCATGTGCATTCTTTCTAGGAGCTTAGAGCTTACTGGGGGAAATAAATATGTTCACAAGTAAAAGTCATTGAGTGTGACAGATTATTAATAAACAGACTCTTGTGGGATATAAAGACTCAAGCATGGAAAGGTAATGAAAGGCTTCTCAGAGGAGATGACCCTGGGGCTGTGTGTTTGGAGGTGAGTAGGAGTTCATCAGGTGAACCTGAAGAAGGACAAACCCAGACAAGGGACCAGCAAGTGTGGAGGTTCAGAGGTGTGAAACAGCACGGCACGTTCAGAACCTAAGAAGTTCTGTGCATTGGGAATGAAGGTCAAAATGTTGTAAGCTACCTGTGTTCGCACATGAGGGTGGCTATATTTTTAGGTGATGGGGAACTGCTGAATAGGTTAGCAGCTTGGAGGAACTGTAGATGGTCAGGAGAGGGGGTTGAGTGGCTGAGTGCTCTCCAGCGGAGAAATGAGGAGACCCTGGATTAGGCCAGTGTGGTAGCCATGGAGAGGGAGATGTCGGGTGATAGCAAAAAAGACATAGTAGTAGTGACAACAAAGAAGAAGGTAGTACAGTGGTTAAGATTCCCACTCCAGAATGATTTTTAAGCAGCTATATTCCATTACTGAAGAGTGAAAATGACCCCCAAATTGCTTTTAATTCTAAGTTATTGGCTAACATTTTTTTCTCCACCTACTTGCAAAAATGAAATGAGGGAGGAAAGTAATTCTGTAGCTAGAGCCAGGGTCACCCTGTCTGACTGTGCGGCCTTGCCCATCTATGAACTGGTGAAGAGCATTTGTAGGGCATCATCCTTGGTTCTGTCATTCAGAATATTATTTAAAGAAATTGATGCTGTCTTGAAGAGCTTGAGTTTTGATTATCCTCATGTTAAAATGCCACACATGTCAACTTAACTGGCACTTCCTTGGATGATAACTTCTAGCTCACTTACTCACATTTTAGGGCACTAAGAGAGAAGGTGCTCTTCTCTACATGACTCATTTGATTTTGGCAAAGAAAAGGAGATGAAGTCTGGTATTCGGGAGTCAGATAACTCTTGGTTTGTTCTCTATGAATTTGGGCAAGACAGCTCAGCTCAGTTTCCCTGACTGTATAAGGACAGCATTAATATCTGCCTCAACGTTTAGGAATTAAATGAGCCAATGAAAAGCACAACTCAGCACATATAGTAAGCGACAGGTCTCTAATACTCTGTGTAATATCCTGTGCTGGGTGCTTGATATGTCGTATCTTGTTGCAATCTTCTAGTTTTACAGAAAAGGAAACTTAAGGTATATGAGGATAGTACTTTTTCTTTATCTATTATATTCTCAGGCCCCAGAATAGTTCTGCCTCAAAGCACATAAGTATCTGGCTAAGAGGAATTAAATAATGACTTGTCCAGTCCTGGCTGGTGTTTCTCAGTGGTTAGAGCGTCTGCTTGCACACCAAAAGGTTTCAGGTTCAATTTCCTGTCAAAGGCATGTACCTGGGTTGCAGGTTCAATTGAGATGCCTACAGGAGGCAACGAATTGATGTGTCTGTCTCACATCAATGTTTCTCCTCTCCTCTCCTCTCCTCTCCTCTCCTCTCCTCTCCTCTCCTCTCCTCGCCTCGCCTCGCCTCGCCTCGCCTCGCCTCGCCTCGCCTCGCCTCGCCTCGCCTCTCCTCTCCTCTCCTCCCCTCCCCTCTCCTCCCCTCCTCTCCCCTCTCCTCCCCTCCCCTCCTCTCCCCTCTTCTCTCCTCTCTGCTCTCTTCCCTCCCTCCCTCCACTCTCTAAAAATCAGTGAAAAAATATCCTTGGCTGAGTATTAAAAAAATAATAATACCAATAATGACTTCTCCAAAGACAAACATCTAGTAAAGTAGCATGAGTGGGATTCAGAACTGCATCTGCATGATAATAAGACCAGCACTCTTTTAATGAGTTCCCAGTTTTACTGTATAAATGAAAATGACCTGGAAGCTGAGAGAAGGGTGGCTTGGTGCCTTCTTTTACTACCAGTTTTCAAGTTATTTAATTAGCATCAAGTTAGGGTTCTCAGGATCAATAGTTTCTACCTATACCATTTAAAAGTAATTTTCTGAGTATTTCTACATGGATCAAGCTCATGGCTGATAATTCTTCTCTCTGGACCCCTCTTTCCATTTTGCATGCTTTCTTGGCAAGGTTTACCTACAATGGTCTTCTGAAGGTACATCATCTTTAACATCTCTGAGCTAGAACTCATCAACCAGCTCCCACCACTTCCTTCCCCACAGCCACCTCCCAAAGCTCTGCTTTCCCTTATGATATATATATATATAATTTCATAGAGGAAGGGAGAGGGAGAGAGAGATAGAAACATCAATTATGAGAGAGAATCATTGATCGGCTGCCTCCTGCACGCCCCCTACTGAGGATTGAGCCTGCAACCCAGGCATGTGCCCTTGACCAGAATCAAACACAGGACCCTTCAGTCCACAGGCCAAAGCTCTGTCCACTGAGTCAAACTGGCTAGGGCTTCCCTTATGTCTCAGTACATGGTGTTTTCACCCACCCAGGCACTCAAGTGAGCAGTTTTGGAGTCAGTCTTTACTCCTCCCATTTACTTTTATCTATCAGTTCACCAAGTTTTATTGTTTCTATATCAAAAAAAGTTTTTCAAATCTGACTTTTCCTTTTCATCTCAATGCTACTCTTTAATTCAATAGTTTGCCTGAAGGGTTCTGACAGCTTCCTCATTGACCTTCTTGCTTTCAGCCCCTTCCCTTACCAGCTTTCCTATCACCTACTGCAGATCAAACACCTCCAGCTCCAAACCTTTTGTGGTGCTCCTGCGCCTTTGAGGTAGGAAGTTATGCTCCCTACCGTGTAATATCGTATTTAAAACCAAGCCCCTCAGACGTTCCTGCCACTCCCCTCATGTGCCCTGGGCTTTAACTACATTGAATCACTCACGCCATCCCAAACACCCAACACACTTAGGCCTTTGCGCCTTCAAGTTTTTTCCTCTGTCTAGAATGGACGATGCCTCCTTTTTGGCCTTGAAAACTCCTGTTCATTCCTTGAAGCTCAACCTAGTGTGAC
This sequence comes from Plecotus auritus, assembly GCF_963455305.1. Taxonomy (NCBI): domain Eukaryota; kingdom Metazoa; phylum Chordata; class Mammalia; order Chiroptera; family Vespertilionidae; genus Plecotus; species Plecotus auritus. The sequence continues at coordinate 127,101,637 of NC_137776.1, read as the reverse complement.
ATTTGAGCTGGGGACTTTTCACCTCCCCATGTGCCTCAAGGAAAATTAATGGCTCCCCTTTGCCTTCATCATAGTGCTTCCATCACTTTTATTAAAATTAGTTGTTTATATATTAATGGTCCTTGGATCCTTAAGGTCAAGGACTATTTAATTCATCATTGTAACCCCAGTCCCAACACAAGGATAGTTACATTTTTTTTTCTGAGAAAAAAAGAGCACACTGTTTTGTTTTTTTAAATTAAGTATTAGTGTAAGTGGTAAAAGGGAGATAAATCATGTAGAAGGTGGAATAACAACATGTTTGGGAATTCTGATCTAGCCCATAGCGGGTAGTCAATAAGCATGGGTTAACCCATGAATAAACCTACTTTATAAACACCTGACATGACTCTTGCTTAATAAAAGGTAAAGAATAGCTATGAAAATGACAGATTGGTGTCAGGATCAAATGAAACTAGAAATCCATTAAAGTCAGATCACTCCTAATAGTGAAGCTGCATTGAACTTGGATGCTTTCTTACCCTTCAATGGGTCACCCTCACCTTGGGGTGTTATAAAATTCTTCTCAGAGTTCTATCTATTTCTTTAAAAAGTAATTCCAACCAGTCAGAGAACCAAACTTTTCTTAAAAAAAAATTATATATATATATATATATATATATATATATATATATATATTAATGATTTTAGAGAGGAAGGAAGAGAGAGAGAGAGAGAAACATCAATGATGAGAGAATCATTGATTGGCTGCCTCCTGCATGCCCCACATTGGGGATGGAGCCCGAAACCTTGGCATGTGCCCTTGGCTGGAATCGAACCCAGGATCCTCAGTCTACAGTCCGATGCTCTATCCATTGAGTCAAACCAGTTAGGGCCCAACCTTTTCTTATAGTTGTACAAGGCCTCAGTTATCTCTGGAACTCCTGTCATCTTTTCCACCCTCGTGTGTCAACTTTGGAAATGAGTTCCTACTTTTCTGTTGCAGGAGAGACACTAATGTAAAGAACTGTAATATTAAACATAGCTAAGACCCTACTTCTTAGGGCATGTAATCTACACATTCCTCTTGAAGCATTTTCAGTGTTATCCAGAACCTGGTGGAAAGACAGCAGACTTCACTGGGTGTGGAGACACGGGCTGCTCAAGGTTGCAGTTCTGACCCTTCCACTAGGCACTTGAGTGATCTTTGGGTAAGTCACTTAAACACCAACCCTCTCTTATGTCTCAGAAGTAGAAAAGGTTGCTATTTTGGAGCACGATGGCCAGATTGGGACTACAGAGGCATGTTGTTTACTCTTTACCATGTTTGAATGAGGTGACAATTTAATTGGGAGATTTTATATAAGAATGCAGTTTTTATTTTCCCTTGAGAAATCAGATCTGGCCACATGGGTACCCTATTTCTACTCAATTTGTAGTAGCTGCCTCCTTTAACAGGGCATGGGCTTTCCAAGTTCCCAGTGACCTCATCATTTTCTATTGCCCTTTGTCTGCCCTACACAGAGGCAAAACACCAGTTGCTATTTGTCAAAGTACTTGTAATCAAGGGTAATATTAAAAATATTTACCTACAAAGGCATGGGGACTGACTTACGGAATGGACACGTGTATGCTAGCACAACATCTTGGAGAGGTCCTGCTCTCCCCAGCTGTTGGATCATGGTGAGGTCCAAGGGTACCTGGAGGAAGGGCAGGAGTGGCCATCACTCAGCGGGCTGAGAGTAGCATCTATGCACCCAGTGCTAAGGACTATGCTAGCCTCAGGTGCACACCATCTGAATGTCAGCCCTGCTTGAACATTGTGTTCTCAAAGGGGAGAAATATATTCCTATACCCATGCTTCTTATTGAAAACAAGAAAACGAAAGTTAGAAAATACATAATGATTTTTCTTGCTCTTAGTTGCTTTGTTCATTTACCAAATGGCTGCTACAGCATCTGAGTTTGATTTCCTGGTACTAACCAATCTATAAACTCTTTTCCAACCTAAGCATAAGGAGCCTCTGATTTTATCCACTTTATAAATGGAGTGAAAATTTTGCAAATCATCTTGAAGAGAGGGCATTGTACAGAATTTATAGAAGCTCTAAAACACTGTTAGAAATAATAAATCACCAATAAATTATCTCCAGGTTCTCACTGGGCTTTTCAATTTTAAAAGCACTCTGATGTTCTTATTTTTTTCTTTTTTTAATTTAGCCATGGCTATTTTTCAAATTGAATTAATGACCAAAAGCTAGTCTCATTCTCTAATTACAGTAAGAGACACTAGACAAGAGTTGTTCCAGACACTGACCCATCTTGGCTCAGAGAGAGGTTCTGGGCAGTTTTACTATGTGCTGGCTTAGTACCTGGGGCCAGGAAACATCTGTTATAACATGCAGTCCAGCGGGTGCTCTGCTTAATTATAAAATGGCATTGCAGTGTCCCTTTGAGTTGACTGGCCTTCGCTTCTCAGGCTATATTACCAAGCAAAATGCAATTCTTGATGTTCTGATAACTGAATATCCAACTCAAGTGTTGAAAGGCTTGGAGAAGATGAAAAATTTAAACCTTTGCCCTTCATAAGAAGGTATGGGCAAAGACAAAACAAAGAAATGCTTTCTAAAAGAGATTGAGAAGTTTAGATATGAGTGGGCGTTCCTTAGATAGGACTGGGGGAGCTCATTCCCGAATGACTCATGCTTCTAGAGTTAACTGTTTACATAGTGTTTCCTCCTCTTCATTCCAGGGATCCTGTTTGCAAGGTTAGGGGCAATGACAACTGAGGAGCAAAGGGAAAACTGGAGAAGAGGGGAGGAATGCTTGAAACACCAAAAAGCTTATTCGCCTTCAAAAAGAGGACACATTTCTGTAATGAGTTCATGCAGTCAGTTATGGCCCAGGACTTAGAATTTATTCTTAGAGCACACACACTCACTCCATAATGGCGTAACTCTTTATTAGCTATTATGGAAACTTACCTTCCTAAATCCTCTTATATGCTGATGGGAGAATAGAATCCATTGTCTGCAGTGTCTGCTGAGGAATATCTTTTGTCTCACAGCTTGTTGTAATCACTTCCAGACCAGTGGTATATTTATGATTTACATAATGTTACAGAGGAAGAAGTCTTAAGGATTTTTGTCTCTAAATCTTTTTGAATTATTATTTTAGACTCATTGCCAGTTTTTTTTTTAAAGGGGGAAGTTGATGAACTTTTAAACATGCTATTACATGCTCCGAAATAGCAACTCTTTGTTCTTTCAAAGTTTCTTGTGGAAATTTAAAAGAGAGAGAGAGAGAGAGAGAGAGAGAGAGAGAGAGAGAGAGTGTGTGTGTGTGTGTGTGTTTAGAAACAGGTAGAAAAGGAAATGGATAAAAAAGAATACTTGTTTCACTGATAAAGTTAAATACATATTTTTTGTTTCTGTTAGAAGTTGGCTGATTTGGAGAGTCTTACCTAACATTTGGAGTACATTTATGAAGGGTAGCTCTACATTCATTCATTTTTAATCATATTTCAATAATTATGTGTAGAAACTCAAGGGTTAAGCCCTAAAGCAAGGAAAAATCTCTTACTCAGAAAACAAAAGGAAACTTGCATATTTCTGAAGATGACATGGGATCAGCCTGTAGATTTCAAGCAATTATGAGATATTATGATTTTCACTGAGTATGCATTAGTTGGAATACTGTTCTTTTTATTTCCCCACATCCCAGGGTTGTGCACTGAAAGAGCCCTGTTCAACTTCGTATGTCAGAATTTTGAAGGAAAAATTATAGTAAAATATGTTTAAAACAGTGGGGCCTTATGTGAGTGAACATAACATTTTCCAAGGCTTTCAAAAATCCTTTTGTTAAAAATATGGTTTTTATTTTGTTTCCTTTTTTCTTTCTTTTAATTTTTTTTTCTTTTATTCAGTTCTTACCTCCCCTCCTTCCTGAAGAAAAGAAGAGGGAAGTTTCAAAGGATATCTATAACACAGCCTACATTTAAGGCCTGGGGGTTTACAATGGATTTACAATGAGACACCCCACAAGGAAAATAAATAAATGAGGAAATAAATAAATGAGAAAAGTTCATCTGTGTATATAACTTCAGTTCCAACAACTGTGGTGACAGTCACAGTGTCTGAGTAAATGTCCCCTAGAGTCATCTTGCAAGCAAAATAATTATTAATTGAGGTTCCCATGAGTTGAAAGATGGGTTGTTCATAAAGGATAGAGTACAAGGAACTGAAGGCTCAGCCCCTGGATTGTTCTAAAAGATGAAATGTCTTCTTAAAATGGAATTAATTAAAAATGAAACAAAACAAAAAGCAGGCCCAGTGAAGTGCACAGATTAGGAATGAGGATGAATGAATGTCACATTCATTTTCCTCCATGATATTCTTCCTCACATTGGACAGAAATGACTTGTTAAGAGTTGCATTTAGCTGTCAATAATCTGTGACTTCAATGGCTTAAACGTCCAAGGGTTATTTCTAACATAAAACAAATCCTACCTCTGGCTATCTGAGGTTCATATGGTGGCTTCAGGGTCGCCGGCTCTTTCTAGCTCTCTGCTCTTTCACCCTGACGCCATATGTTCCTGTAGTCTTCATAATGTTTCTCCAGTATAAAAGAGGAAAGGGAAAGGCAAAATGAACATTCATCCTGGCTTGGTTAACTCTCTTTAAGGAGCTTCCTCCTCAGAACATTTGCACTTGCAATTCAGTAGCCAAACCTCTGTCACCTGGGCACACTTAGCTGCAAGGGAGCTTGGGAGATGTGGTCTTTTAGGAGGAAAAAAAATCACTGCCCAAATGAAATTGGGGTTCTGTAAATTAGGTAAGAGCAGGTATTGGATGGGGAACTATAAGTCTCTGTCATACTCCTATAAAACATCCTTAATGCCATTATACTGCTCAAGACTTATTGACCATTTCTGTTTGAAGTATGCAGTTCTTATAGCACTAGTTGGAGAACCCATTTTGCATTGCACTATCTCAAAGCACATGGCCAAGATGAATACTTTCACACATCACAGACCCTTTCCTCCACTATTTGTAGTTTAATCTTGGAAATATTTGTGTATATAAATACAGAGCAGAAAATTCCACACAATCTCAAGCCTCAAAATTAGGGAAATACAGTTATTTGTCTAGAAATTATATATGAAAATGTTTACATCATCAACAATCTTTTTCCTTGTCTATATTGTTGTTGGACCTTAAACTTCCTCCATCACAAAAAATGCATGATTAAAAAAATTGGTGGGTTCATAGTTAGAGAGGAGGAAGAAACTGTAGAGCAGCACCAACCTAGGAGAGTCTATGTCCTGCAGGGGTGAGCACCCTGCCCTCACTGGAGTTGCTTCCCTTTCCCCTTTCACACCCCTTAAAATTCCACCAACTGAAGATTCACTTTGGTTCCCAGGCACCTCTTCTAAAAGCCAGTATTTTACAGAGATATAGTTATTAGTCATTGAACAATCAGTGCCAATTAGTTTTTTTAAAAAAATATATTTTGTTGCCGTAGCAGGCTGGTTTGGCTCAGTGGATAGAGCATTGGTCTGTGGACTGAAGGGTCCCAGGTTCGATTCAAGGGCACATGCCCAGGCTGCAGGCTAGATCCCCAGTAGGGGGAGTGCAGGAGGCAGCTGATCGATGATTCTCTCTCATTTATGTTTCTCTGAAATCAATAAAAATATATTTTAAAAAAAAATATATATATGTATATATATATTGACTTCAGAGAGGAAGGGAGAGGGAAAGAGAGAAACATCAATGATGAGAAAGAATCATTGATCAGCTGCTTCCTGCACACCCCCTACTGGGGATCTAGCCTGCAACCCGGGCATGTGCCCTTGATTGGAATCGAACCTGGGACCCTTCAATCCACAGGCCAATGCTCTATCCACTGAGCCAAACCGGCTAGGGCCCAATAACTAATCAGATTGCTTTCCTACTGGCAACGGTACAAGTGCACCACATTGGAGGCATTTATTTATCTAGCTTTTCCTTCTCATTTGAGAAATAAAACATATTCATGAAAAAGAGTTCTGTCTGAATAAAAAGATATACTATGTGAATAAGTCTCTCTTTCACTCCAGATTCCAATATTCTTTTCCTTCCTGATGTACTAGTAACAATTAGTAAACATTCCTTGTGTGTATTATTTAGAGATGTACTTTGCATGCGGAAGCATGCATAGGAATGAATACACATATACACACACAACGCAAATATATAAAATTATTTTGTTTTAGCCAAATGATCATATGCTGTGCACACTATTTTGTGTTATTTTTAAAAATGTCATTGAAGAATTTTTATCAGCACATATACCTGCTATATTAAAAAAAAAGATTCTCTGTTAAAAGTAGGGGGAAAGAATTCCATATTTTTGGAGCGTGTAGCATTTTGCTTCAACGTGTGTGTGTGTGTGTGTGTGTGTGTGTGTGTGTGTGTGTGTGTGTGAAGGCAACAGTGTCCTGAAGGAAACCTTAAGAGGAAGAAGAAGGAAGGATTATGCCAGGACCCTATCCATGTCTGACATTGTTTCTTCAGAAAATAATGTACCTCAAGTTTCTAATAACAAAAGTTGACTACACATCTAAACTTCCCTAGGGCAGCCCCTATTATGCCTGCTGTCCTGGCATAATTTTTTACCACTTTAATTCTCAAAATAAAAGTCTTAGTTTGAATGACATTATGTAATCACCATTGCAATAGCTAATTGACAAATTAACTAGTTAGAACTGCAATGATTAAAAAGGCAGCCAAAACCACCCGACAGTAGGGCACTGTATAGTTAGGACCTTGGTTTAGCTACTTCTGAGCAGTATGACCTGGATGATTATTTAACTACTGTTTGCCTCAGTTTCCTCAGCTTTCTAATGGGAATAACAACTGCCTCCTAGTGGTATTATAAACATTTAATAAGTAATGCATGTGAGGGGCTTATCACAATGTCTGGTTCATATTTAGGGCTTAATAAATGTAGCTATTTATATTACTTACTAGGGTCCCTTGGCTTGGCCTGCACCCTCTCGCAATCCAGGACCCCTCAGGAGATGTCAGACTGCTGGTTTCGACCCGATCCCTACAGGCCAGGCTGAGGGACCCCACCAGTGCACAAATCTGTGCACTGGGCCTCTAGTGTGCATATAAGATCTTTGGTTAATCTCTTCCTGCCCTTTCCACTCTTCCCTTCCCTCTGAGGTTCATCAGTCTGTTCCATGTTCCCATCCCTGTGCATTGAGTGTCTGCCCCTGGTGGTCAGTGTGCGTCATAGCTACTGGTCGAACCATCGAACAGTCGGCCAGTCACTTAGGCTTTTATATATATATAGATTCTTTTCAACAGTTCCCCCTTCTCCTGCCAAATCACTTTATTCTTACACTGTATAAAATGTCAGTGTTTGAAACTCATCTAGGTCAGTGGTCGGCAAACTCAGTCCACAGAGCCAAATATCAACAGTACAACAATTGAAATTTCTTTTGAGAGCCAAATTTTTTAAACTTAAACTTCTTCTAATGCCACTTCTTCAAAATAGACTCACCCAGGCCGTGGTATTTTGTGGAAGGGCCACACTCAAGGGGCCAAAGAGCCGCATGTGGCTCGTGAGCTGCAGTTTGCTGACCACGGATCTAGGTGGATAATGATCACCTTCTGAAAATGGATCATGGTATGGTCATTTAAGAAGAAAAATTTGCCCAGCCAGTGTGGCTCAGTGGTTGACTGTTGACCTATGAACCAGGAGATCATGGTTCCATTCCTGGTCAGAGCACATGCCTAGGTTGTGGGCTCCACCTCCAGAGTAGGGGGGGGGCGCATGCAGGAGGCTGCCAATCAATGATTCTCTGTCATCATTGATGTTTCTCTCTCTCTCTCTCTCTTAATCTCTCTCTCTCTCCCTTCCTCTCTGAAATAAATAAAAATATATTTTTTAAAAAAAGAAAAATTAGGCAGGTGAGTGATTGTTAATTGGAGGGACCCACCATCCCCACCCACTCCCAGCTGTACAGAAGAGGGAAATCAAAGCGTAGTTTGCTAGTAAAAACAGAGCAGCACTTTGAACTTCTGACTTGATTCCATTTGAGTTTAGATATTAAACATTTTAAAAATGTCAATGGCATTAGAGAAGAATGTGTGCATTGTGTGTCTAGCAAAGGGGAACCATGTTTGAAATGATCGGTGGACACCATTGTAGCTGTTAGTACTTCCCAAGAAGCTGTACTAACTTGTTGATAATGGAATTACTTCCTGGAGAGGCCAGAGGCATGTGTAACCAACCACGTCTCAGTACAGCTCACCCTGGTGTCTGCTCTCCATACATTGATGATTTCTCCCCAAAGAGTCCCTGAATGGACCTCCCTCTGGCAGAAGCTACATATCAAACAATGAATGACAATTGTTCAGACAACATGGAAACTCCAGAGGCCTCTCAGGGAAGGATTAAAGGAACTGACTCAGCGCAGGAGTGGGAGAACAGAGCTATTGAAGGAGCAGGAACAGGTATTTTCCCTTCACATTCATTTTCTTAAAATTGAATTAGGTTTCTGTGAAAAGCTGTCTTGTAGAATAACAGCCTCTTTATGGTTTCACCAGCTGAGACATAAAAGGCTATTTGTGGTGTGCTGTAAATTCTGACTGCAGGTGAAAATTCCCTACTTACTGGTTATTTTCATGATAATAAGCATAATGTTCTGTAAATAACCTGACCCATTTAACCTGGGATCAGAAAGTCCTCAGGTCACTGTGGCCCTTCATCATCTGGACTCTGGGTGAGAGGGTTGCCTGAGAGCTTGCTTTATTTTCACATGACAAAATTCTCTTTTCTGTTTTAGGTAGTTAGTTTTTTATTGTTTGTGGGGTGTTTTAATTAAGAAAAAAGCATTATTTGACCCTTTTAGGACAGGCTACAGAAAGACTTCTGGCTTCTGCCATTACTTCTTATCCAAGTAATGTATAATTTTCTAAATATATTTGGAAGAATGGACTCAATCCAATAAATAGATCCTCCTCTGAGCAATAGCCTAATGGAAAATTTTAAATGGCGCACAGCACCGCAGGCAGCTCCCTTTCACCTAGATCTAGAACGCTTCTGGGTCTTTAACCATGGGAAGCCCCAAAGAAGCAAGGGAAAGCCAGTCTAACCACACGCGGTAAGGTGGCACAGGAGGTTACATAAGGTGAACTGAGAGCTTGAAGGCTTAAAGGCAAGGTTCAAAAAACAAACCAGAGACCGGTTTGTTGCCTAATACTTGCACCAGAATTTGACCCAGTAAGCTGGTGTTGTAAATAGGCAAATGTTTTGGGGGTAGATCAGGACTAAAGGGAAATGTCTTCATTCACTTTGAGCTGATTCGGAATTTGTAAATAACCCGACCCTTCCGGAATTTATTTATGTGGAAAACAAAGAAGCAGAGTAATCCGCTGTGGCATAGGTGGGAGATGGTGAGAGTGCTGCCTAAGAAATGCCATTTCACCTGGACCACCCTGCCTTGAACCCTGAAAGAACATGGCACCCTGAAAGAAAATGGCATCATGGCAGAGAGCAGCAATGTAAGTGGTGATACCTCCGGGGACACACTCCATGCAAGGTTTGGTGGTTTTCACCCATTCCCTCTAACCCACAAAATCATGTGAGCTGCAGAGGAGGGCCCATCTGAGTAATGCGCACACAGCCAGGCAGGGGCAGAGCCGGGATGCAAATCCAGGTCAGGCAAAGCTGGGTGCTGTCACTAGCCTACATCACCCAGACCTGACATGAGGGGCCCCTGTTCCCTCACCCCGGATTTTCCTCCCTGTGACCACCTAATTGCCTACGCATTATGATCCAAGCAACTGCAGAATGTATCTCTTCTCTACACTTTGGGTATAAACCACAGTGGTGGTTCAACGCCCCCCTCACAGGGCACGTCTCACTGCCATTGTGACCACTGCGGACATGCCCACAAAATCCAGTTTGTGTCAATTTATGGAACTGTTCTGTTCTTCAGGGTCACAACTTTGCTCGTTGCCCGTGCCCCCCTTTCATTCATGGCCTGCAGATTCTCCCTGTTTCTCTCCCTCTTTAAAAACCCATGGACCTCAGCCCATATCCCCCAATTCCAACATGTATTTATGACAAAAGCCCACTTATGAGCAGGTGGCTGCCACGCCCGTACTGGTGGGTTTGTGCAGATCGCTGTAGCTAACACTGTCCGGTAGAACATTCTACAATAATGGAAATGTTCTACAATTACTCTGTCTCACACAGTAGCCGCTTGAATTTTAAATTTGGTTGAATTTTAACTTTACTTGAAACAGCACACGTAACTAGTGGCTACCGTAGTGAATAGCACAGGATGGTCATCCAAGGAAGCTTGAAAGGGGGCCATGTTTCTGGATGTCTTGGGATCTTAGGGCATGATTAGGGCTCATATCTTACTTCTGGGAGGCCTTCGTAAGGGATACTTCACTGGGAGGAGGTCCCCAAGTATCCAGAGCCATGTTTAAGAAGGAAGTTCTGGGTAGTCTAGAGCAGCACACAGGACTGGGAGCAGGAGTAAGTTTTGTTGGACTTAGAATAGTCTGTGGGATGAGAGATGAGGTCAAATTGTACAGGAAAACATGAAAGACAAAACCTTGACTTTACCACTTAGTAGCTGTTTGATCTTAGGCAAGTTACCTACCCTCTCTGTGCCTTGGGCTCCTCATTCTTTTGGGCCGATGTCTGGGAGATCAAGGGGGGTCACAGACATACACAGTGTGAATACATCCAGGCAGCTGGTGTATGTTTTGACAAACAGCAAGTGAGCATTATTGGAAAATAAGGGTGGGGAAATTTTTTCATCCAAAGATGCAGGCAGGTCAGTAACATATTTGGGATTCTGTGTGGTTAAGGCGACATCAGGCAAGGAGAGTATCTAGAGAGACATGAGAGAGCCCAGTGGAAATGAGTCCACTAGACCAGTGGTTGGCAAACCGCGGCTCGCAAGCCATGAGCGGCTCTTTGGCCCCTTGAGTGTGGCTCTTCCACAAAATACCACGGCCTGGGCGAGTCTATTTTGAAGAAGTGGTGTTAGAAGAAGTTTAAGTTTAAAAAATTTGACTCTCAAAAGAAATTTCAATCGTTGTACTGTTGATATTTGGCTCTGTGGACTAATGAGTTTGCCGACCACTGGTCTAGACAGTCAGCCCCAGCAGGTCAAAGGAGCAGTAGAGCACCTTGAACACAGTGGCCGCTCGATCAATATCTGTTGAATGAATAAACAAGCACAAAGCATCGAGAGCCCTCGCAGTTCAATCCACTTACAGAGGGCAATGAAATCGTGGGGACAGCATGTTTTGCACAAAGCACCAGCCTTACACGTCTGCTTTTGCTGGAGAACAAGTTAAGTGGGCTGGAGCATTTTCTTTATTTTCTTCAGGAGAGTTCCAATAGGCCCTTGTAGTGAAAGTCTGACTAGCTTGTCTCTCCCATTAAAATCTATGGTCTCTGAGGCCAGGGACAAAGGCACCTGGCCCTTAACAGGTACCCAGTCACTACCTGTTGGATGACTGAATTATCTTCTAAAAGAGTGATGATCTTGGAGCTACATCCCAGAAGGCAATCCTTCCCAAGGCCAAGAAGAGGCTTCCTGAGGAATGGATGAATAACCACCCCACTTTAGGGAGCACAGCAGGAACAGGCAGGTTTTGTTCCACTGTTACCTGCACCAGGGAGACAGAGTGTTGAGAGAGAAAGGTGGGGGAGGGGGAGAGAGAGAAGGGAAGGCAGAGAGGGAGAGTGCAAAATCCTTCCATTTGTACTTCCTATTTTTTGGAAGGTGACTTAACTGACAGCCTCTTCCCCCAGAACGTAAAGTGAGCACAGTGAGGGGAGGGACATGACTGTATTTCACTGGCCCCAGAGCCTGGCACACTGGAGCCCCTCACTAAGGAGTTCTTTGTGCCAACAATTTTAGAAAACTGTTTGGCGTTATTTAGTAATACCAGCCAATTCCATGGCACAGCAGTTGCACTCCTAGGGGTAAATCTTGAAGAAACTCTTGCCTAAGTATATCAGGTTTCACATGGGCAAGAAAGCTTAGAGCAACGCTGTAAGAACCCCCAAGTGGAACCAACCTAAGTGTCTCCCAATAGGACAAAGAGTTGTGATCGATTCCTCCTGTGGAATCTAGCACAGCAACCAAAATGATTGGACTAAGTGACCCACGGCTGCAATACCGGAGACATGCTTCAGAGAGAGAGAATGGAAGCGCAGAGAAGAAAAAGCAAGCAAGAAAAAGGAGATAATAGAAAGTGTTGCAGACAGGGCAGCCCTGGTGATACTAGTCTTGCATACTGAGTGTCTTGGGCTGGGTATCTGGAAGCTTCCCAGCAGTGTATGGCACCACTTGGAAAGAAGTAACCAAGAGATACCAGCTTAGCCTGAGGCTCAATAAAAACAATGTGGAACTCTTAAGAAGAGGATTATTAGGCGCTAAAAATTGAAAACAAAAGTAACAGGCTCATGTGGTCCTTGAAAAATCTTACCAACAGCTTAACAAAGAAAGCTTGGAAGAAAATTCGCTTAGAAATATCTGCAGTTTATCACATATGCAAAGTTGAACTGCTTATTAAATCCCCGTTTACAGTTTTATTCTTAGGATGAATATTAAGTTACTCTGAAGGAAATATCCTTTTATTTCAGGAGGGCCCCAATGCTGAAATACAAGTGGGTCCTAATACATTGTTGATTACTCTTCCAGTGCCCAGAAAGGGTGGATCTGTTTGTCTTCTATGTTGAGCGGAAGGCGGTGTTTCAGGATTAATAATTCAAATGGGGCTGCTCCACCAGGAGGGGAGAAAAGAGTGTCAAGGCAGTGTTAAGAATCTGGGATGGCTGCCAGCAGGGTCTGCATGGGAAGGGTGGATAAAAACATAAAGAGAAATATGGTCCAATGGCTGATCAGTTTCCCTCTCCATGTTTAAGGGTGGGTTACTTTTAAACAAAATCGTGCAATTTTCAAGTTACTATAAAACACGGCTGATCACAGATTTCTTTTGAAACCAGAGTTTCTACAAGCAGCCTGCTGGCAAGAAGAGAATCTGGTCTTTATGCTTTTTCAGCTCCGTTCAGGATGGCAGAAACTGTCCCCTGAAGATTTACATGGGACCATCTCATCTCTGGCCACCTTGCAGAGTGCCACCTATATTGCCATATCTAAAGGGGAACCCATTAAAATGTACAAATTAAAAGCCAGTGGGAAAGAACATCATCTTGGCAACTGCCTCCTGGGAAATCTTGCAAATGCAAGAACGCCATGGAAGAGTGCTTTAAATACCATCGTGGTTCAGCCAGTCTCCTTGCAATTGTATAGGAGGACATGCGGCCAAGGTCTTGCAGAGAAGAGGCCCGGGTGCCCAAGCTTGTGATTGGCTGGGGGGGGAGGGCGTGATACTAAGTGAGCCACTTAGCCCACTCTCGCTTCCCGAGGAGCACGCCACACGCTTCTTTGCACATTCTTTTAAATCCTTGTGTGTTTGGCATTTGGGGAAATATCGACTGCAACCAGACGTTGCAATCCTGATGACAGCTCTTGAAATCCCGTCTTTCTCACAGCAACATCTACTGTCAGCTCCCCACCCCTGTCATCAGAGAGCCTTCCCCACCCAAGTTGTGCTCCAAATAGAAAGAATTTCAGATGTACATGTTTGGCTGCCTCCTCTGAAGGCCTTGACAAACACGCAGGTAGTAAATAGCCTGAGAGAAACGCTGCTGGTAAAATTAGTTCAAATATTTTGCAGAAAACAAACCTGACACCACCATGATACTTGATAGCTCAGCCTCAGCACTTCCGAACCTTTCCAAGCTCCTTTGCCTGCAAAGCCTAAATGTCTTGTTTTAAACTGCCTTAACTTTTTCCCTTTCCAAAGCCAATCCTTGCCACCTCCTCCTCTCCAAAAGAAAAGCCATATGGATATAGGATAGATTGTCCAACCAGGAATTTTACATTACAAATGACTGTGTTGAAGGTTAATGTCCAAGGTCAGGTATTATTAATATCTACTTGAATTTTGTTCTTCTGGTCTATGATATCATCTGAGTCACCTCATTGATTTATAACATGGTAATCCCGGACCATCATTCATGCTCCTGAAATTCTATTCAGGGCTTGGTATCAAACCCTCTCTTTAATACCCTTTTTGGTTTTGTCTGATCAGTAGCTTTACAGTCCTTGCTTTTATCTCCTTCCCACAGGTAACCCTATACCTGGTGTCCAAGTTTGTATAACTGAGTTTTCACTCTGTCGCCTTCTCCCTTTCCTGCATTTTATGGCAGTGGGGAAAAAATTATAATCCTCTTCTTGAGAAGTATTTCATGGCATTTCTCCCCTGGAAGCCAGTTGTCCACCTTGATTTTTAGGTAAATAGCGTCTGTAAGTATACGCCCTGCTAATTTGTCTGTATTGCACATGAGGAATTTTCTCTAAATTAGCTCAAAGTCTTGAGTTCAAACTCCTGCAGGAGCTAACAACCCTCAGGACTTACTATGTGCTAACCACGCTGAATGCTAAGGACTCTGATGGATTCTCATCTAATCCTCATAACAATTCTATAGGCTAGGTACCATTATTTTACCCATCAACAGATGAGGAAACTGAGGTTCAGAGAGGTTTAAGGAACTCACCCAACGTCACCCCGTATTGAGTGCCAAACTTGACACCTAAGCCCTTAGTCTTTATACTTCTGTAGCCTGTAGTAATTATAACAGCCTTCCTCTAATTATGATCATTGGTGGCCAGTAATTTTACATGATACAGTTGGTATATACAAATAGACTAGGAGGCTTTTGCAAAACACATATTAAGAGTAAAATTATATCAGCATCTGGTATACTTACATAAAAATATTTTTCTTGTGCATCTAAAAATAAAATTTAAAAATTTTAACCATTTGAAAAGTAGCATATGCTAATATAAGAAGTTTTTAATTAGAAGGAAGGCACCCCACCCCCAATATTCTTAGCATCTCAAAGACCACCACAGTTAACATTATGATATACACTTTTTGCCACTTTTCTATGTATATTTGTAACTTCTCTCTCTCTCTCTCTATATATATATATATATATCCCATTTTTCCTCCCTACATGTATTTTTTTTGATTGCCATAGTCCCTAATGCCCAATGTGTGGTCAGAGATACAGCACAATCTTGATAAACACATGCAGAATCATGAGATAGAATCTGGTCATTTAATATGAATTTCATTAAGTTATTAAATCAATAATCCAATTCTGAATGATAGCTTTGCTGGGTAGAGTAATCTTGGTTGTAGGTTCTTGCTATTCATCACTTTGAAAATTTCTTGCCACTCCCATCTGGCCTGCATAGTTTCTGTTGAGAAATCAGCTGACAATCGTATGGGTGCTCCCTTGTAGGTAATTAATTGTTTTTCTCTTGCTGCTTTTAAGATTCTCTCTTTGTCTTTTGCTTTTGGCATTTTAATTATGATGTGTCTTGGTGTGGTCCTCTTTGGATTCCTTTTGTTTGGGGTTCTGTGCGCTTCCTGGACTTGTAAGTTTATTTCTTTCACCAGGTGGGGGAAGTTTTCAGTCATTATTTCTTCAAATAGGTTTTCAATATCTTGCTCTCTCTCTTCTTCTGGCACCCCCATAATTCTGATGTTGGTATGCTTGAAGTTGTCCCAGAGGCTTCTTACACTATCTTCAACTTTTTGGATTTTTTTTTCTTTTTGCTTTTTTGGTTGAGTGTTTTTTGCTTCTTTGTATTTCAATTCTTTGACTTGATTTTTGTGTTCCTCTTATTGAATGGCAGATAAAGAGCTTCACAGATAAGAAAAAGCTAAAGGAGTTCATCACCACCAAACCAGTATTATATGAAATGCTGAAAGGTATTCTTAAAGAAGAGGAAGAAGAAAAAAGTAAAGATAAAAATTATGAACAACAAATACATATCTATCAACAAGTGAACCTAAAAATCAAGTGAATTAAAAACCTGAGGAACAGAATAATCTGGTGAATATAATAGAATCAGGGGCATAGAAAGGGAGTGGACTGATAATTCTCAGGGGGAAAGGGGTATGGGGGGGTTCATGAAGAGACTGGACAAAAATCATACACCTATGGATGAGGACAGTGGGGGGGGGGAGGTAAGGGCAGAAGGTGGAGTGGGAACCGGGTGGAGGGGAGCTATGGGGGGAAAAAGGAGAAACAATTGTAATAATCTGAATAAAGATTTATTTAAAAAAAATAAATCGATAATCCACACAATTTGTTCAAAATTTCAAATGCAGAGAAATTTCTATAGTGAAAATCTGCCTCCTATTCTTGACTCATAAGGATACCAGGCTGTCCAGAGTTTGCAGGCCCAAGCTCCCAACCCTCCTAGTACCTACTTTTTGGGAGCATGTGCCTGGATAACTCAGTTTTTAAATTCCTGTCTCAAGAGAACAGAGCTCAAAGAGAATTTTTTCCCCTAGAAAAAGTCACATTTCTAAGTTTCTGCTTTCTGCCCTAGAATTCTAGATCTTCCGGTTAAGTGACAGACCATTCCAAAGATAATTACTTACCCTACAGGACTCAATAAACAATCCCGATACCATATACCTCAATAATTCTCACGTTTTAGAGAGATGTACACAGGAAGGATGGGGAAATCGTTTTATTTTGTATCCTCATAAAGTAAAACACAAGATTCCTTTAGGGAACAAAATTAGTGTTAATATTCCTCCTTACTACCTACCAGTGCTTGAAATTCAATAGAATGGATATCGGTGCTCTTGTTTTCATTTACTAGACTTTTTTTAGACAAAGAAACAGCGCAGGGAAGGACGTCTTGCAGACCTGAGACGAATGTTTTCAAGTGCAGAGATTCTCAGTGTCTGTTCCACAGGATAAATAGTTTCTTAGGGTGTCATTAAGTGCTTCACATAGAAAGGGGATTGCACAGACTAATAAGTTTAAAAATGTTTAAGATAAAAAAAAAAATGAAAAACGCCATTGACCACAGAATAAATACTTTTTAACAAGTAGGGGTCCACAGAGCAAACCTTGGGAAATGATGTTAGTAGCTTTGGTACTAAATAGCTATCTGACTTGAGATTAGGTGACGAATTGTTCATCACTGTGTCTCTCAGCTTAATCATGTAGTCATTGAATTAATATGAGAAAACATTTTAGACTGATATTTGCCAGTAACTAGACCTCTGTAACCTTGGGCTCAGACCCGTGTTGGGCTCAGACCCGTGTTCTTTTCAACCTTGCCACACTGCAAGAGTGGAAAGCATGATGACAGCATTCCGTACTGAAATATTATTACTTTGCAACCATGAGTCTCAAGTTTCCTCATTGGAAAAATAAATTAGAAAACACAAACTTTTTATGAAAAATGATCCTAAAAAGAAAAGCTAAGCCAGAGATTGAAGTGCAATATTTGCAAATGCATATAGCCAACAAAATATTAGACAATTAGCGAACTACTCAATAGAAAAGTCAACAACTCAAGAGAAAAATGAGCAAAGGATAAAACAACCAGTTCACAAACTATAAATATATGCCAATCAACACAGGAAAAGACACTTTGATTTATCAGGAAAATGCAAATTAAAACAAGGTATCATGTCACATCCGTGAGACTGGCCAACACTTTCCAGGTCTGGCAAGGTGGGCCTGTAGATCAGTATAATTATTTTGGAGAATAATTTAGCAATAATTACAGAGTTAAATATGTGTTTATACTGCAATACAAAACATCCACTCAAGGTACATTTCTTGCTGTGGTGTTTCCCAACCTCTTTCCCATCATGGTGCACACAGAGAATGATAATATTTAATACAGCACAATTAGGGTCACCTAAGGAGGCTGTTCACAGCAGGAGGTGACCCATCCAGGGGGCCTGTATTCACCTCCGGCCCTACCTGGCTTCCCTGAGGGCTGAAGGGCTCCACATCTTCTACTCAACTGGAAGGCACTGCTCTACAGCACTGTTGGAAAGCTTTGTAAGAGCAAAGCATGCTCTGTGTGCTCAAGGACACAATATACAAAAGTGTCCCACCACAGAATTCTTATTACATCAAAAATAAAACATAATAAAGTGAAAGCAACAACTTCAGTGCCCATCAGTTGGGGAATGAATAACTAAATTCAGGTGTACTTATACAAGGGGACACCACACAGCAGTTGAAATGAATGAACTTGAAGAATTACAGGTATGAGTTTCAAAACCATAATGTTAAGAGGAGCAAAATGCAAAGGAATATAGGGTGCCCCCCTCAAAATGTATATGCACATTATAAAAGCAGTGTTTATTAAAATACATTTCATTTTCAAAATTGAGCTATCAGCTGTTAAAGTGTGTATGCATCTTTTTAGGACACCCTGTATAGGTACTATGATACTATGTGTAGGAAATTTTAAAACAAACAAACAAAAAACACAAATGCACATAACTACACACCTATTTAGTAAAGATACAAACATAAAAATGGACAAGTTGTCACCAACTTACAGGCCTTGGAAAAGGCAGGAAGGTGATGGGATCTGATTGTGGCCAAGAGACTCCAAGGATATTTGTGACACCTCATTTGTTAAAAAGCAAACATAAATGAAGCAACCGTGGCAATAAGTCATGTGTTAAATCTAGGTAGTAAATGCAAAGGTCTCTAATATATTTTCACTGTACTTTTTGTGTATTTGAAATATTTCATAATTAAAAAACAAAACTAGGTCAGTGGTTTTAAGCCTGGATGCACATTAACATTACTGAGGAGGCTGGCGTTTTTCCCCTGCCAGGGCTGCACCACAAACCAATTAAATGAGAAACCTAAGAAGTGGGGCCTGGGCATCAGTATTGTTTAAAAGCTTCCCCAGTTTTTTAAAGTACAGCCCGGAGTTGAGAACTGCTGAATTCGATGATCTCACAAGTTTTTCTCAATAATATTTTCTGTTTCTAAACTTTATTTAAAGTATGTTTTTATTGATTTTAGAGAGAAGGGAGAGGGAGATAGAGATAGAAACATCAGTGTCCCTGCATCCTCATGTGGATTGAGCCCAGGCATGTGCCCTGACCAGGAATCGAACCAGTGACCTCTTGGTGTATGGATCGATGCTCAACCACTGAGCCACAGCGGCCAGGCTACGTTTTAATGGCACTATTTCCTCATACAGTTCCATGTGAACACAATTGTGTGAAACACAGTCTCTGTTACTATTCACTGAGAACTTCCCATTAAAACCAGTTATCTTTTCCTGGTGCTTGTGTTTCTTTTCTTCTCCAGGACCACATGTTACTCCTCTCCCATTTAAATTGTTCATCCCCCCACCCACCCACCCATCTTTCTCCTCCCACCTTTCTGAGTCCATCCCAACAGGCAATTCAGCCAAGTGCCATACACTTAGGTTCTGAGTCATTCAGATGCATTGCTTTTGAATATATTAAGTAGATCCATATGTCTATCTAAACTAAGATACAGGTTTTTCTTTCAGAAAATAGAATACTAAAAAAAAAAAAAAAAATCATTCCAATGTGTATAATTTCAAATTTTTAAAGCAGGCATCTAAAATGAAGCTGAAATTAAAGTAACTTGGACCAGAATTTTGAACGTTAAAACATTACAGCAAATTGGTAAAACATAAACCAAATACATAGATGTCTACTTTCTATCCAAAAAAGTTACTCTTTCCCTGCCGCATACACACAGACAGCTCTCAGAATGGCTCCACTTCAATCAGAGTTGGATCACAAGTAGAACGGTAATGATGTGGCCTTTTCCAACATCTCTACCCCTAAAGACTCTTTATTATCCTCTCCAACTTCAGAAATTCCTATGAAGTCATCATCGACCAATCAGAGCTTCAAACAGTTTGAAATAACTAATGTAGCCAGCCACGTTGAGTTGATATAGAATCAAAGAAATGTGACATTCCCCTTAGTTGGGCAGTTGTGTCATGGGTAAGTGTATGATTTCCATTAGATTTCCCAAAATGTGGAAAAATCACTTTCAGACACTCAGCACACCTCTGGGGATACTTATTTTAGATTAGAACCACTAACTAAAGTGTGATTGTCTTGAATAAACCCTACCAAAATCTGATCTCAGGGACAGCAAGAAAGGGAATGCCGAAATACAATATTATGTCAACAGACCAGGAAAACTTCCAACACTACTTAAGGTTTGTTGGAAGGCAGACTGATATCCCAAGGGGGGTGGGGGGAAAGCAAGAAATCATGCCACAGTTACAAGATCAGACAGACCTGAGTTTTAATCTGCATTCTACAATTTTCTAAGGCATCACTCTGGGCAGGTTGCTTAATCTCTCTCAACTTCAGTTTCCTCATGGAAAAAAAAAATACAGAAAACATAAAGAGTTACTTCCATACCCAAGGCCCAGATCCTGGTTTGTAATACCATTCTCCAACAGGAGAAATGAGGACTCCTTGGAGAAATGGCTAATTTCAAGGCTGGCACAAGGCATATACAAGATGAGCCTGGAATATCTGGCAGTGCCAGAAAGTAAGGAAATGCTCCAAAAAATAAAACAAAGAGGGTATGTCAAAGGGACATAAGAGCCAACTAAAAGAGCTCCCAATGGCCAAAGCTGAGACAGTTTAATCAACAAAATAAATAATGCGGTCTTGGATTATAACCAAAA
Source organism: Plecotus auritus (assembly GCF_963455305.1). Taxonomy (NCBI): domain Eukaryota; kingdom Metazoa; phylum Chordata; class Mammalia; order Chiroptera; family Vespertilionidae; genus Plecotus; species Plecotus auritus. Next base: position 127,081,024 of record NC_137776.1, on the reverse strand, counting down.
GTATAAAATAAATATCCTTGAGTCCATACTGATATAAATAAATGACTGAGTAAATAAATGAGGAGAAAAAACAAATCACCCCTACAGAAACATTCCAAATAATTTATGTGGGTACTGCCCACTCAAAGAGGTAGAGCATAACTCCCCACTCCTGTGCCTAGTGATTTTCTTCCAGAGCCCAGCATGGGAGGGGGAGGGCAGAGTAACTTTTCGGTAGAGAATCTTGACCCACTTCAGGCATGTGCTCAGCAACTTAACATTATCAGTGATAAATCATGTTGATAGCAGGCACTCTTGATATGATGTGATGAGAATGGCACTTGACCTTTGTGGGCCTCCTCCTAAGGACCCATTACCCAATACAATCATAAGAAAAATCTCAATGGAGAGACATTCTGCAGGACATCTGACTAGCACTCCTCAAAACTGTTAAGGTCACCCAAAACAAGGACGGTCTGAGAAAATGTCACAACTAAGAGAAGCCAAAGGTTGCATGATGACTAAAAGTAACCTGATATCCTGGGACAGATCAAAGGACATTAGGTGAAAAATAAGAAAATCTGAATGAAGTGTGGACTGTAGTGAACAATATATCAGTTAACTGTAAAAATGTACTCTACGAATGTGAGATGTTGATAGGGAAAACTGGGTGGAGGGCACACAGGAAACCTCTATAGCATCTTTGCAACTTTTTTGTAAGTCTAAAACTAGTCTAAAGTAAGAAGGTTATGAAGGGAAACAGTTACCTCATAGGGTGATGGTGAGGGTTAAATGAAATAAATTGAAAGCATTTAGCATGGTGCCCGGTACCTGGTATTACTAAGCAGAGTTAACTCATGAACTGCTTACCAACCCATTCCAGAAGTTGAATGCTCTTATTATTTGGGGAGTATTCAGAAAGATCCAATAACACCCACTATTTTTAAAGATCAATGATCTTGGGAATCCCATCCTTCTTATCTTTGCTGGGTGAGTCTATTTCATCACTTTGATTTTTCCAGCACTACTCTGCACGTCAGGATAGAACTCTTGAGTAATGGATTGGACAACGCTTCTGGGTTATTAAACTTTCTCTGCACAGAGCTGGGCAAAGCTCCTTCCAATAACTTTCCTCCAACCCTGTCTCCTTATCCAACAAATCCGACTTTAGTCATTTTATGAGAAACGTGCTGCATACACCTCCAGCACATTAGAGCCTCTCTGTAGGGTTATGGCACCGGACAGACATGGCCTCAAACGTGCGTTTCACCATGTGGTGTTTGCTCCACATAACATCCCTGGCTCCTACTTATACATCCATCTCTTCCACTTTGTCCATTACACTTCTTTGACTCTGCTCCCAGCTCAAATTGGAAGTCATGGGAGCTGACGCCAAGGGCTCGATTTAGAGATTTGCTCTTGAGCACTGGGTCAGAGCCCTGTGCTACAGGGACCTGCCGGCCTTCTGCATACCTCCCCTAGTTCCTCAGCTCCCTCCGGATGGAGGCCAACTCCAGCTTCACCCGGTAACCTTCTCCGCATTTAGCGCCAAGGTGTTGACCTCCGGTGCTCCAGATGATCATTTGGATGCCATCTGAAAAGTACCCGAAGCACTTAAATGTGAGGATTCATCTCCCTCAGCAGGCAGGGAGCTCCAGGGAGGGCTTTACTTCGTTGTCTACAGGGACAATTCCCAAGAACTTATAATAAAATATAATAAAAATAAAAGCTGCCAGTGCCTACCTTCTTTTTCCTATCACTTTCTTGCATAATATAATGCTCCCGCTTCACTTATCAGAATCAGTCACCTTTTCTTTTTGTTTCTTATTATTGCCAGCTATAGTATTTTTGGCAAATTAGCAACAGCAGAAAGGATTAAACCCAAAATGTTCCACTTCTTCCAGGCCACGGAAGGAGTTTTGAGGTTGAACGTGTTATGCTGGGTAGTGGGGATTTAGGGATGAATATGAGAGCCCCTTTCCTCAAAGATCTCCCAATGTAGTGTGTATGCTGGGCGTGGGGGGATCGGGTGGTGGCAAACAGAGCAGAGCACAACATAAATGTCATCATAAGAGCAATGTGGGCATATTCATATAGAAATGACGGTTGAGCAACCCCCCCAAAAGTACTGATTGTTTTATGAATTTCTTCAAATGGCTTCCATGTCTTGCTGAGGATATAGAAGGCTGGGTGTAAAATCTTGCCTCTGGTATTTCCCAACTCTGACCTTGGGCAAGACATTGCAGCACCTGAGTCTTTGCTTCCTCCTCGGTACAATAGTATATTTGCCATTATTGCCACAAAGTACCTTGGACTTACTGGAAAGATCAAATGGGAGATCTTTGTACACTTTAACGAGCTGTAAGAATACAAATAAATTATCATCACGTTTATTAAAAACAAAGGAGAATATGTTTCCATTACAACTCCTCTGCCCCCACTCAGCCTTTGAAAGAATTGAACATTTTATATGGAGCTGCTCTTTCTCTTCTATGATCTACTTAATCAAGCTTTACTTTTCTGCTTTTACTAGACTGGCATTGGGTGGCTTCCTCAGACCCCTAGGTGCCCAGGTAGCAATGCATGCTGGGGGAGAGAGCCTGACAGCCAAGTTTCAGGTATTATTATACTTAGGTGCCATTCAGAATAGGAATTCCAGATGGCAATTTGGGGTGGTCTGATTTTAGAATCCAGTTTTTTGGGATGTGTGTGTGTGTGTGTGTGTGTGTGTGTGTGTGTGTGTGTTGTTTTTTAAGTCTAATAAGAAACTGATTCATATTTGGGGGCCCCCCAAAAAATAAAAACTAATAAAAAAATCAAGGGATGCCACATCTTAAGGAAGAAAGCTTGGATCCTGTGTGAGAAAGATAGCAGTGATGGAGAAAGGGTGAAAAGAGGATAATGAGTCCCTGAACACCGTCTCTGACAGGCTGGCATGGGCACAGCATCCCGGATGAATCCAAAGCAAATAGGCCTACAGGACATGGAACCACATGCTCTTCTTGTGAGCCCAACCAATGTAAAGCTCCCTTAATCCACACCAAAATAAAACTGAAATGTAAGCCGGCCCAGATCTGGACCCAGCATGACCTCTTCCACCACCCCACAGCCCATTCTCCAACCTGCCGGGTTGCCTTGCCACGCTAATTTCACCTACAAAAGTCTCCCTCGCCCCTCCCCACACCCCTTACATATTCTTTTGACATTTTTTGCCACCCAAACAGCATCCCCAAATGCCTCATTTGGTGACATCACAGATAGCCATGGGTTGCTTCTGGTATCCCATCTGTTCCTGCAGGCCCTGCCTCAGTGAGGGGAGATTTGAAGGGAGTGTTCAGGGGAGGCTGGGTGGGGGCGGGGTGGGCACCGGCCTTTGAAGCTGTGTTCTATCGGGCACTGCAGCTGTCAGTGTTGGCTGCGGAAGCAGTGATTGTCCTGGTAGCTCCCCATCGCCGGCAGCGCGCTGTGCTTTTGGATATTAATTGGGCTTTCATTATGTGCCTGCACCCAGAGGCTTCTGCAGTCGATTCCTATATCTATATTGATTCATAAGAAAATACCAATAAATAACAGCTCTCTCAAAGCGGCTTTTCATGGTTTTGATAATTAGTTGGTTTATGGGTTTCGCCTCATTTTTCTTTCTTTCTTTTTTTATTTGTCACACATTACTGCATAATAGATCACAGGATCTGCAGGACAATGGAAAGGCACATTGGCGAAATCACCTTATTACAGTTCCATATAGTTGAAAAGAGGCTTAATGCTAAATTATCAGATCCCAGCTATTGTGGAAACCAAGAAAGAATAATGCTCCCAAATAGCACTGTGGTGCCTCTGTGCACTCATTGTCCCGGGAGCTGTTGGCACGCCTTCTATGGGAGTTCTCCATGGAGTCAGCAATCCCCTGAAATGAACAGTGGGGCCCAAATCAGGCCGCAGCCTCTTTACTTTTTGGTATATGATCAGTTATAAGATACGTTAGGGCCTGGAGTTTGTAAAAAACATGTTGTTTTACATTTGTGTGTAACTGTGGGCAAAATTATATTAGCTTCTAAACACCCCACATTAGGCACATCACAAGCTACTCCAGCACCCAGAATTACTGTCTCTTACCCCACATAGAGTGGAGATGAAAACAGAAATTACATATCCATTTCATTTCGCTGAAACTTTTCAAAGGAAGGAAGGATGTTCATGAAAAGTTAACAGTGACACAGCTGTGCAGAACTCTCTGAGTTACTGTCCTGGGAGCCAGGTGGTGACCAAGTATCCTTCTCCATAGCAATGTGAGGGTCCTGTGGTCCCTTGAGTTGTTAACGGCATCAACAAGGAAGAGCAGTGCCCCCGAGAGTGTGGGGATGCAGAGGGATTTGGGAAAGCCATTGTTCTAGCCTGCATGCCATAACTTTAACACGCAGTAAACATAATTTTGTTTCTAAAACTAGGTAGAATCAGAGATCCTGTTGAAGCTCTTCCTCTTGTTTCTGGGAAGATGCGTGGACATCATTTCTTTCTGCTATTACACGAGGTGTGTCCAATCTCTCTCTTTCTCTTCCTCTTTAAACAAAAGGCCCATGGGCTTTAGACAGGCAACAGTGGAAATGCAAAACAAACAACACAAACAAACAAAAAACCCCACTGCCTACTAAAACTGAACTTTAATAAAATTGCTGTTGCTATGTTCAACTGTATGTTGTTTCTTCAGGATTGCATAGTTATTTCTCATACACTGCCTGAGGGGGAAAAAAAAGAAAACAGTGCAAACAACAGTGACTTAGGTAAACATGCAAAGACAACTGTGCATTCCTGCTATTTGATAAATCCCTCTTGAACTGCTTCACGCAAAGGTTTGAAGTGGACATTTGGGTGGGAAAGATTATAAGTGCTAATTTTGGAGAAAACAATCCATATTTCTCACTCCCAAGAGATTTTTAAAATATCTAATGTGGAAAATATATATATATATATATATATATATATATATATATATATATATATATATATATAGTGAGACTTTTTATAAATTAAAAAATGGGTAGAGAATAAAAATCCAATTTTTTTTCAAGATTTGAGAAATTCTTTCCAAGTCTTTATCTGACCCAAGACTGAGAAGAACTCAGAACCAATTTAAGAAAACCATTAACTTTCTATTCAAGACCATAGGAAGTCATGATTATACCTTGGCACCAATATTCTCTTCCAACTTAATAGGGAAATAAGAAGACAGCCAATGATAATATGCAAAACCTTTATCCTACTGAGGTGCTCGGCCACAGTGGCTATGCAAATGCACCTCTATTAATAAGGTATGTTAATAAGGAAGAAAATAAGATTCCACGGAGAATAGTACAAAGGAGGTATAGTGGGCATGCAGTGCCTTTCAAAGCACACACGATAAAACAGGAAAATGACAGATATTAAAGAGAGGGTGCCGTTTGTCATTCTCTGGTTTTCTCGTGTTACCTGGATGGTTCATCACCAACAAATATTCCTAATAATAACCTCCACTTAGTGCCCACTACGTCCCAGGTTCCATTCAATATGGTTACGTAATACGAATATTTCCCGTATCGTTGAGGGTTATATTATGGGAAATGGCAAAGCTCATTGGCTCCTTATTTATTTTTGATAAGGGCTGTGGAGGGGGGTATAACAGTAGGGGGATCAAAAAGATAAAGTAAAATATATATCTGCATTTTGCAGATTCTCTCCTATTTTTCAGCTTAATTTCCTCTTGACTAACCTCATAGCAATTTAGGGCCTGCGGGAAGGGCATAGACTTCAGAATACCCGTGCTGTTTCTTCTCTCTGCACTACCTACAATTTATCCCCAGGCCTCTTCGATTCTTCCCCTTACCATTTCCAAGTTACCCCATGCCAGCGCTGGGAGCCTGGAAAACCAGCCCTGCAACCCCAGGGACCACTGCCAGAGGCGCCATGCTCTCTGAACCTCAAATCGAGACACACGGCCTAAGAAATAGGGGCGTTGGGAAGAAAAACGGGCTGAACTATGTGAAATGTAGACTCTCCCAGAAAATCCGAGCCATAGAATTGACATTCTTTCAGGAATCCCGGGGTTACATTTCAGGACCGCACACCAGGCAGCCCCAGAGTCAGCAGACACTGGATTCCTTCCACGTCCTGAATGATCCCCGACACAGTTCCTGTAGACTCGGCCTCTCCCGGTTGGGCAATTTTAGAATGTTTGCTCCAGGTCAACCTGCTCCAGAGTCACAACCTCAGCCACCTCAATGCATGGGCAAACAGAGGGTCCCACCACGTGAGAGTGACTGGTGTGTCTTTATGGCGCAAAGCAAGCTGTTAACAGCAACACAGGACAGAAACAAGGAGTTCCCGGGCGAAGGCCTCAGCTCCACTAACCATCTAGCTTGGACACGTAAATCTTTCAGGTCGGTGTCAGCTTAGCAGTAATATTTTATAAAGCCATTCAGCCAGTGCGTTTGGGTGTAGGAATTTGATAATTTAGGTAGACCTGTGCTATCCAAGAGAGTAGCCGCTTGCCACGTGTGGCTACCGAACACTTGAAATTCAGCAAGTGCGAATTGAGCTGTGCAGGCAGTAAAAATCCAGGCAAGATTTCAAAGATTTAGGACACAGATAAAAAATGTTCAGGTGCATGCTAAACATTTTTCATACTGGTTACATGTTGAAATAATGCTTTGGAAATATATTACTGGAATTAATTTGACCTGTTTCTTTTTCCTTTTTTTAAATGTGGTTATTACAAATTTAAAACGACATGTGTAGTTTGTGTTTAAGGCTCACATTTAGCACTTGAATTACATATTCCCATTGAACATCGCTAGTCTGGGTAGTTGAACAGAGAAATAGGACATGGTTTTATAATTAAAGGCAAAACATTTTTAAAAATTACCTTTGTTTTGCTCTTCAGTTTACAGTTGATAATAACACAAAAATCCTACATAGAGGATGAGAAAATATTTCATGTGCATGTTTTTGTATTAGCACTGAGTCTCTTAATTAAAAAGCCAGCCAAAGAATTTTTAAATAATTCAATATCAGCTTGAAATACAAAATTGCAGATACTTAGTCTTTGGTTTTAAACTTTTAACACTGTAGTAATTATAAATCATGATTCTTTTGCTCTTCCTGCCCCCAGAAGATTGTCCAAGTAAGTTTACTTGAATTAGAATTTTAAATTCTTTCAACTCAGAAGTTATGTTCAAGTGGAAAAAGCCAATGTGAGGCATCTGGCTATTATAGGCATTACTTTGAAAAGAAAGAAAACGCTACAGTCCTCAGTGGGAGCTGTTTCAAAGTGACATACATATTCTGGGTTTCATTGTTATTCTTAATAAATCAAGAAAGTTCTTGTGAAGCAACTTAGCAAATAAATATTTAATATTTAATTTAAGCAACAGAGTATTGCCCAAATGTACTCCGTGCCCAGCCAGCTCCCAGTTCAGATTCTTTCCTTGCATGTCGAAATCATCTTATATGACAATCTTACCTTGGTGCGCGTAATAGCTAATCAGCTCTAACAAACAAGCACTAGATCAAAGGCAAAAACACACATTTTTCCCCTTCATTAGCAAGTCCTAGAGCTTAGAACTTCAATAGCAACTTTAAAACATGCTTTTATAATAAATAGTGCAATACCAATAGCTAAAACGCATTATTAACACTAGCTTTATATTGTGTTTACTTAAAGTCATTCCATTTTTCACTCATGATAGTCTTTAGACATAGATTTTTTTCACTCAAGGACAAGATTCTTGCTTGATAACAGGCATGGATACTATTAATTCTTAATCAGAAAGCTTAAAAATATGTGCATTTAGGGATGTTTGCCGTAGTGCTAAGCTTTTTCATTTTAAGAGCTAAATCCAAGGGCTGACACCAAGAGGATGGTTTCACAGAATAAAAACTACATATTTTATTTCTCCTTGGGAAAAAAAATGTTGTTATATTTTTGTTTTCTGGCCCAGCTTTGGATTGTTGAGGCATCAGGTAAGACTCCGTAAACCTCTACATCCTACCCACACTGAGTAATATACAGACCACGGCTGTAATTCAAGGGAAGCCTCCAGCTAAGAATAAAAGCACTAGAAAACAAGCCAACCAAAACCTAAAGCAAACAACATGCTTATCACATAATAACTATTGAATAATGCAAATATTAACAAAGCAAACCAAGCAGGGGGGC
>NC_137776.1:126967976-127072657 GCF_963455305.1 Plecotus auritus | reverse complement strand
TGGATCAGGACTGACATCTGCTGGCCTCGTTAATGGGATGTACCTATTGAAGCCAGAGTCTTGGAGAACAAAACACTCTGGTGGGGTGATTTTGCATCACTGGGTTAGGGAGGAGGCAATGGCTTGGCAAAGGCCTTGCTGGTGGGCTGCCGGCAAAGCGGCTAATCAGTGGCCGCTCCTCCAGCCAAGAGTAGCCTCCCATTTGTCCCCTCTTTGATATTTCCCCTTCATCACCAGGAATGTTTTTGTAATTACCCCAAGAGGGGACAGAATATGATATAGGTAGATTTCTGGTTAGAATTACACAAGTTCCAAGAAGTAGGTGTCAACTAAATGAGCAATATATTTCACAGAAAATGTCAAGTCTTTATCAAAAAGCTCACTGGAGAATTCTTTACCTTAAAAGGCTAAATGTGCCCAGGCCCTCACCATCTCATCTCATTAGCTATCAGCAGTAACATGCTAGGGTATCGGTCTCCTGAACACGCAGCAAGTCAATGTACCCAATATAACTTTTGTCATTCCCCAGTTCACTCCTGCCATTTCTCAACTGGAATCCATATCACTGTACAGATGTCAGGTCTCTGACAGCTGCCCCCGTGAGGCCTTGCTTCTAAGCTCCGAAGTCTTAGTTTTCTAAGCACAGTGTTGTCATTGGGAAAGGCAAGTTTCCCTTAGCTTGGTAGCTCTGAGAAGGCTGGGACTGGGTCTATCTTACTCAAGTAATTTTTTTTTTAGAACTAAATTTATTTATTTATTTTTATTGTTTAAAGTATTACATATAGTGGTACATATATCTCCTTTTTCCCCCCCCCATTGACCTTCCTCCAGCCTCCCCCATCCCCTGTCCCATGCCCTCATCCCCCCCCCCCCCCCCCGCCCAGTGTCTTGTGTCCATTGGTGTGCTTATATGCATGCATACAAGTCCTTTGGTTGATCTCTTCCCCCCCTCCCCAACACTCCCCAGCCTTCCCGCTGTAATTTGACAGTCTGTTCAGTGCTTTACTGCCTCTGTATCTCGGCACCTTGCAGTCCCAACTACAGAACAGCCACTCAATAAATATTGACTGACTTCCTTTGAAAGTGGAATATTCTCTATTCCCCCGTGTTGCTTTTAAGAATGCAATTTCTTTATGTTGGGTGATCAGAACAGAGCTCTGTAGTCTAGTGTTTAACTAGAAACACTAGTTCTAATTGCACATAAGCAGTGATGCTGAGTACTCTTGAATCTCCCACTAGTGCCCATTTCACTATCGTCGTAATCTTATCTGCTGTGGGAGGCGCAGTCCGAGAGTTTGTAATAGTAAATTTAGGCCGTGGGTTATAGAAAGTCTTCTCCAGAACAATCCTTTACTCGCTTCTTCTCAAACACTGAAGTGATGTTGGTGGACCAGAGATAGTTCCCTGCTTACCCTTGGCATATATGAATTCCGAAGTATGTTAAAAGTACAGGTGACTATTGTCATATATGTGTGTGCCTTGCGTTTATGTGCGCCTGTGTCTCTGGACATAAAAGACTTATTTAAAAAATGTTTTAAGCATATGGCAGAAATGAAGCCCGGAAAATTTCCCCCAGACACAGAAGGAAGAGAAAGCTTGAAACTTTGACTCAGAGCATTTAAGAGGCATATTGATCATGCTTTGTCTTTAAAAACACTGGCAGACGACAGGCTTACAGACTCAGGAACTGGTAATAACTTGCTTTGATTATTAACCTTTGTCTTTTTCCTCCTGTTTTCACAGGAGGAAAATACCCGATTGCTTGTTTACACAACATAGGTCTCACTTTGGGAGCCTCCTGAAACGAGACTCAACAATTTAACTGAACTGACTTATTTTCAGACTACATAATCGAGTCAACGCAATATGGAGCAATCTACCAACTTCGCTTCTGGAATGATACAACTTCTCATCAAGAAGATGATGCTGTGGGGACTCCAACCTATCTCACTTTGGAAGACTCAGCTAACAGCCTCTCTGTTTCAGTCTCAGACCCCATTCCCTTGTCTCCCCTACATCAGGCAGGGAGAGACTTCCATACCTATATGGGGAGGGACCACAGCCCTGTCAGCAGGAAGCAGCTACTGAAGACAGAACGTCCTCCCTAATCACCCCTAAAAGATTTCAGGGATGGAAATCTCTGAGGGGAAAATGAGACTGGCTCCTAAGCCAGGACAAGTGGTATAGGGAAACTGAGACAGTTAAATGGCCAAGCAAGTTTACAGCCATCTAGTAAATAAAAATCCTATCTTCCTTAACTAAGGACACTTAAGAGTAAATGGTTTAACCAAAGAACTTTTATGCATATATGCATAACCCATGGACACAGACAATAGTGTGGTGAAGGCCTGAGGAGGAGGGGAAGGAGCCACGGGGTGGTGGTGGAGGGGACTAGAAGGGGCCAATTGGGGGTAAAGGGAGACATATGTAATACTTTCAACAATAAAGATAAAATTTTTAAAAAAAGAGTAAAGGGTTTATACTTCTCCCCAACCAGAGGGTAAATAGCTTAAATCACCTACTTAGGGAGACAGATAACAAAAATTCAATTAGCGTCAATGTGCAAAACACACCCTAGGGCGGATGAAGTCAGAAGAATAAATCTCATTTTGGCGCATCAGCATAAAGCTGATGAGCATTCTATTGAGACCCTCTCCTAAAACCTCCCCTAAACTCCCAGCCTTTAAAACCCTCAAGATGAAGGACTAGCATGCCCTCACTCTCTCAGCAGCATGCCTGCGCCTCCTTTCCCTTTGCCCTTTTCTTCCCCTCGGGTGCTTACGTTACCTTTGCCTTCCTCTCTCCTAAGCTCCAGGGGCCCTTCTTCTGCCTCTGAACTTGTTTCCTGAGCTTACGCAGTCCAGCAGGCTCCTTCTACTCCCTCTGTAACTTTCTAAATCAACGTTCTCTTATAAAAACAAAAATAAAATAGACAAACAAACAAATAAATAAAAACACGGGCAAAAAACTACCCAGCCTACGACAAAGCTGAATCAAATTGTCACCTCAAAGTGCCTTTTGGGAAGTGGAGACAAAAGAGTGCATACAAACCATTGCTTTAAGGTGAAAATTATTAGCTTATGTCAAAAAGCGGGCAAACCCGTTTTCTTTTTTCAACTTCTGTATTTTGTTCCCAACTTATGTTAAAGAACAAAATAGTCTTACTTTTCTTAAATGCAGTTGGAATAAAGGCCTTTTTCCACAAGAAAAATTTTGAGGAGATAATTCTGAGTATTTATTCCAGTGATTAACACTGTTATAGATTTTTAAATTTATATATACTCCTCTAAAGATCAAATTATTTGCCAGAACCGGTTTGGCTCAGTGGATAGAGCATCAGCCTGTGGACTGAAAGGTCCCAGGTTCGATTCCGGTCAAGGGCATGTAACTTGGTTGCGGGCACATCCCCAGTGGGAGGTGTGCAGGAGGCAGCTGGTCGATGTTTCTCTCTCATCGATGTTTCTGACTATCTATCACTCTTCCTTCCTCTCTGTAAAAAATCAATAAAATATATTTAAAAAAAATTATTAGGTAGTACCATCTCAATATTTATAATTCTAATTTCAACAGTTTTGTTGAAAATATGTTAATTTACATTTTGAAAAAATTTAAAGGGGGAAATAAAAATCATCCTGCTCACAAACTCTGCAAAGCATTTTGCTTTTTATATACCATGGTAACCTAATAAAGACACCGCCACTTGGCAGATGGCATGGCATATTAGCCTCGAAATAAAATACTAGATGCCAAAACTATTAACTCCAATGTGCTCAGAAATAAAAAAAAAATTTTTTTGATTCTTTTTTAAAAACACTTTTTCTCTTCCCTCATCTCATCTTGCAACAAAAAGTAGTCAACTTGTAAAAAGAACCTTCAGTTCATACTCAAAGGTCATTTGCAAATAGCAGAAAGTATTTGAAATACAGAACCTGGAAAAGAACAGCTTGGCTAATTTCTCACTCCTGTTTAAGACCATTCTGGCCAACACATCTAGACTCCCCACTTCTGCATTTCTTGAGCAGAACATTTTTTTGTCCTGCTCTTGCATATTTATCTCTGCCTCTTTCCAAAGTTATAGTTGATGGAATGAAGACTTCTCTCAGCTCTGCACTCCTGAAATCTAAGCGCCCATGGCAATGAAATGATGCAGAGGGGGTATGGCTCTCTAGGCCACAGTGATCCCTGTTTAAAATACAGTCATGTCTCTTTAAGAGATGATACTTTTGCACACGGCCTCAGCAGGCAATGCAAGTCACTCACGCCAGGTGGCAATGCTCCCATATCCCTGTTTTAAGATGGAATAGAAGATGTGGGGTACTCCTTTCCTGGAAATTTTTCCTGTTTGTATGGAGTCCGGCATTCTTATTTTGTAATTTTTAGGATCTTTATTTTAAGGTAAATGATATTGGATTTTCTCTTCCCTTTTCTCATCTTTCTTTCTGTCTAAACATCTCATTCAGCACATAACTTTTTAACCTCGTCTACATCAGGACAAAAGAGTGAGACAGAGCAATACCTGTCATAGTTTTTCTTACTAAAGTAATACAGAATGAAAGGAGAATCTGGTGAGAAAGGATTAAATGCATTTGCCCCATATTAGCCACCGTCTTTTAAAATATTGTCATGCGACTTATGCCACCTAAAATGTCTATAAATACAAACCTCTCTCTGCCAAAGACATGTCATAATTTGCATTCCCAGAGCAGAGTTCTATGTTCAAATTGGACAAACACAGATCCCCATGAGACATACTCAAAGCCACCAGCTGACCAAGGAGAAAAAAAACAAAACAAAAAAAATCTCAAGGAGAACATTTCAAATACATGGACCAAAGACATGAACCTTCTTGGATTAAAATATACATATAATTTTTTAGTTGAAATTTTAGTGGGCTCTTTATGAAGGTTGTAATTTAGAAAATCTTAAAAATAACCAGGCATATATATTGCTCTTTCCTCTCACCTCTGGTTTTCACTGTCCTTTCTATCATGTAACTCCACCGTGGAACTAGATGAGTGCTCCTACAGCCAGATCATGCAGGAGACAATTCTGTGCTGTGGTCAACTATTTAATACTGGAGCTCTATTACTATTACTAGTGTCCCGGTGCACAGATTTGTGCACATTGAAAGGAAATTAATTAGAATAAATATTTTAATATCACTATTTGCCCTTTCTGTATAATAGAAGTGTCAACCAAACTCACTATCAACAATGACAGATCAAAACACACATGTGCAATTGGTGCCAGTGAGAGTTATATATGTATCACGCATGTGCAAGTCAACTTAGCCTTTTATATATATAGAATAAACTTGCTTAATTAGACCTGCTTTCTGATATAGCTAAACTTTTTCCAGCCCAGTGAAGCACCCCAAACTTCTCTTTCAGGTAATTGTCAGTAACACAGCAATAAATATAAACACGAAGCAGATTATTGCTGTAGATCACAAACGGAAAACAAAGGGTAAAATATTTAACTGCATCGATGTTTGACTATATTCTGTGCAGTGAGAAAACCTGAAGTCATTTTCAAGTTCCACCATTTCTTACTTTTTTTCAGTTTGGTCAACTTTCTAAATCTCCATTTTCCGGCTAATGAAAAGAAAATAGGATTCTGCCAAGTTTCCTATCTACCTACCCCAGGACTTCTGTGAGGATCAAATGAGATGAGGCATGTGAAAACAATTCACAAACATTTGGTTAAAGTGTAAAATGTTTGCACCTGGCTATAAAGCAAGTCATGTTCCTGGGCTGAAGAAACTCCAAGGAGGCTAGTCGCTAAGGAGAGGAAGCCGGGTGTTGCTATGTGACATCATTACCCAGTACCCCAGTGACCATTTCCAGGTTGGACTGGGCTGTGGGCCACATTTTGCTCCATGGGATCTTGGCAGCATTGGCTGCGATTTGGTGGGGTGTCGCTCCGGGATGGTGGCGGGGCTTGTGTCCCACTTGGGGAAAGCTAAGTGTTGGTTTGTCAGCGCCAGGTCCATGGTGCTGTTTATTTTTAAATGGCCAGTGTGCGTCATGGCAGCTCCTGCATTGAGCGTCTGCCCCCTGGTGGTCAGTACGCATCATAGCTACCGGTTGGATGGACACTTAGCCTTTTATATATATACTAGAGGCCCGGTGCACAAAATTCATGCACGGGGGGAGGGTCCCCTCAGTCCAGCCTGCACCCTCTCCAATTGGGACCCTTCAGGGATGTCTGACTGCCGGTTTAGGCCCGATCACGGAGATCGAGCCTAAACCAGCAGTCGGACATCCCTCTCACAATCCTGGACTGCTAGTTTCTAATCGCTCACCTGCCTGCCTGCCTGATTACCCCTCACTGCCTCTGCATGCAGCCTGATCACCCCTAACTGCCCCCCCTGCCAGCCTGGTTGCCCTCTAACTGCCCCCTCCCTGCCAGCCTGATCACCTCTCACTGCCTCTGTGTGCCAGCCTGATCACCCCTAACTGCTCCCTGCTGCCGGCTAGGTTGCTCCCAACTGCCCCTTCCCTGCTGTCCTGGTCACTCCTAACTGCCCTCCCCCACTGGCCTAATTGCCCCCAACTGCCCACCCCCCCGCCCCCCGGCCTGGTCACCCCACGCAGCCTGCTTGTTTAGTCGTTTGGTTGTCCCTCACTAACCCCTCTGCCAGCCGGGTCATAGGCAGCCATCTTTGTGAGGGTGTGATGGTCAATTTGCATATTACCTCTTTATTATATAGGATAGATTGTTGTCTTCATGTTTCATTGGTCCCTACTAGTCATTAGAAGAGTCAGGGACAGAAGCATCAACAAGTATACTTGCTGGACTGAGGATTCTTTTATTCAATAAATATTCATTGGGTGACTACCAAGTACCCATTGTTATACTAGGCACTGGGGATACAGTGGTGAACAAGATAGGTCTAGAGGAAGGAAAAATATCATAATTCTTGATGGATAAGAACCAAGACACATATATATGTATATCACTTCCCACTTGTTCAAAATACTCTCTTCTATCAGCTTGCCATTTTTGCTGAAATTTCTATCATGAAGTCAATTTCTTGATTTAGTTTGACTCCCCATCTTTATTTGGAGAATTTCTCAGAAGTTATAATGAGGGCAGAGTTTGTTGTGCACTATAAGAACTAAAAATGCAGATTTATTTTCCCAGTCTCTTTTGCAATAAGAGAGTAGCTACATGATTTAAGCTCAACCAATCTGGTACTTTTGCTGTGGGCTTTGGACTTGGGAGCTAGGAACATGAAGAACCCATTCAGGCTGTGAACGGTGTGAGTAAGCAACGACACTGTCTTTTCAGGGTCAGCCATATGACAGCATCCTGTTGTGATGCTGGAGGCATCTGTAGTACAAGCTCCAGGGTCTAGCCTTTAGCAGCAATGGCAATGGTGCCCTAACTCATCTATTGTTTGCCACAACATTGGCTGTGGTTCTAGTTTATGGAAAAGACTGTATGTAGTTTTTCACCCATTTTCCCTTCCTCCTGGGCATAAAGTTAGACAGTAATTTTCAGTATTCCTTCTGAGTTAGGTATGACCTTATTACTAAGTTCTGGCTAATATGTTGCAGTCAAAAGAAATATATACCACTTACAAGTTAAATCCATAAATCCTCCATAATCTCTCTTCCTCCACCTATTTGCTAATGCTCAGAATAACCTGGAAGTCACATGTTGACTATGGCAAACCCTTCATCAGCCTGGCTCCCTTAATGAATGCAGGGAGCAGAGCCTCCTTACCTATTCGATCTTAGTGAATGAGAAATAAACTTCTATTGTATTATGCTGTTGAGATTTGAGGGCCTATCTTTATAGCGGCTATATTTCCCTAACAAATGTACACATTTGTATCAGAAGTGGAATGTTGCCATAACAAAACCCTAAACTGCATGATTTTGGGAAGCAAAGAGGATGTGAGTGACAAGGAAACTGGTGTTTAGAGGTTGGAAAGATAAAGATCTATGTTGTACAGTGGCAAAATCTTTGATAACACTGCCTCCTGATAAAACTCAAAAGACTGTTTGGCTCTAGGGGAAAGGGTTGGAAAACAGAATGTTAGTAGCAATCTGCAAGAAGTGGATGAAATCAGAAAAAGAATTGGCTTGTTTTCAAATAAAAATGAAACAATGTCAGAAACTCGAGGTGTTGAAAAGTTGGAAAAATTACTTCCAAAACTCACACTAAGAAGTCAGATTGGACAAGACGCAGCATGCAGCGTAGATCAAGTCAAGGGTGAGGTCCCCCTATGGAGACCTGACGATGACCTCAGGCAGTAGAGGGAAAGATCATGGGACTAGGAAGCAAAACCATAAATCAGGCTTGAGGATTATGCCTCGGAACGAACTTTGGGTATTGTTACCAGTACATAAAGCTGATTGGAAGCAAATAGATTAGAAAAGTCTACTAGATTCTCGAGGGAATTATATTGCCAAAGAAACCATAAGCTTGGACAGAAATAAACCTTTGAGTATGAAAATGAGTTTTATTCCTCCAAATTTATCAGCTGTATACAGGCCTTGAAGGCCATGCAGCCTGCAAGGACAGCATACTTTCCTCTGCCTGTATCTGCAGTGGTCAAGGAGGAAAATGACAAAGTAGAAACTTCTACATGATGGAGCCAGGAGCCATGAAGGACAATGGACAAGAGAGTTTCTCCCAAAAAGCAGACCCAGGATCTATTCTAAAAACTTGCCTCACCCCAGAGCAGGGTTCTCATGAAGTCCATCCATTGGAGTGTAATACCTTTACATATCGATGACTGCTACATCTTTTTCTACAGCAATGGCTTTTCTGCAGCTATTTTGTCCTTGCTCCCCCACTGTATACCTGAAAGAATTTTGAAGCTCAAGGTGATCTTGGGGCCCATTTGCTAAAAATGTTGAAAGCTCTCATCGGCCTGACCCCCTTAGTGATTTCATGGAGCAAAGCCTTACCTACTTTTCCTCAAACACCAGTTAAATTTTGAGTGAGAAATATATTTTGTGTTAAGCCATTGGAATCTTATGGTTTATCTATTAATACAGATAGTATATCAGTTTTGCAGCAAATACACTGGTGCTGTTTTATCTTATTCCTGTCCATTTCCAAACCTGCTTATGTGACCTTCTTGGCAATCCTTTGAGCTTATGGAACATACTTTCAATTTACTTCTTTTCTGTTGTCACTCAGAATTGATTTTTATTGTTTGCAACAAAAACCTTGATAGATACATTAGCTGTAAAATTTAAATTAAATAGTGTTTACACAATGCCTTACAAGTATTAAATTTCCCTTTGCTTTAATTGGAAGGACCAATTTAAAAGGTCCATAGGAGTCAATAATGAAATCTCGAATAGAGTCAGCTAATATCTCAGTGCAAATCAAATTGTTGTTTCTGATTAACTGACCAGCTGTTTAGCAATGCATCAAGGAAAATATTCTTCATTACTGGCAAGTTGTAATGAGACAGGAAGGTGAAGTTTGTGATGTTACTCAGGTGGAGTGGATGTGCCTGATAAACTCAGGAGCTGAACTCAGGTGAGAATGAGCAGTAGAAAAAGCTAGAAGAGAAGCAAACGTCATCTATTTAATATTTTCAAAGGGTGATGTTGATTATCTATAATAATAAAAGCATAATATGCTAATTAGACCAGACGTCCTTCCGGGGGCCGAGGCAGAGGCGGCCGTCCCAGGGGACGGGGGCCGAGCCCCTTACACAAATTTCGTGCATCGGGCCTTTAGTGAATAATATATGACAATCCAGCTAGGGTGAAATAAAAGTTCAGAGCCTTCTCAAGATGGAAAAGTGACAGATGATACTTGAGAATATAATTTGATTCCCAAGGACCACAAAAGGATATAGAACGTTTCCAAAGGAGAAGCCCTCAGTTCCTTTGGGTAAGTTTGTCTGCCTAGAAAAATGTTACTGAGCAAAATATATCTGTAGGTAGGTAGAACTCTACATTTACAGTTGTACTAAAAACCATAACGTTTAGTTAGGTTTACCCTTGTTTACAAGGAATAGAGAATCAATTACGTTAGCTCAAGTAATGAAGGTTTATTATAAAGATGTACATGGCATTGAGAGATGGAATTTTCTAAAAATCCAAGAACATGAGCCATGTGAGCTGGGTTTCAGGGATCTGGAACTGAAAGATCATTCAGAGTTGATGTTCAGCTCTAAAGACATCTGAAACCTGAATCCTTAGATCTTCATTTGCATATTAAACTATGAACATATTTAAGCTAGTTTTTATATCTTTGTTGGCATCAAATATCACTGATTTCATATTTCCCTGTTCAAATTTCTTTCACCTCTATGGTCTGGTTTTCTTCCTCAGGGTCCAATATAGTGGCTTGAGTTCCAGCCATCAAGTCTAAGTTTCAGAGACCAGGATGGAAGAAGAAATAAAAAAGGGGCAAAAAGAATGTGCCAAGTGTTGTTGTAGATAAATTTTTGGAAGCTACCACATACTACTTCTGTTTAAATTGTCTTGATTAGAATTTTTTCAAGGGAGTCTGAGAAATCTAATCTGTATTTTGGATGATTATGTGTCGAACAAAACAGGATGTTTTACTAATGTGGAAGAAAAGCATAGATTTTGAGAGATAAGAAACAAATGAGATAGAATCAAAGAGGGGGGATAGAAACCCTTAGAATAGTATTTATTCCATATATTTAGCAAATACTTACATAGCACTTACTAGATTTCAGGCACTGTTCTGAAGTGCTTTACAAATATCAACTCCTTTCATCCTCATAGCAACCCTATGAAGTAGGTACTATATTGTCTCCACCTTATGGATGATAAACTAAGGTTCAAAGAAGTTAAGTAATGTGCCCGAGTCATATAGCTGCTAAAGACAAAACCTGGATTTAAACCCAGCCATCTACCACAGATCTTGTGAGTAATAGAAAGATGCTCCTCCTGATATGCTGGTAAATGTCTTACTACTGATTCTCTGGGTGGGGTGGGGGGGGGGGGGGAAGCTCTACTTGGCTGGTGTGGCTCAGTGGTGGAGTGTTGACCTATGAATCAGGAGGTCATGGTTAGATTCCCAGTCAGGCACAGGCTGGGCTGCTGGCTTGATCCCCAGTGCGGGGTATGCAGGAAGCAGCTGATCAATGATTCTCTCTCATCACTGATGTTTCTATCTCTCTCTCCCTCTCCCTTCTTCTCTGAAATCAATAAAAATATGTATTTTTTTAAAAGCCCTGATTTATAGTGTTTGCTGATAGCCATGGTGTAAATATTCTCACTATGGGTAAATAACCTCAAGAGCATAGATAACAGTAACACATAGCCAAGTAATTAGGAAGTGATGAGCTTTGAATATTATGCTTTCTTTTAAATATAATTTATTGAATTGTAAGTTTGTATAACTTAATTTTTAATATTGGCTACATTTGGACAATTGTAACATTTTCCTTGAAAATTGAACAGTTGGCTCTTATGAGCAGGTGCCAGTCACCTTTGGCACAGTCTTGCATTGGATTTCACAGTGGCCGAAAGTGAAGAGTCAGAGGAAACAAAGAGGTGGAAGGTTATGAACAAAGAGAGGGTGGGTATTCCTGAGTCCTCAGGTAGATGGTGTTATTACTCTCTGAGGAGCATCCACCCTCCTCACTCAGTCATTTTCTTAAATGTGACATCCCTTCAGTGCTCTGGGCCTGCAGGGCTTGTCTCATATTAGCTAAGCCTCAGGTCACAGGTGCACACAGAAAAGGATGAATTTAAAATCCAGACTCATTTGTGTGTGTGTGGGTGGGTGGGTGGGTGTTTTTTTTCTGTTGATATAGGGACTATCAGTTTTAAAGATAACCAGACTCTGGGCTTAGTCTTTTGACACCTTGCAAATGTCAGCAACTTTCTCAGGACTTATTACTGAAGCCTTAAAAATGTTGATTAGTAAAAAATAATGAACTGTGATTCTTGTAGATATGTTTCCATTTTGACAGTTTTGTAACAATGAGCAAAAATATTGAGATGCTATTCATTTAGAAATCATCTAAACATCCCTGACCTTCAATTATTTCTCACAGTCATTGTTAAATGAAAACAAAAATAAGTCTTCATGAACACCCATTACTGAATATTAGCAATTTTGGTTGATAGTTCTGGATGCTAAGTCAGACTGATATCATCTTGGTCTCAAAATTGCATCAGTAATAATAATAATACATATCCATATTTATGACCCATACAATTTAGCGATTGCTCTATTGTAGAGGTCTTAGAAGAATTCAAATAAGGCTCCTGATGCTGGGAAAGGGTGTGACAGGGAGCGGGGCTCCGAGTGGCAACATATTTTCACATATTCTACATCTTACTTGCCTCTTGCTTCAGAAACTGATGGGGCCTAAGACTAGCTGAGTTTGATATAGGGCCATCTTAATCATACGGAGAAGGACAAAGATTGTGGCAGAAGAAACTATCCCTTGTTAGTGCATTGGAGAATTACTATACATCTTCATGAGCAACGGAAAATGGAAGGATAATGGGACTCAAATTCTATTCCTCCTTGTGGTCTTGGTCTAGGCCATCCCTGAGGCTCCTAGACTGGCTGTGGCAGTCAGCTTCCCCGACGGCCCCCAATGAACACTCTGTGGTATTGATGCCCTTGTGTATTTCCTCTCACATTGTGTCAGGATTGGTCTGTGACCAATAGAATACAGCAGAGGCAATGGTAAGTAACTTCCAAGGCTAGTTTGTAAAAACACCGTGGCTTCTTTTCTCTCTCAGATTACTGGCTCTTGGGGGAGATGACTGCCACCTGGTGAGCACCCCCAAAGAAAGGCCCATGCGGCAAAGAACTAAGGCCAATCGCCATGGGAGTGAGCTTTCCTGGGAGAGGAACCTTCAATCCCAGTTGAGCCTTCTGATAACTGCAGCCCTGACTGGCATTTTGACAAGTTCATCTCATGACTGAACAACCCAGCTAAGCTACTCCCTGACTCTTGACTCTCAGAATCTATATGCGATAATACATGTTTGTTGTTTTAAGCTGTCAAGTTTGGGTAATTTGTTATGCTGCAATAAATACGTAATATATGAGAGAGGATGCCTTCTACATGTTCCCACATAATTTGCTACTCTAACTTGAAATCACTTATTCATGTATCTGACTCCTCCACGGAACCATTTCTGCTTTGAGGAAAGGAATTCACTTGGCTGTTGAATCCCTACACCTAGAATAGTGCTTAGCACACAGTAGGGACTCTGTAAATGTCATTGAGCAAATGGATACAGTGAGATGAGATCATGGACATGGTTTCAGATAGCACTATGAGAACTGCCAGCTAAGGAATGAGTCAGCACAGATCAAGGTGGGTTATTCTTTCCAAGTGTGAGAAATTCGCAATAAATATTCATTTTCTCTCTTTGTCTGTTGTTACTGGCCTCCCTTCCACCCTCCCAAATACCTCACAAGTCAATTTTACTCTCTTCTCACCAGCCAAGAGACTCTTGGAGAGGTAATCTGGGATCTAAGGAAGGAGCAAGATTCAGAGTAGAAAATTACAGCCACAGTTACTCCCAACTGTGTCTAAGTGAGAAGGAAGAGTTTCTTCAATTCCCCAGACACAGGAGACTCAATTTGTGGAGACACTCCAACAGGGGACTGCTCAGGGTGTAGGATATATAATTAAGCTAGACCAAGGGACAAAGCAAAAGTAGGAGTGGGGAGAAGGGGCTTTAAAATATATATTTTTTTCAGAATGTAAAAATATGTTTGTTAAGACGAAGCTAAAAGTTCAGTTACTGCTCTAAGTGGAGTGGATGTTTGGTTACAAATTTTCTAAGACGGGCACTTCCACTTCAGGACCCGGCCCTGCCCCCTCAAGGAGAACACATTATACACCACCCCTTCTCCCCTCCCCGCAGATCATACCCCTCTGACTGACAGCCACCATCTCTAAGTGGAAGAACACAGACACGCATCTCTCACTGCTTCCTTAGGCTGTTTCACTGTGTGAACATCACAGAGTGCACTTATACAAACCGAGGCGGTACAGCCTACTACACACCTAGGCTACATGGTCTAGCCTATTGTTCCTAGACTACAAGCCTGTACAGCATGTTACTGTTCAAAACCACAGAAGATTAAATTAGGAACAATCAAAAAAGATGCAATCAAGAGATACGGTAAACACGAAATGTATGAGGTTGCTGCTGGCGAAACACGGCATACTGTTTCACTGCAAAAATTTTTTTTAATGAGCACAAAGAGCACACTCTAAAATAACAATGAAAAGTATAGTACAGTAAATACATAAACCAGTAACAGTCGTTTATTGTCATTATGGAGTATCATGTATGGTGCATGATTGCACATGCTATACTTTTATGCCACTGGCAGCACAGTAGGTGTGTTCACACCAGCATCACCACAAACATGTGGCCTACCACCTTACAACCACTACAACATCGTTGGGTGACAGGGATTTTTCAGCTCCATTATAATCTTCTGAGACCAGCACCCTATATGTGGTCTGTCACGGACTGAAACGTTGCTTTGTGGTACGTGATTATATATGTGGGAGGTTTCCAAACAACCCCTGATGGCTCCTCCAATCACGTGTTATGGTCTCATAATCTGTTGATAATGAAAGTAATGGAGACCAAAGAGCCTTTACTTCCAAAAGAATAAGTCTCCAGTGGAGTGGATGATAATGGGGATCACACTTTTGGGCAGGTGGAGCCTTCCCAGTGGGCTGAAAAGCCACATCTTTTGGGGGAACATTTAAATAAATTTACTCATTTTTTTCTGCATGCTCAAGAACATGGGGAGCAGGGTAGCGCAGTCTATCACATTGCCATTACCCATTCAGAACTTTTCTGGGGAAATACACAGCCCTTAGCTGGGAATTGTGAATAGGGTCCTGTGTGTGGAGCAAGATAGTCTGACTTCAGTCTGCTATCTGTTATTTCTAATTGTGTAACCACAGGCAGTTTAGCTTTTCTGAGACTCGTGTTTTTTTTGTGTGTGTGTGTGTTTTTTTTTAATCTGTAAAGTGAAGACACTAGTAATTACCCCCTAGCATTCACTAAAAACATGTTGGCTGAATCTGAATAAGGTTCTTCAGGCCAAAAGAAATAAATAAACTGAAAGTAGAATTGGGGAATGCTTGATTAAATTTAAGGCCTGCAGAAAAAAGTAAATCATGGGATGCCTACCAGCTTGGGATGTTGTGCTGCTGTTTCCAAAGGTAATTTAATATCATCCCAGGATACATAAAAACAGCACGACCCATGAGAGCCGCAAAATTGTACTTCATTGACTATGTCAAGTTCAGTCTTTTGTTTCTACAGTTTGAAAAGACTATTAATAAAATGGAGAATATGCCAGGAAAAGCCAGTAAAACAGAGATACTGCAAATGACCTGCCAAAAGTTAGCAGGCCTGCAAAAATCCTATTTTGTTCAAGAGTTTGAGCTTCCACCATTTCTACCTTTAGAGAATTACTGAAGTGTTCACTTATGTCTGCTTGGCACTTTTATCATCATTAGGTAAAACAGCTCTATGATGAAGTCACACAGGCCCTCTCAGAAGTCCTAGGAGGCCCATGCCACGTCCAGTTTTTATAGTAGTTAGATATACTTCTAAAAATGAAGATACACAGAAACATACTTGGACACCAAAAGGGCCAAAAGCCTTTTGTGCCATTTGCCTGTGCTCTCCCCACCATTTCCTTCTTTTGGAAATTCAATTAATACTTGAGCTGATAGCCTAGCCAGTGTGGCTTAGTGGTTGAGCATCGATCCATGAACCAGGGGTTCATGGTTCAATTTCAGGTCAGGGAACATGCCTGTGTTGTGGGCTCGATCCCCAGTAGGGGGCATTCAGGAGGCAGCCAATCGATAATTCTCTCTCATCACTGATGTTTCTATTTTTCTCTCCCTCTCCCTTCCTCTCTCTGAAATAAATTAAAAATATATAAAAAAATAATTGAGCTGAGATTAATAATATTGCCTATTTGATAAGACAGGAAAATTAAATGAATTACTACATATAAAGTGTTTCAAAGTGTGACTAGTACATGCTAAATAAATGATAGTTGTTATAATTATTTCTAATTTTTAAGGAAAAATAGCTTTTATGTAAACATCGTAGAAGACTTCAAGCATGGTTCTGATCCACCAAAACCAAAAAGATTATCAAGTATATAAACACGAGGTCTCCTTTGAGGCTGGCACCCACGCTAAATGTTTCCCTGGAAGACTTCTCTAAGATGCCTTTTCTACTGCCTCCTATATACTGCTGGGTAAGTCTAATTTGATTTGTTTTCTACAAATTACCACACGTTTAGCCACTTAAAACAAAACACACTGATTATCGCACAGTTTATATGGGCCAGGAGTCTGAACACAGCTTACCTGAGTCCTGTGCGTAGGGGCTCACAAGCTGCAAGCAAGCTCTTGGCCAGGCTGCATTCTCACGGGAAGGCGTGCCTGGAGAAGAGTCTGCTTCCTAGCTATTTAGGTTGCTGGCGAAATTCATGTCTTTGCAGTTGAAGGACTGAGAGTCCTCACCTCTTGCTGGCTGTTGGAGACTGCCCTAGCTCCCAGGAGTCAGCTACGGTGCCACATGGGCTTCCAACACAGCCTCTTGCTTCATCAAGCCAGCAAGGAGAGGCTCTGGGCATGTTTTTTAGCTGGACAGAGTTTTACACAACATAACATAACATATCATGTGAATAACAACCCATCACCTTTCCTATAGTTTATTGATTAGAAACACGTCACAGGCCCTGCACACACTCAAAGGGGGGCGTTTACACAAAGCATGGACACTAGGAGGCCACCTCAAAGGCTGTCCATCTCTGTCACAGAGAGGAAAAGGCATTGCACTATCTCCACTCAAACCTCCCAGTTTCATTTCCTGTTCTAACCACAGAGGTCAGGCAAGGTTTAATTATCTGTTAATGAGAGGGATGGATCTTAGGGAAGATGAGGGGAAATAGAATCCGTTTAAGAGAAGGCCAAAGAAGAGACAGTTACTTTCTACATGTGATCTCTGAAAGTGGTAACATCAATGTCCAGAACAATTCTTGAATCCCCAGGGTCCGTCCAGTATGGCTTTGGGGAAGGTGATCAGAGTAGGCAGCTGAAGTGTGTGAGATCCAGGCCTAAGGCCTTGGACATGCTGGTTGGAGCCTTAAGGATGGAAACTGGTCCTGACCATGAGCCACCCTGTTTACCTGTGGATTAGTGGGAGAGACAACGCTAACCTCCTTTAAATACATAAGGGATTATCATCAAGACACCAGCCAATCATTCCCCATCCTTTCTGAGGAGGAAACAGGGGAAATGAGGTTGAATTTCAGCTAGAAGGAATTTGTATAGACCAAGGAAAAAAGTCTTAACGATAATGATGATTAGACACTGAAACAGGCTATAAAAAGAAGACATGAAATATTTGTCCCAGGAGTTTAAAAAAAAAAAAAAATAGGCTAGACAGCTATTTAGGAGGTGGTCCAAATGCAATGAAGAAGTTGGTCCAGACCTTTCCCTCTGCTCAGCACATAGCAACCGGAAATATAAACACTTAGCTATGTCTTAGTCAGTTCAGGTTGCTATAAACTAGACTGGGTGGCTTAGAAAGAACAGAAATTTACTTCCCATAGTTCCAGAGGCTGGGAAGTCCAAGATCAAGGGCCTGGCAGATTAGGTGTCTGGTTAGAACCCAATTCTTGGTTCTTACCTGCCTGCCTTCTTACTATGTCTTCACAAGACAGAAGGGGCCGGGAGCTTTCTGGGGCCCTCTTATAAGGGCACTAATCCCTCTCATGAGGGCTCCACCCACCTTTATGACCCCATCACCTCCCAAAGTCCCCACCTCCTAATACAATCACCGTGGGGGATAGATTTCAACATGTGAATTTGGCAGGGTGGGGAGAGACATAAACATTCAGTTTATAGCAATTAAACAGATGGAAGTTTGTTCTTTGTTGTTGATGACCAACCTGATAGCATTGTTTTTTAAAAGGTCATCCTTGGACAACCTGTGTCAAATCACCTGGGGCAGTGGTTAACAAACAGATTCCTAGGTCCAGCTATGGATGTGATGGACAAACATCTCTTGCTTTTTAAACAAACACCCCAGGAAGATTTTATGTACCTACTAAAGTTGGCTTACCACTGTCAACGAAATACACTCCATATCAGAACTTGAATTCCTTCATTCAAATGTCCTTATCCCTACACCACCACCCCGACCCTAAATTTTAAATGTGCAAATATTGCCTCCTCCTCGGAGCAGCCATAAAAGCACCCCACAGGCCCCAGGCTTCCATCCATAAATACGGTCAAGCAATCAAACTGTATGGACAAATGCAATGGCTGCTGCCATGCCGGACCCCAAGGGAAATTACATAATAGGTCTCTGGCACACACCACGGTTACTAGAATTACAAGTGAACCTCCACCCCCATCTCTCCAGGAGTCCCAGGCTCTGAGTAAAACCCCAACAATATATTTGCTGCTCAGACCCTGGGGTGAAGGGAAGAGGGGCATGCGTGGAGAAGCGTGTGTGGTTTGCTGCATTGAAACTCAGGGTGTGCCATCCTATCCGCTGCAGAGCTGTGGTCTGAATGCTGGGTCTCCACAAGCCGTTCTTGAATGTTTGCAGGACCCTATTAGGGTCCCCAGGAGAGCTCTCATATGAAGTCCAAGAAATCTGAGGAAAATGTGGGGCTTACATGATGGACTAATTTCATTTCAATAAAACTCCCATATTACATTCAATGCATTTGGCTTTATTAAGTTTTGTCATAAACGCTGGGAACACTTCCAAATTTAGGCTTGCACAATTATTTTTATTGGTGCGTTAACTAAAAATGGTATATGCATAAGTCAGAGTGTACATTGGACTTCATCTGGGGAGCCAAAATGAACTTGAGGCTGATTTATAGTCATTTTACCGCCATAAATGAGATACAGGAAATAGGGGTTAGAGTTTCTGATCACGGCATTCCTGAACCCTCCGCCGGTTCCATCCACAGGCCTGCCATGTATCTAATGAATTTAAATTCCAAATGTCTATCGGCAACCCACAAAGTCACCAAACAAAGAGGCTGGCTTATGTTCAGACCCAGAGCCATCCAAACCAGGCAAAAAAAAAAAAAAAAAATAGAGGTTTGTTGCACTAAAGTGAGACTGGGGAGCTCTCGGTGCTTTGAAAGGTTTTAATTGCTATGGAAAAAATCCTTTCAAAGATTTTTTCCTTAACATGGGCCCCTTGGAAACTTTTCATAGGGGAACTGTAAAATATTTATACAGCTAGCAGCACTGTTAAAAAAAAAAAAAAAAGGAGGGGGCAAGGAAGAAAGAAACGTAGCACGGAATGAAAGGCGGGCTTGAAGTGAGCCCAGCAGATTTGGGGGCCCAGGGAGGGGAGGGGACTGTGATTTCAAGCCCTGGGAAACAGGCTTAATCCCTCCCAGCCAGGCCCACAGGCAGGGCTGACATGCAGAAGACCCTGTGTTTGGTTTCAAACCCGGCTATTGCCATTTTGAAACCCTTCATGTCTGAACGAGGGCCTCATGTTTGCATTTTGCATGGACCACGCCCTGCGTGTTCTGTGGCTGGCCCTGCTCACAGCTTCCCGGGACCGCTGTTTTCAGCCATTTCAGTGTGGTCCTCCCATCCCTTCTTCTCTGTTAGCTTCTCTTTTTTCTGGAGCAATCCAGCCAGGCGTTTACTTCTGACAGTCCTCAGGAGCATGAGCTACACCCCTTGTCTCTGTTTGGCTGGCAGACATCCGGCCCAAGCAGCTTCTCACCCCAGGACATAGGAGGCTGACAACCCAGATTCAAAATCTAGAAAACATGGCCCTGGCTTTGTGAATAGACGAAAAACTTGAGAACTTTGCAGTTAGAAGGAACCATGGTGAGCTCATTTTACAGAGTGAATATAGTCCTGGGGAGAGGGAAGGAATTTCCCAAGGCTACTTTGTTTATTAATATCAGGTTAGGGACATGGCTAGCTCAGCAGCATCTATAAAAAGGGGTTAACATGGACAATTATAGTCCCCAAACTACCCCAAACTCATGCGAACTCCCACTTCAGTGTTTTCTCAATGTTTTAATCAACAGTGACATTATTAAAGAGAGCTCGGAGAAGATAATCACTCTCTCTACACCAATTCCCCAAATATTTTCATTTCCTCCCACACACATCTTATCTTTGACTGGTGAAGACATTTGGTAATAGAAATAACAGTTGTAGCCCTGGCTGGTTTTGCTCAGTGGATAGAGCATCGGCCTGAGGACTCAAGGGTCCCAGGTTTGATTCCGGTCAAGGGCATGTACCTTGGTTGCGGGCACATCCCCAGTAGGGGGTGTGCAAGAGGCAGCTGATCAATGTTTCTCTCTCACTGATGTTTCTAACTCTCTATCCCACTCCCTTCCTCTCTGTAAAAAAAATCAATAAAATATATTTCTAAAAAAAGAAATAATAGTTATAAGTTGTATGACCTTTTCATGGCTCCAGTCTACCCATCAATGTGGACAACCTGGTAATCCTGTGGAAAGGAGGTAAAAATCCAAGGGTTCATAAAACCCACAAAGTAGTAGTAGGTACTAATTAACACATGAGAAATCAAGATTTCGCTATGCCGCCGTGGAAGCTGAAGTACTGAAGGGCAGGCTGAGATACAGTCCTGAAACTTTTCAACAGAGGAAGGATGGGTTACAGAATCACTGCAACCTCATCACTCAGGAGGGACCCTCTTGTCTCAAGGCTGACTTAATTGCCATAATTCAATTAGCATGCTTCCACTAATTATATAAGCCTTCAGATGACAGTTCGACAGTAGCACCACCGAGAGTAAGCGAATTGTTTTTCATTTTTAAGTTAATCTTAAATTAATTATAAGTAAATTGCACTGATATCTTGCCTTCAACTGTTGCAGAATGCGGTCACATATTTTAAAACTCTGGGTCTTATGCAAAAAAGAAATTTAGTACCATATGAAATAATTGTAGCATTCATAAATATAGAGACACAGGTCCTTTCCTTCCTTCCTCCCTCCCTCCTTCTCTTCCTTTCTGCATCCCTCCCTCTTTTCCTTCCTTCCTTCCTTCCTTCCTTCCTTCCTTCCTTCCTTCCTTCCTTCCTTCTTCCCTCCCTCCCTTTTTTTCTAGATGACAGTTCTTATCAAGTGTTAGAGAAGATAAAGAACAATCACTTTAATGAAAAGAACATTTATTTTTCAATTTCTCAAACCTAGAATAGCATCTGGTACATGTTACAAGTTCAATAAATATTTGGTAGATAATTTACAATATTAGTTATTGGATGAGATGCTGTAGGCATGATAGAGAAAGGCTGAAGAGGCATCGAAGCCCTAGTCCCTGATTTCAAAGAGTGTAGACATTCTTTTAGGAGATAAAATGTAAACACATGAACACAAGTCATTCAAACACTACCTGGAATTTAAGATACTAAATGCGATTCCTCAATGCATAGCATACAGTATAAGATAAAAAATCAGATTAGCTCTTCCACTGAGAAAGATAAGAAGATGGGCTTTCAATATCAGTTATCATACCTGCATACAAATGAGAGTTGACAAATGTAAATTACCTGCTATGAACCAATGGACAGTGAATCCATCATAACTGGAAACATTTCAACAAAGCAAAGGATGCTACACTAGGATTGACCTGGTGCTAATGTACATAGCAGCTCAGATTCATCTGGATATACTTTTAGAGTTCATTTTCAACAAAAGTACATATTTTATGTACCAAACCATGCCCAGTTTTTCTATATTTTCATGATAGCTGATTGAGTAAAAATCTATAAATATATCAGAATTTTTATTGCTATGTAAGACTCCAAAGATGATTCATCACATAAGAATCAGAATAATATTTTTTTAAATTGAGGACTATTTGTACTTTATTCTACTCAGATCAAGTATTTCTATTATCATGCACTTGGTACTTAATAATATTACAGGAAGTATGCAAAGTACAAAAAAATTCATATCCCCACTAATATTATCAGATAAACGGGCTGCTGTCATCTCAGTTAATAAAAAACAAAAAGCAAAAACATTTTTAAACAGGTAACCATTATGCTATGCAGGGTTAAAATGGCAAAGGAGACTTTGGCTCTGAAGATGAGGCTAAACTCTGACCATCTTCAGGTCAGCCTAACCATCACTTCCTTGTGGAAACTTAGTTGCCTCTTTCAAATGTGAGGTCTCAGGTTGGGTTATTGGCTACCTTTCCTTATAGAACACTGAAAACTTGAAATTCATTAATTTTTAGCAATCATTGGATGCTTGCTCTTCCCAGGAGGCCATAATCTCACCGAATGAGAATGTCGGTAACGCCGATGTTTGCTCACCACCCTATTTCTGGTCTGGCACATAGTGTGCCTCCTATAAACATTCTTATAAAGGAAGAAAGAGAGAGGAGGGATATTTCTCATTCTGCCAAGGTCCTTGTATTACTTGGAGGTCTTTCAATCACACATGATGAACATCCAGCTTGAACCACTTTAAATTTAAGAAGGCAATAAGGCTTATAGGCCAATATGTTCATAAAAGCAAACCTTGGAAAGGCAGGCCCAGAGACAGTATTCCCTCCTCTTCCTTTCCAGACATTCCACGGAAGAATTCCGATGGACTCAACATCGGCATGTGTCCACACCTTGGGCTAATCACTTTGGCTAGACGTATATGGTCCTACATTAGCCCAACCTGAGTCCAGTGACCACCTCTGTGGCTGAGAGGACTGGAGAATACTGTTTCCCAGCCCCAGCAGCCATAACCCTGTGCTGTGGGGGAAGTAGGAGGCAGGAAGAAGGGTGGGGAGGATGTCGAACACATAAAACAATGATGCTCACAGTCTCCCAGCCTGCTCTGGAGGAAGATCAGGCGTTTCCAGTTCTGGATTCTCAAGAACAGTAGTCTTGCTATGGGTACATTTTATTTTATTATTTTTATTTTATTTCATTCTACTTTATTCTATTTTAGAGTCATATCGATTCATGACAGTTCAAATTACCATTCTTATCTCTATTGACTCCTTCCTGAGGAACATGTATGCCCACAGGCCAGTGACAATATTACAATTTAATTCAGAGTGCTACTAATATCAATACTTGTGATTGATTGACTTAGAAAATAATGCGTACATCATGCTTTGTTTTGAGGACATCTGAGGGGTCTGGAGTGGCAATGGGGTTAGAGGCAAAGAGTATTCTCCTGATTCATTCTTAAGGAGGCGTTATTGCTCCTACACATGAAAGTACAGAGTGGCCGGTAGCAGCGACACTTCTGGAACCCTGGAATTCCCTGCTCTTTCCCTCTGTGCCGGGGTATTTTCTCATGCTAAAGCTTCTCGTGTAAATCAATTCCTCTTACACGGACATGTGTACAATGGGACCAATTTTTTTATGAGTTATACTTCCAGCCCACATGTGGCTGCACATGAAATATCAATTTTTCTCCTGCTTTTACTTTGTATGCTGAGTCGGGCCTCTTCTCTGTTTACACAGGGACAGAAGCAAAGCTGGAGGAAGGTAAAAGGGTCACTGGGCCCATTATGCTGGCCATCCACGCTTTTCTCCTGCCATTTCCTCTCATCCATCATTGTCCTCCCTAGAAACTCATCTATATCCCTTGGGATTCGATTATTTTTCCTAGGCAATGCCCCTTTTAGGGAACCTATTTTAAGATCATTATGTTCTCTACAAAACATTTTTGCCAGAACTTTCCTGTTGATCCCAATTTTGTCTACTCAGATTCTGTTTCTGTTGGTCAGGCCATGCAGGCAACATTTGCATTCTTTCTGATGGTGGGGAGTACTGCGGTGATCTTACACCATATGTATTTTTATATTGAAAGTCATAAGATCTTTATTTCGCATTCCTTTACCATGAACCACCATCCATTTCCCATCCTTCATGAGGACAACTCGGGCAGGCATGCATCCCCCCTGGACAATTCCCAGAGCAGCCTGGAAAATAGGCCCTTTTACCTGTCAGTGTCATAGGGGGTTACGTTGGCTTGTTTACTTTGTGGTAAACACTTTTAAGTTCTAGTGTCTCCAACTGACTAACTCCCAGGTACTCTATGCTCATGACACTGATGTCACAGCTGTGCCCCCGCACCCCCCACAAAAAAAAAGAGAATAAAAAAGAAGCACAGGGTCCGAGGGAGTAAAGAAAGGGCCAGTTAGAAAGCAAATCAGATATAGAAACACTTTTGCTTTAACACTTGCTTTGTTCACTCAGTGAAGGTGGGATGGAGGCGTGGAGGTATATGTTGGTTCTGGGGACAAAGGATTTTCAGCCTCTTTCATGCCTATATTCTGTAGAATGCTGTTCCCAGAATATGTTTAAAAAGTGTTCCATGGTCAAATGAGTTTAGGAAACAGTATAAGAGAATTCACAGAACATATTAGCATATCACAGGCTCTGATGGTTTCACAGTAAATAAACCTATTGAACTCTGTTTAACTCGGCATTCCCTAAACTTATTTGAGCTTGAAACTCTTGCCACAGTTTACCCAGAGGCAGCTGGCAAAGCAACATTCTTTGGACTACCCAATTAGAAGACAAGGAAATACAGTTCTATCACCTTAAAACTGACATGCTCATTGTAGATATTAAAGACATAAATTTAATTTCCTTATTGAGTCCTTGCTTCACTGTATCTCAGGGACCTGAAGCACGGGGC
Source organism: Plecotus auritus (assembly GCF_963455305.1). Lineage (NCBI taxonomy): Eukaryota > Metazoa > Chordata > Mammalia > Chiroptera > Vespertilionidae > Plecotus > Plecotus auritus. The sequence goes on along the minus strand of NC_137776.1, from coordinate 127,047,992 downwards.
TCACTGACTCAGAGGCAGAGGTCCCAGGGTGGGTCCTTGACATCTTGAGTGAGATAACAAGTGCGAGATAGGCGGCAGGGAGAAGGAAAGAATTTTTAAAATTTCTTCAGCTCCAAGTTGACATCAGTGGGAGTTAAGTTTGGGGATCTGGGTAGAATTTTATATAAGGAATGTGTAGGTAGGGAGAAGTTGTTAAGGGAAGCCCGCTGTGTCCCATGCTGCAGCTTGAGGGCAACAATAAGGGAGAGAGAAGGTGGAGGTTGAATTCATTTTCCCTCACAAGCCTTTGGCTAAAGCAGGAGGAGGAAAATTGGGTAGATCGGAAATGCTCAAATTCCCTAGGCCCTACCTAAGAGAACTGCCGGTTAGCCTATAGTGTGGACAGGCGGACTAATTAGAATTTGTTTTACTGCTCTGCCCTATGTTTCTATGTGGCATATAGCACTCAGAAGGCAGATGGAATGAGAGTCACTGGCCACATCGGTCATGTGGCAGAGCTTATGGGGATCCTTAGCATCTCAGAGAGCCAGGATGAGGCTGAGTCAGCCAGGAAGGGCCACTGGCCCTGACCAAAGTGAGAGAAGAGCGAAAGCCAGGGTCGCCAGCACCGCCTTCAGTATTTGTACCATCAGGAATAGAGGACCATACAGGGGCACTCTGTGATCTATGACCCCTCGCTCTGCCCCCACAAAGTCACGTGAGCACTGCTGCCTGCCCCGATTGCGCACCTGAGTCCCTCTTGTAGAGAATTTGGGGAAAGAGGGTAGAAATAATTAATACTAAACCACTATTCAAAAATCTGAGTTTTACTTACAGGGGATATTTACACTTTGGGATTGGACTAAAATCTAAACTGAATTGGGCATTTTGTCATTTTTTTGCCTGTCCATTCATTAGGTGGGGCTTGTAAGAAAAACTGGGTTGAACATAAACAATATAAAGAGACTATATTTTCTCTGTGCATCTGGATTTTAATGTGATTGAAATTTCAGACATTGCTACATCCTTTTTTGATATTCATAAAGCTTCCCTGGGGCCACCTAATCCCCAGGCATTTGTTTTACTTCAAATTGTAGGATTGGCATAATCAAAAGCATATTGTGTGGGACTAGAATATTCATTTACTTGGCTGGCTGTCTTACTGGACCATGAGCTACTTCACTGTGGAGGTCTAATTTCATTCATTTAGAAAGATGCTCACCCTTTGCATCTCAGTTGATTATCTAAAGGGGACTTCATCTGTCGATTCTTTTTAAAGAAAGAAAAATGAGACTTCTTAGAGAATTACAGGTACAAGTCCTTTCTTTTCATTATCTCCCTCATCAGTTTTCAACTGCTCCCTTTCTTTTTCCTTTGCCTTTCTTCCCTGGGGATGCTTTGGAAATGGAGGTGATACTGTCTGGAAGAATGAAGAAGTGGTCCTGTATGTGAGTGTTCCCAACTCCTCCTTAATTGTGACTCAGGAAGAGTCTTAAAATTTTCTTTTAATCTTCACCTGAGAATATGTTTTTTATTGATTTTGAGAGAGAGAGAGAGAGAGAGAGAGAGAGAGAGAGAGAGAGAGAGAGATCGAAGTGAGAGAGACATCAATAGGTTGTCTCCCCTACATGCCCTGACCAGGGATCAAACCTGCATTAGGTATGTGCCCTGACTGGGCATTGAACCCGCAACCTCTTTTTTGGTGTATAGGATGACACTCCAACAACTGAGCCACTGGCCAGGGCAAGAGTTTTATATTTAGATGACAATTTGGGGCTTAAAGAAATAAGGATCTTCTATTCGTAGTTTGATAATCTTGCTAATCTTTAAATGACTTTCCTGTTCCTGGCTTCATCCTGCATCTCTACTCCCTTCAACTCCTGTAATCTTCATGGACCAGATCTAAGTTGGTGTGTCTTTATAGTTTCTCTACCCAGTTCTGTGTTCTCATGAGACTTTATAATGACACATTTTGCTGGATTATAACTGAATTTGTGCTTGTTTATTTTTTCCTTTACATTGTAAGCTCATGATAGTTTTCTTCTTTTTTTTAGTGCTTTTTTAAAAATTTTATTTTATTGTTTAAAGTATTACAAATAGTAGTACATATGTCTCTTTTCCCCATTGATCTTGCCCCGGCCTCCCCTACCCCCCAGCACATGCCCTCTCATGATAGTTCTCATTGTCTTCACGATTGCATCTCCATATTTTGTATTGTGAGCATTTAGTATATTTGCTAATGGATAAAACTGGGTCTTTTATGCCTTACAAGCAGGAAAAAGAAAAACTTTCCCAATGAGTACAGATCTCTGTATTTTCTGTCCCAGCTGGTTCATCAAGCCTACCAGATGTCATGGAACGTCTGCCCTCTCCTTCACCCTCCCTCCAGCTGAAAGGATGGCGGGGTACTTCAGGGAGTACCCAGGAGGACAATCAGAAGTAAATCCATTTGTACCCGTTTGCTCTGATATGTGCCTTGTCGTGGGAGCCGCTTACAGCTCCTGAAGATGTAAAACCTTCAAGTTGCAAAGTGGTACTGTGTTCCCTTCAGGCCCCACTGTACTGGAGCCAGGCTGAGACCCAGGGGCAATGGGAACCAGGCTCCCTCCCTTCTGCTGCGTCCTTCCCACTAAACCCTTAAGAGATGAGTGCATCTCTGTGCTGACTACTCCTCAATCCCTTTGGAGTCTCAGTGCCAAAGGGAGGCTTTCTCTAGACTGCCCTCTAGGGGCTAAATATCTGTGTGTACTCTTACCATACCTGTGGCTTCCCTTTTCATCCTATTCCCACGCTGAATTGCAGGTGCCAGCTGCCTTCTGTTTCTTCCATCAGCCCGAAAGCTCCATGAAGACAAAGCTATTGTCTATTTTGTATACTTGTGTTCTCTTTCCCTACCATTATACCTGGCATGTGATAATAGTGATAATGATAGCAATTACAATAATAATAGTTGTCACAGTGAATACTTATATAGTACTTTCTCTGAACCAGAGTGCGTTACCTACACCAGCTCATGCAGTACTCACAGCAACCCTTTGGGGTAGATACCATTATCACCCACATTTTATATAGGAATAAACTGAGGCCCAGAGATGCTTAGTATCTTGCCCAGGTCACCTAGCAAGTAATCAGTGGAACTGGAATTTAACACAGGAATCTGGCTTCAGAGTTCACACGCTTAATCACCAGACTACACTCCAAGACACTAGACAACATGGTATTGGAGGAGACCACTGTCAGGGGCAGAGGGGACTCCCAGCATGACAGAGAGTAGAGGGCCCACGTTTATGGATGGGACAGAGCGTGTGAACAGGACATAGACGAAGAGAAGGGTGGATAATTGGAGAACCTGGAGGCGAGTGGGGTCCCAGTTAGAAGCTGGTATAAGTGGAAAATTTGAGAGAGACAGATAGGTCTGAAGCAGAGTTTTGGATATATTTTTATGTGAGGCAGTCTCTAAAATTCCTGTACCACCTCTTCTAGAAAACCTTGAGTAGAGATCTACATGATTTTTAAATTTGGTTGTTTTTTTGTGTTTTTTTTTTGTTGTTGTTGTTTTTTTTTACTTTTTTGTTAATCTTCACCCAAGGATAATTTTCTTGGGGGGCATTGACTTTTAGAAAGAATAGAGAAAGAAGAGAGAAACATCAATGTGAGAGAGACATATAGGTTGGTTGCCTCCAGCACATGCCCCTATTGGGCAAGGATCAAACCTGCAACTACTGTATGTGCCCTTGACCAGAATCTAATCTATGACCATTCAGTCTGAGGGCCAACACTCTAACCACTGAGCCAAACCCGATCAGGAAAAATTTGGCTTTCTTTAAGTAAGACTCTTTACTGATACTGAACTACATGGAGTTTCAGAATTTGCTTAGGTTTTGTAAGCAGTCTGTGAGGTGTGTGAGTTTATTGCAACAGCCCAACCCTGTCTTCAGATCTCTTGGAGAAAGAATGAAGAGAAATGGCCATGGTTGGTTGGAGCTTGAACCAGCTATAATTAGGATTTCTGATCAATTGTCCTCCTGTTTTGGATGTTGGGATAAACATATTCAAGAAACTGTGAAAGAGAAGAAAGGAGGAAAATGATGAGATGGTGCAGAAATGAGAATAAGAGAAAGTGAAAGAGGATGTGGAAAAACCCCGCTCCTTTGATTTGTATGCTGTGATTTCTGAAAGGACTCCAGCCTCTGCATAAATCTACAGAGATTTACGTGGCTTCATTAATCATACTTCCTTTAGAAATAAAATTTTCTGCTTTGGAGCCTTTGAACGTTGGCATCCACATACAATATATTCTTTTAAAGTCACCTCTGAATAAAGACCTCTGTTGCAGTAATGCCCCAGCTTGTAGGTGATAACATGGTGAAAACAGAACCTCCCTTCAGAGCATGGAAGAGTCGGGTATGATGAGGATCCCAGTTGCAGGTATCCTGGGCCAGGAACCAACCCAGGGAGAGAAAAAAAAAAAAAAAAAAAAAAACTGGGAAAAAAAAAAAAAAGAGGCCCTTGTCTTTGACCAACAATAGCAAGCACTGCCATCTAGTGGCAATTTATGTTTCTCTTCAGTCCATTTGACAGTGACCTCCCTGCCTAGCTCGGCCCGTTATCAAACAAGATGGGAAAGAGAGTCCCCTGTCTGCTGGCAACATGACCCGAAATGGCAGAGCTAGGGGAAGACACAGTGAGTTACAGCTGCTGCCGACCAGAGGCTGACTCCAAGGCATGTTGTGTGCTTTCCCCCTTTGGTTGACTTTCGAATGCTGGGAAGTCTACACAAATAACCGAGAGTGAAGACCATGTTTCTGGGAAAAGACAGGAGGGAGGGGAGCATTGCCATGGCCATCGGGACTCACAAGATACACATCACCTTATCTAACCCTCATGTGTTCCCTGTTTGGCTAATGAACCAAAGCATAAAGAGGTCAAGTCCAAAGTCAAGCTGTCAGAAGCGACAGAGTTGGAATTTGAATCTGGTCTGTTAGGGCAACCTTTCTCTCTGGTTCAGCTTTTGTGGGAATTTTCCTCTGCCAGTTACCTCTTTGGAAGGCCCATGTTTCCAGGCCTTGCCACAGATCTTCAGCCTTTCAGGGTGGCGTGACTGAAGTAAGTAACAATACCTTGGAATAGGTAGGGCCACAGTGTCTCATGCTGCTGTTGGCTGAGCCACAGAGAGAAGAAACAGCCCACACCTCATCTCCCAATGCTTAGACGCTGCGAATGACGCTGCAGCAGCTGTCAGTGGATAAGTGCTCTTTCTGCAAAGTCACCACCAGTTGCCACTTCTGGGGACACTACTGCTCCAAAGAGCTGGACTTATGACCTCCCACCCCCACAACGGGGCCTGCAGCAACACGCCACCCATCCCTTCTGCCCAGCAGTGCTCCCTGAGAGGGAGCTCCATCCATTCAGATTCAGTACTAACACATCATTTTCTACGCATTAGTGTATTTTTATTGCACAACAAACAGACTTAAACTACAGATTTTATAATGAGGGGATGGATAGATGTTGATTTTTAAGAACTAAAGTATTCATTATTAATTTACTTTAGGCTGCTTAGCTTATGACCTGGTCAGAAAAATAAATGTTAATTTCTTTTATTTATGAAAACTCACTGAGATATGAATATAAATATACTTGAATATAAACTCTCTTCAGTTCAACAGGTTAATGCTAGAGATTAAGTAGTTACTCTGCTCTACTAGATTTAACAGAGCAAGAAAGAAGCATTCTGTTAAAGCCATAAGCTTATAAAGCAAGCATGTATACTTCTGAATTGTTAATGTAACTACTCAATTACAGTCACATAGGTAGTTTTTTTTTGCTTGAGCAAACATTAATAGACCACTGTGGCAATACCAACCTGGGGGACATACGGTAACAGGTTATACAGAGAATTAAGACTTCGCTTGCTCTTTTAGTTGACTCCCCCAAAAAAAGAAAAAAGAAAAGCAGGCTACCTGACTTGTCAATGAGCAAACAATTTCACTATTTGCATGAACAAATGCAGGGGATAACAATGTCATTGACTAATGAAAAGTGCAGCTATCAAAGCCATGTGCTCAAAATAAGGAATCAGTTAGTACTCTAACATTTCAGCATTAATGTTAAAAAGCTGTCAGGAATCTGGTTTGTGAATGGCTTGCCTTTGCCCTGAAATGCTTTATACCTGAAATTTTAGAGAGGCAGTTTTGAAAGATTATATCAGAGTCACTCTGATTTTTCATCAGCACATATTGGCTTTTGTATAACATTTAGACAATGTGAATGGACACAATGGAGTCTGTTGAGATATTTGTGAAATGCCTTTTAAAAGGTTAACAGCAGAAATTGTCTCCAAGTTAATGTAATTAAAATTACAATTCATTTCTTCTGATAAATGTTCTAACACTTCTGAACACCAGCTTGATGTAGAGTTGGTTTTAGAACAAAAATTCAATATATTTTAACATCAGCAAGAAGACAGATAGGACATCCAATGTCAACAAACTTTAAGTCGACAGAAACAACCTTTGATTTATATGACTCTTGGTCATGGTAACGATGTGAAGGGGGAGTAAACCAGGATAGCAAACTTGGATAAGGACCTGGTCATTCGGTGAGTTCTGACTTGTGCTATCCCTGGTTTAGATCTACTCTACCACATCTTTAACTTCTGGAACCCATGGCGAGGAACCCTTTTCCTAATAGAAATCTCACTCTAGTGCCTCTACCAACGGAGGCTGGGTGGAGGCTGAGGACACTATGCAGACACTACGGAATAGGAATAAATATTATTTGTTGCATCTCTGCTAGATGCCAGTGTTGTATTTTCATTATGTGCCTCTAGATTAGATGTTCTTTGTTTACTTGCATATTATTCTTTTAATTTTTTGCTTTAACTCTCCCCTCCTATTTTCTCTGAGAGCTTAGATAACTTGCCCAAGTTCAAGTGGGTTTTTGTGAGCAAAGTCAGATGAGTTTTCACTCTTTCCTGGCCACGCTGGGAGAGCAGTCATCCAGGGCAAGAAGAACCCCTTTGGCAAAGACAGAGGAGAGAGAAGATGAAGGGCTCCCTTTGTTCAAGCAGTTGCTCTGTCCCTAAGCTCCAAGCTGTGTCCAAATTAATTATCATATTCTGACATCTTCCTAAGGGGCTCTGCTGCAGGACACAGCAACAGCTAAGATATAAAGAGCAGGAATCCGTTCTGGCTGCCACGTTTTCTGTCACATAGATGTTAGTTTGAGAGAAGAAAGGTAACATTTGGAAAGAAATGGGGGATGAGATATAGAGTGTATCCTGATCATCTTTAATAACCTAGTTCCAATTATTTTTATATTTCTTTATTGATTTTTTTTTTGAGAGAGAGGAAGGGAGAAGAGAGAGAAAAACATCAATTATTGATCGGCTGCCTCCCACACACCCCACACCAGGGATCAAGCCAGCAACCTGAACATGTGCCCTGACCTGGAATCTAACTGGTGACCTCTTAGTACATGAGATGATGCTCAACCAACTGAGCCACACCGATTATTTCTGAAGTTCCCTTGAACACATATCTGGGTACATGTCGCCAGTTAGGACATGTTATATTTCTGTTGCTTGCAAACACTAAATTCTGATTGACACGATTTTCTTCCTCAAATGATCAATTCTTTGCATTTTAAGTCTCTTAATAAAATATAAAAAACCTTGGATGGGCTATTCTGTAAGCTGATTTTAAGTAAAGAACAACTGCAATTCAGTGGTCTTCTTAGCAGTATCATTAGCACCAGCCAGATAAAAAAGCCTTCCAGTCTTGAGGCAAAGCCCACAATAGGCCCTTTGCATAAGGGGAGGCAGAATTTGGGGGACTGTGGCAGGGAGGGGATGAGGGAATAAGCCAAGGGAAGAAGAGACTCAGAGTAAAAAATAGTCTTGAAAGTCGGTCTTGGAGAAAACAAGATATGTGTCCTTTTTACTTTATGATATTCTGAGGCTGACTTTTTAGGGCCATAGGCAAACAGAAACTGTTTTGTTTTTTGGACGAGGGGGGCAATCTATATTTCAGTTTTTCTAGAATACTATTTCTAGGAATTCACTGACTCTGAAAGAACTTAGTAGATTCTGTGTCTACCCTCTGCACATATATTTTTATTTAAAATTGTTTTTAGTATTCCATAAATAACAAACACAAGTTTTTGCTAGGCCATCCATGAAACAGGGGCAAGAGGCATTAAAATGGAAATTCTCGTGATCCCTTATTTAGAACATGGCGGGCAATAATTTCAGAGCAGTAAACCTCATTATAACACACTTATATTTTACATTTTCGGGCTATATTGTTCATGTGTTTAAGTCACGGAGAAAAGCCCATTAAAGCCATGTTACTCACATTAATTCAACATTTAGCCATTTATAATACAAACCCCAGTCTTTTGGAAAATGTCATTTTAAAAGTTTCACCATATATGGACATAATTTATTGCCCGAGCCCTATTGTCTACTTAGAATATGCCCTTTATCAGACCCAAATGCCCACTTCAGAGAATTTCGTTTTGAGCAACAACTGGCTTCTTACATTATCCAATGATGCAGGAAAGTGAAATTTCAGCCAGTTCATATCATAGAAACAAAATGTTTCCTGCAATTACTGATAAGGGACAGTTCATTTTCTCTCTGTCATCCTGGAAAAAAACCCTCCTAACAACAATTCATGCCTGGTTAAACAGGATTCCACACGGACTGCTGACATCTTTCCAAATAATTCAGGGTTGTTATTACTGTACAGCCCTGGCAGGGCTCAAAAGCAAGCAGGCCTGACGAGTCGCTCAAAGCAGGGCGTAAGTAGCTGTAATTAATAATAATTACATGCCCACTGCACTCCAGTTTTATCATATTATCCGTCCATGCAGATAAAAAAAACCACACACACAACACGCTCGCCACCAGATGAACGCATTCAGAGGGCCACTCTGTGTATGTCATCTCTCTAGAATCTAAAATATTTATAGCGGCTTCTCTTTCATTGATTTTCATTATTCTATGTCTCGCTGCAAAATGCTGTTTGCATGGAGTACAACCCGGGACCGGCGTTGTCCTCTTCCAAAAGCCTCCTCCCCTCCTGCCGTGACTCGGATTCGAACCGAGGTTGCTGCGGCCACAACGCAGAGTACTAACCACTATACGATCACGGCGAGCCACAGGACAGCTGAGCACTTGGCTTCCCTGAAGGGCTATGGCCATATTATAATTTGTGGAAACACTGCCATCTATTGCCTAGAGATGTACATTTTCTTAATATTGGGAAAGAGGATAACTGGTTCAGAAAGCTCTAATTATTCAGAGGAACGATAACAAAGTGGCTGAACACGAAACCGACATCGTGTTCTTGGCTGACTGGTGAAACTGTATTAGGTAGGATTCGCAAGAATTACTGTCCAGGAAATGGCAATCGAGGTAATAAGACCGAGAGAAACGAGTCTGTTGACTCATGCTTCCTACTTTTAACCAATAATGAATACAGATTTCCCACCCCCCAACCGCCACCACCAAGTATGCCGCATGGAGTGACATATGACTCTGAGCCTCTTTTGTGGTTTCTCCACCACTAGCCTTATTTCCATGTCTCAGGCAGCATGGCCATAAAAAAACATGGCATAACAAAATGGCCTGAGGACTGGGGAGAATGAAAAAGCTTGTTTGTCCTATTAGAAGAAGTCAGAGTAAGGAAGCCCAAACTGAGAAAAGGCCCCTTTTCAAACCCACTGATACCTAAAGCTACCCGCCCCATATATGTAGGTCTTAAAGCCACAAGAAGAAATCATGCCAGTAACATTAGCAACCCACCACACAAAGAAACTGGAGCATTCCATACTGAATACATTTCAAGGGGAAATTTTTAATACATTTCCTTGTTCTAAAAATTAGTCTGTTAAAGTTATTCCCAGGGTTGAATGGCTTAAAAGATACAGAAAATATATTTCTAATCAATGAATTATTATTGAGTGTCTCCTTTAAGCCTTCTGAACAGGGAGGATCTGGGCGTAGTTGGGGCTAGCAGGCACTGTATGTGGGGTGGCAAGACCCCCATCCATCTGTTGAGTGGGTGCCAGCAGCTCCAGTACTTCTGGAAGGAAGTCTAAAAGTTTTAGACACAAATGGCCACTCATTCCCTCCCCTTTAGTTCTCTATAGTCCCTTTGGTCTTCCTTCAAACTCTCACAAATCCGCTTTCCTTCCGCAGTCACATAGAACATTGTTCTGAGTGCCTGAGCCCTAGAGATTCTGTGTGGGAACCAAGGCAGAGCACTCTCTGGCCTGAACAGGAATACAGGTGAATCCAGTAAGAATCACTCTATGGCAAGGGGACAGCCACATCTGTTGGCTGGCGAGCAGTTTCCTAAAGTGGCATCATTTGCATGTCATGTTCATGATTTTTGCTGTGGGCACATACCAACTGCATAAAAAGGAAAATATGTTTTAGTCAACTTAGAGTACAAATTGTGGAAACAGATTTTCTGCATTCTAATTTGGGCTTTGTTATGTATTAACTGGGGGAACTTGGGCTGCTTATTTAACCTCTGTGCCTCAGTTTTCTCATCTGCAAAGTGGAGATAGTAGAACCTACTTCATAGATTATATGAGGATTGAAAAGGTCAGTGGTCGGCAAACTCATTAGTCAACAGAGCGGCAAACCGTGGCTCACGAGCCGCATGTGGCTCGCGAGCCGCGGTTTGCTGACCACTGGAATAGGTTATTCCATGCCAAAACTTAAAGTAGGCCTGTCACATAGTAATTATTATGAAATTATTAGTTATATTATTTAAATGTATTAGTGAAATATTAGTTATTTTATTTAAATGTATTTTTGAAGGAAATTTTATAATAATCTATGTGTTGTTGTTTTTTTTTTTAAAAACACACAGTATCTCATTCCATAAAGAGAGGGCACCATAAAATAAAATCTGAAAACAAAACAACAGAATTAAAATCTAGCCCGTACTCTGAGTCCAAGTTCTACTCTCCATTCAAAGGAAAGTGAGTAACAGCAGGAGAGTTCTTAAAGACATAGTAGTCTCTGAGCAGGGCTTCTTCTCTGCTCATCTGAATGATGGAAGAGATCTGAAAAGGAAATAGCTTTCTCTGCACAAGTTTCAATACTATGAAATGCCACAATCATTATACCCCCTACAGAGCCTCCCACACCGTATCTGTCAGGCTAGGTTATGCTACGTCGTGATGCTGACGTCTTAGTAGCTGAGAGTAAGGAAGCCTTTCCCCCTCCTCGTTCTCCACATCCATTGCAGGACCTGCGCTGTGTCTCCTCATGCAGGAACCCAGAGTAAGGAAACTGCCATCATGAACATGTCTCATTGCTTTGTGAATACAAAGAGAGCCCTGGAGTATCCAGAACCAGCAACTAAAGACTCTTCTCACAACTCACTGGCTAGAACTGATCACTTAGCTCGACCTGCTACCAAAGTGCCTGCAAGGGCACTGGGCCTTGTACCTGGAAGGCAGCGCTGGAAACCTCAGGGGAACAGCACTAATGGCTTCCAGCAATCCCACTTGTGGGAAACCAGTGGAGAAGCGTGGAGACGTACATCTGGGAGGCTGTACGCCTAACAGCAGACATGACCGGGGACACATACTCTGACCATTGAAGAGAGGTCCAGCCCTTGAGGAGGTCAGCACATCAGCTTTTCTTTAGCATCTCCATGGGCTTCTCTAGTAGATAATGGTAGGCACCATGGGGACAGACTCTGGAATATTCTTGACTACTGAACTGCAATGGACTTTTGAACAATTACCAGGCTCTTTTGCCCATTCACTGTCTTCTTGGGGATATATATTAATATTCCTTCCACAAGCACCAATGACCTATGACCCACTTCAAAGGGAAAAAGTGATAAAATCAAAACATGCCTTCTATGGAACAGAATGATGAATCTCAGAGGGAAGATGGGGGTGGGGGTGTGGGGAAAGATTAACCAGGGAACTTATATGCATACTAGAGGCCCGGTGCACGAATTTGTGCATGGGTGGGGTCCAGCTGGCCCTGCCCTGATGGAGGCCCATCGGGGCGGGGCCAGCTTCAGGGAGGAGCTATGGGAGGGCTCCAGGTTGTGTCTGGCCTTTCTTGCTCAGTCCCGATCAGCCAGACCCCAGCAGCAAGCACTATCCTACCGGTCAGAGTGTCTTCCCCCTGGTGGTCAGTGTACGTCATAGCGAGCGGTTGAGCAGCCTTAGTATATCATTTGCATATTATGCTTTGATTGGTTGAATGGGAAACTGGTCGACCAAACACTTAGCATATTAGGCTTTTATTATATAGGATATGCATAGCCCATGGACACAGACAATAGTGTAGTGAAGACCTGGGAGGGGTGGGTGTGGGGTGAAGGGGTCAATGGCAAAAATGGGGGGAGGATATCTGTAATATTTTCAACAATAAGATCATTTTTTAAAAAAACATGCTTTCTAATGGCATTTCCATCTCCATTTTAATCTACTATATGATTGTGTGTTGTTTTAATGACTTTATTATATCAACACTGAGGTTGTTATCCCTCTCCCACTACTTTATTCATCACTCACAAATACTTGTTGGGGACCTAATATAATCCAGCCATTTTTCTGGCTCTTAAGAATTTAACAGAGAACAAGAGAGACATGTATCACAATTTCATGATTTTTACAATCTAGTGAGAGACATACAGATAAATAATATGTAAATAGAATGTATGAGCTAGTGTCATGGAAAGGAATATATATATATATACACATATGGTACATACATATATTGCTTAAAGTTTTTAAGTTAGGTTGAAGTAGACAAAAGCAGGGAAGGTATATATAGAGAGCAAGCAAGCGCTTGCTTTGTCTGAATTTTGGTCCTCTCTTCAGCTCTTCTACCTGTGACCTTGGGCTAGTCCCTGGACCTCTCGGAGTCTATTTCCTCATCAGTAAGGTAAGGGGAATTGGACTAGATGACCTCTCAGATTCTTTATATCTCTGATATATCACAAATTTAATTTCTACAAATAAGCTGACAAACAATAGCCAAATATAAAAATTGTGAAAACAGGTAAGTCCTGCAGCTGTTTAGCTATCCCTTATCTTTTCTAAACCACATGGAAGCTGGTCTTTTGTCAGCTTCTAAATGTTGCCAGTCTTATTTCCCTGCCTATGGCAACATATTTTCATACACAGGGGTTGATCTCTTGATTTAAGTTGGGTGTAAAGAAGATTTCTCACTTGTGTGGGGCATTAACTATGGAATTCCTTCCGGAAGACGATATGGACTTCCCCTTTAAAAAGAATGCGGCTTTCCAGCCTCTCTTTGTTAGAAGTGATGGAACAACTGCCTTCCTGCCTCCGCCTGCTGCCTGACTACCAGATTCTTCTGATGGAGTTGTTATTTTCCCTGGCTTTCCTAATGGATGCTAACAGAGGAACAGGGCTGGCAAGAGAGCCCTGGGACGGGTGGAGGCCCCCACCTCCCCAGCTGAGTCCTATCTCCAGCATGGCCTCACCCACCTCTTCCCCCAGACCAGCTCTGTTTCTCCTCCTCATCCCTCTTCTCAGCTTGCCTCCTGCCTCACTGGGGGTAGGCAAATGACAGTCAGATCCATCACTGGGCTGGAGGCCAAGAGCAGCAATCCATTGGGTTGGGGCTGGCCCAAAGCCCAGTTTTCAGACAAAGACAGGTTGGGAACCGCCCTGCAAAGTGGGCTCCCTGTCCCCTCATCCCAGAGTCCCATCTAGTCCTAGACCAGCCAGCTTTGAGGATATAAGGGACCTTAAAACTATTTATTTTGTGGGTTCTTTCTAGAACCTCATTCCCATACCAGTGAACAGTATTGGTGTATGTGCGTGTGTGTGTGTGTGTGGTGTGTGTGGATAAGAAAGAGAGAGAGAGAGAGAGAGAGAGAGAGAGAGAGAGAGAGAGAGAGAGAGAGAAGAGGAGAGGTGAGGCAGGAAGGAAGGAAAGAGGGGGAGAGGCAGATGAAAGAGCAGGAGGAAGAGAGAGAAGGAAACAGGAAAGGAGTTGAGAAAAGCTGGACAAATCTTTTTTTTTTTTTTGTACATGTAAGGAAACCAAGAATTGCTCATACACATCCCTGGGAATTTTTAGGGGGGAAATAAAGCAGGGGAAAGCAGAGGAAGCTCAAGTAAATGGGAGCTCCAGATTTCAAACCTTCAAGCATGTCACCTTTATCATAAAAAAACACACTAAAAGCTAAATGGCCGTAGATTTACCACTTCTGTAATGCTTCCTGCCTGTACAGAGAATCTTTGATTATGAGAAATCACAAAACAATAGAGAACATGGGTTATTTTCAGAATGCCTGTAACCACAAAATGTTTAACAGTTTACATTTTCAGGAGTAAACTCCTTGAGGTGATTTTCCCCATGCTTATTAATGAATTGTATTTAACCAAGTCAGAAATCTTGCTGTGGGGAATGTGGAATGGTGGTGGTGGTGAGGGGGTGGTGGGATGGGGCGAGGGGGTTTTGTTTGGTTTAATTTTAATGTTTTTTGCCTGAAGGCACCATTAGAAAAATCCAGATGCAATGCCTCCTAATAGAATTCCTCATCTGACACAGCCCTCTGGAATACATGGGCCTAACCTTTATGATCTGGCAGGCCAGGCCTCTATTTGGAAACCTTATTGGGGGGGCTGATCCATTAATGATAATGTGCAATAACTCAGAGCCCCGAGAACAGCTGAAGGCCTGGGGCAGCAGAGCATTAGGGCTCTGCGTGTACGAAAAGTGGTGGCAACGGGACCCCCAGAGGAAGCAGGGGGTGGAGAGTGGGCTGGCCTAATAGTGGAGAGCGAGGACATGCCCCAGGACTACATTTTTCTTCCCATCACATTAGGAGGCTGAGGTCTTAAGAAAGAGAAGTGTTGGCAGGATGGGGACCAGTTAGCACTCTGGATTTATGGCCATGAGGGTTCTAGCCAATCACTGTGGGGCTACTCTTCTTAAAGAAGTTTAAGCATGGGCTGCTGGGGGATCTGGGGCTGATAGCCTTAGACAAATACTTCAATCTCCCCGTGCTTAATTTCCCTTTATAAAAATGGGATGATAATAATGTCAAATGTATATGGTTATTGGGAGGATTAAATAAACATGTAATGCATTTTAAAAAATGCCTAGTCTGAAGTCATTAGTAATTATTAGGCATATTTTGGTCAAAGGAGACATAGGAGACGGCTGCTCTGAACTCCAGGCCAGGATGAGGAGATGCCAGAAGAGCAGGCATGAGCCCAGAGGTGGCCTGTGGCTTCCCAACTAGGCTCTGGTTATGACGATAAGTGGCTAGTTGGATGCCAGAGGGAAGGATGCCTCGGGGTCTGGACAGGTGGTTCCAATCCCAGAGATAGGATGTGTCTGGGACACATGGTAAGGATAAGTAGAGAGACTACTGCAGCATACGACTCAAGAAGGCCCCCAAAGCAGAGGCAGTCTCCCAGTTTCAGGCTGTCCTGTTGTCCCTCCACCCTCAAGAAGCCAATATTGGAGCCAATTTAGTCAGGAGGTTAAGTGTGAGCACCAGAACACTTTGGGGGGAGCTGGAGGGGTGACTGAGACACAGAGGAGCTGGACCACTCCTCAAATCCCTTTCTGTACAGAATGACCAAGGCACTGGGCTTAGCAGCTGGGCCTTCTCTTTGTTTTAAAGTGATGATGATGACTTTGCTCTTAAAGTAACTGAGGCCTCACATGTGTGAGGCACCTGGCCCGAGTTGGGGTGGGGTTGGAGGAGATCCATGACTATAGATCACTGCAAAAGAGTGCACTATTTTTTCTGTCTCCCACACACTTGACATTAGTGCCTAGTACAGAGCATTGGCTGACTAGGTTAAAACACAGAATTGGCTGGATGTGGATCAAACTCCAAAACCTGGCCTTTCTTTAGAGTTACTATTTAAGGGCTGTTTAATTGGCCCTTTTTCTTATATTGAGGTGTTTTCTTGTTGATGAGTTTAACCTTGCCTTTCCTGAAAGACATTTCCAAGTGCACTTCTGTTGGATTACACAGGGTCTGTGTCCAATTCTGACCACCTCTGTGAGTGTCAGTAATCACTAGGGCCATCATCTCTCTTGATCGAAGCCGAGCTGTGAGATAATAAGCACATCACAGATCAGGAAGGGATTACTATCCAACTGATGAGACCTCAGCAGTGTGGAAGCTAGACATCTGTGAAAATACTACCAGCATCTCCTGGGCTCAGTTCTTCCATCACCGGAGAGAGAGGAACCAGGGAACTGGATAGCTTGATGGCATGAACACAACATCACCTGTTCATGTTTTGTTCTGCTTTGTTCATAATGAAGTTTATCATCTGGGAACATTCATTTGACCACCTTTGCCTCATTGACTTTAGAAAGAATAATAAATCTGCTCCTTGTCTATTATACAAAGGTAGTGAGAGAACAATATAAAATATTCAGAATGTTTTGAAAGGTGTTGCATAGAACATATAACTGCCATTATTCTTACTATCATCATTATGATAGCCAGTGCTGATATGAAAGGTAGATATTAAGTTTACAAGATGAAGACAGATTTCTACACCAGGTAACCCTAGAGCTGTAAAGATATCTTAGATGAAAAGCATGGTCCCCTGATAGCTTTCCCTTAATTATCATCAACTAGTGGCCCAGTGCATGAAATTCATGCACATTAAAAGGGGATTAGAGGAAATAATTTAATATTACTATTTGCCCTTTCTCTGTAATAGAAGTGTCAGAGATGAAAGAAAATTAGTAAAATGTATATGAAAACCTTCCTCCTGTCAGAGTCTGGGGCACACCACGGGACCCAGAGTCAAGTCCCTGCCCACCCACATGCGCCTCAAAATCGCGTGAGACCCAGACCTGGTCGGCCCCCCACCCTACATTGAGATAAATCCAGACCTGGCTAGTCCCACCCTTGTCAAGCCCCGCTGGGCAGGGAACGTAGCCTCAGGTCCCCTGGCCCGGCGCCAGGACAGGGGGGGGGACATGCCTTGAGATCCCCCATCAAGCCCTGCCAGGTGTGGGACATAGCCTGAGATCCCCTGTTAAGCCCCACTGGGTGGGGGGGCATGGCCTGAGGTCTCCCACAAGCCCCGTCAGGCAGGGGGGGGCACAACCTCAGGTCCCCCGGCTTGGCATTGGGAGGGGAGAACAGCCTCAGGTTCCCTGTCAAGCCCCATCGGCAAGGGGGTGCAGCCTCAGGTCCCCCCAGGCAGGGGGAGCGGCCTGAGGTCCACTAGCCCAGCACCAGGATGGGAAGCGCACCTTGAGGTCCCCTGTCAAGCCCTGCCGGGTGTGGAAGGTGGCCTGAGGTCCCCTGTCAAGCCCCACGGGGGCGGGGGAGGGCATAGCCTCAGGTCCCTGCTGATTGCTTGTTAAGGCTCCTTATGGGAACTTGGCCTCAGCTGTGGATGCAGCCATCTTTGTGACGGAGTGATGGTTAATTAGCATATTCCCTCTTTATTAGATAGGATTATTTGAGTGAGCTGGAGGGAGGGAGGGAGGGAAAGAGAGAGAGAGAGAGAGAGAGAGAGAGAGAGAGAGAGAGAGAGAGAGAGAAACCAGCCTAACTGAAGTAGGATAAACTATTCATTAGCAAGATAAATAGGTATGGCATTTAATAACCTATAGTGCCTCACAGAAAACCAAGACATTGCCAAAAGGAATTGAAGTTTGTGGTTCTCTAAACTTATTTAAAGCAGGGTTTGGCAAGGCTTGTGGGTCTGCACCAATTTTAATTGCATTTTAAAAATTCAGAATGGTGACTGTGTTCTTTTACTCATTATTTGTGTGGTGAAATGCCTTTATAGAGAACTTGCTCACAGTGAAAACGTATGCAGTGATTTCAAAGTTCAAAGCATGTGGGATCCATCTATGTCAAGAACCCATGCTTTACTTTCTGACCTTTTAACTGATTAATTCCCAGTTGCATATAACCCCCAGTTCTTTCCTTTTTTGCTGGATCACATCTAACAAGACAGCCTGAGTCCTTATTACCATCACAAAGAACTTCTTGAGGAGTTAAGATGAGCAGAGGACCTCCCCAGTGATGACTGAATGGACCCTGGGGATAGAATTACCGCAAAGCCATGTTTGCCTGTGGAATAGATAGCAACTGCCATGCACCCTTACCCCCAGACACCTAGAGACCATACACACAAAGCATTTTGCACAGTACATTCACGAGAGGCAACTGTGATTGCAGGACCCTCATAATTCGTGAAGGGCTTCTTAATTCCCTGTAATTCCCCATGAAAAATTATTTTAAAATAGTTACTACTTGTTGAGCACACATTAATGCAGCAGGCACTATGCTAAACATTTCCCAGGAATTCACTCATTTAATCCTCATGAGAGCCTTAGGTATTGTTATTTTCTCATCATACTAAGGTACAGAGTTGGTTAAGAAACTTAGAAACACACAGCCTGAACTGCCAGAGTTGGGATTCGAACCCACGAGACTGCCGTTGGCTGAATGCTATCAGCTAAACCAACATATTCTACTACACCATTTATACAACGCTATGCCCATGGGTGAAATGTCCTCTCTCTTTATGAAAATTCCTGTGTTCTGTGTCTTATCACACAAAAACCTAGATCTCTGATAGTTTTAGTTTCTTATTCCCAGAAAAGGGGATCACTGATAATGCCTTGCACACAGGAGGTTGTGAGGATTAAATGAGAATGAGCAAAAAATTCATTTGGTAAAATGTCAAATAATACACCACCATGCATTCATTTGGTAGGGTTACTATAACAAAGTCCCACCAACTAGATGGCTCCAACAACAGAAATTTATCACCCCACAGTTCTGGAGGCTGGAAGGTGTCAGCAGGGCTGGCTCTTCCTGAGCGCTGTAGGGGGAAATCTACCCCATGACTCTCCTCAAGCTATTGGTCATTTGTGGGTAAACTTTGGCAATCCTTGGTCTATAGATGAATCACCCATCTGCCATCATTTTCACATGGCATCACCCTGTGTGCATAACTGTCTCTGTGTCCAAATTTCCCTTTATAAAAGGACACTAGTCATATTGGGTTGGGGCCTACCCCAATGACCTCATGTTAACTTATCTCTATAAAGACCCTGTCCTCAAGGTTCCATTCTACGGTACTGGGGGTTATAACTCCAACATTTTTTTTGGGGGGGGGGGACACAATCCAAACCATAATTAACCATGAGCTGCTATTTCTATTAGTAATAATGGTATTGATAATGTTTATATATGAACACAGGTTACTTTTATCAGGCATAGTGTTTGCAATCTGCCAGGAACTGCTGCACACAGTGCTTTAACCCTGGGCATGGCTGTGACTAGGTCAGTGTCAGGCATAGGCAAACTTTTCATACATCTCTAAACCTACCATCCCAAGATTTTCCTATGTATGTGTGGTGTTGGCTTTCTCCTTCCCTGAATAAATAATGGGACAGTAGGAGGCAGACTCACAAGACTTTGGGCAAAGGAGATTAAGGCTACATAGCTAGGAGCTACTTAAGGCAATGCTAGGACTAATTGACTTTCTGATGCCAATTGTGTTTTGAATATAATACGAATGATCACTTTCTTGCTCCCTCTTGGCAATATTGTGCCACCTGCCTCCACCCACCATGCTCAACTATTATTTCCTTAGGTAGCATCCCACACCCAGGGCTTTGTCTTGAGCTTCTCTCCTAAAACACAATCCCCAGTTTCCAATTAGCGACTCAGCCTCCTGACTGAAAGCCCCACAGCCATCTCAGGCTCACTGTCCAAAGTGAACTCAGGTGCCTCCCACCCATCCACCTTTCCTCTCCTTCACCAAGTACCTCAGGCAAAGGCATCACCATCCCCCCAATCTCCAGAGCCAGAAGAAAAATTTGGTGTCATCCTCAGTCCCTTTCTCTAGCCACACTCCTCCATCCCATTTTGTCCTAACCTGACACCAATTTTAACGCATTCATTCTACCTCCTAACACTCTCAATAATCTCTCTTCTCCAGACTCTGTCTTGTACATGGATGTATCCCCAGTGCTGAGCACTATGCCTAGTACATGGTAGGTAATCACTTAATATTCACTGTATAAATAAACGAACAAAAAATAAAAATTCCTCTGTGACTTTCCATTGTCTACAAAGTCCAAATTTTAAGCACAACATATAAGGTCCTTTAGTATATGTCCCAAACTATTTTTCTAGTTTCATGTTTTACATTTCTGTCCAGTCTCCCATACTGAGATCAGCAATACAAAACTGTTGGTTATTTTCTAAGTATGCTTATACTTCTCATGCCTCTGTGATGCAAAACTGCATAGTCAATGTGCTAGTTTGAGCTGCCAATGAAAGAGTCAAATTGAGATATCAAGTAGTTGGATGGATATGTGAACCTGGAACTCACAAGAGAGGCTTAGAGTTGGAATAAGATGTTCGGGAGATGCAGCATACAGCTGGTTTTAAAAACAAGGCAATGAATGAACTCACCTAGGGAGAGAAAGTGGATCATGAAGAGTATTCACAAACTCCACACATGCATCAAACCAGACCTATAGTTTTAAGAGACACTAGGTCAGTCAACTGGCTCTGTCTAGAAGAAATTGACAAATGGGTGACAGGAAGCCATGGAAATCCAGTTTTAGAAGTCATAAACATCATGGTAATGGAGAAACCAAGATGGTGGCATAGGTAAATACCTAAACTGCTGCCTCACACAATATCAAAACTACAACTAAAAGACAAAATGGACACCATCCAGAACCACAGGAAAGCTGGCTGAGTGGAAATTCTACAACTAGAAGGAAAGAGGAAAGCACATTGAGACTCAGAGGAGCTGCCAAAGGCTGAGGTACGGAGACGCGCATGTGCATGCTGAGAGGACAGGCGGCTGAGTGCACGGGCTGCTGAGTGTGCAGCTGGCTTTCTAAAGCAGGAGGGAGATGGAAGCTCCCGACTGCGCTGAACTCCAGTCCTGGGTGAGACTCTGGGAACCCAGACCCATTCAGGGGGAATCTGGACTGTCAGGAAAAGAGAAAGCACACTGAGACTCAGGGAAGCTGCGGAAGGCAGAGGTCAGGAGGTGTGTGCGCGCAGAGAGGACTAACTGCTGAGTGCATGGGTGGCTGAATGCGCGGCTGGCTTTCTAAAGCAGGTGGGAGACAGAAGCTCCCGACTACACTGAACTCCAGTTCCGGGCGAGTTTCTGGGAATCCAGACTCATTTGGGGAGAAACTGGACTGTGGCAGTGGGCAAAACTCGAGGGTGGCTTTCTTTCAGAGGTGCATGCAGCGATTACCGAGGGACACTGAGACCCAGGGGCCTCATAGGGCAAGGCTGATGGGAAGCCAAGGCTGCCTGCTCCACCCTGAGACTCCGCCCCATCCAAGCTGAGCACAGAGGCTTTTGCAATTTTGCAAGTCTTGTCTCATAAGGGTGTCTCCAGCACAGAAGTTCTCCCAGCATAGACACAGCTGATCCTCACAGCCAATTGGCCTGGAGGTCAATTCCTCCCAGTGATACCAACAACAATCAAGATTTAACTACAACAAGGCTGTGCACACAGTCCACAAAGGGGTGCACCAAAAGTGTCCACCACAGGTAACTGGGGGAGGCTGAGCCACTGGGCCCTATAGGACACCTACCACACAAAGCTACTCTACCAACTCAGGGAAGCAGTGAAAATGCGGAGGCAAAGAAATAGATCACAAATGAAAGAAATGGAGGAAAGCAAATGACTGGATATAGAGTTCAAAACCACGGCTATAGGTTTTTCAAGAATTTCCTAGAAAAGGCCGATAAATTTAGCAAGACCCTCGAGGATATGAAAAAGAACCAACTAGAAATTAAACACACTGACTAAAACAAAAAATATTATACAGAGACCTAACAGCAGACTAGAGGACCACAAGAATCAAGTCAAAGATTTGAAATACAAAGAAGCAAAAACACTCAACCGGAAAAGCAAAAAGAAAAAAGAATCCAAAAATTTGAAGATAGTGTAAGGAGCCTCTGGGACAACCTCAAGCATACCAACATCAGAATTATGGGGGTGCCAGAAGAAGAGAGAGAGCAAGATACTGAAAACCTATTTGAAGAAATAATGACCAAAAACTTCCCCCACCTGGTGAAAGAAATAGACTTACAAGTCCAGGAAGCTCAGAGAACCCCAAACAAAAGAAATCCAAAGAGGACCACACCAAGACACATCATCATTAAAATGCCAAGAGCAAAAGACAAAGAGAGAATATTAAAAGCAGCAAGAGAAAAACAGTTACCTACAAGGGAGCACCCATACAACTGTCAGCTGATTTCTCAACAGAAACTATGCAGGCCAGACGGGAGTGGTAAGAAATATTCAAAGTGATGAACAGCCAGAACCTACAACCAAGATTACTCTACCCAGCAAAGCTATCATTTAGAATAGAAGGTCAGATAAAGAGCTTCACAGATAAGAAAAAGCTAAAGGAGTTCATCACCACCAAACCAGTATTATATGAAATGCTGAAAGGTGTTCTTTAAGAAGAGGAAGAAGAAGAAAAAGGTAAAGATAAAAATTATGAACAACAAATACATGTCTATCAACAAGTGAATCTAAAAATCAAGTAAATAAAAAATCTGATGAACAGAATAAACTGGTGAATATAATAGAATCAGGGACATAGAAGGGGAGTGGACTGAAAATTCTCAGGGGGAAAGGGGTGTGGGGGGTGCGGGAAGAGACTGGACAAAAATGGTACACCTATGAATGAGGACAGTATGGGGGGAGGTAAGGGCAGAGGGTGGGGTGGGAACCGGGTGGAGGGGAGCTATGGGGGGAAAAAAAGAGGAGCAATTTGTAATAATCTGAACAATAAAGATTTATTAAATTAAAAAAAACAAAAAAATTTTTTACAGCACTTTAAAGCAAATCTCAGATATCATGTGATTTCACCTGAAATTACATTTGATCTGAACATACCTTAGTACTCATCTCTAACTGATAAGAATATTTAATTTTTTTGGTAGAGAAACATCTCACTATTATCACACCCAAACCAACAGTAATTCCTTACTTCATTGAAAATTTTTATATTTCATTTCTAGAATTCAATTTAGTTCTTTTAAAATCTGCTTCACATATTACAAGTCATTGTTTCTTGCAAGTTTGTCATTTTTTCTTTAAATATATTAGACAAAGTGTTTTATAGTCTGTGTCTGAAACATCCATGATCTGAAGTCTTCATAGTTGGTGTTTGTGTATGTGGATTTTGTTTTTTTGTTCTTGCTCATAGTGCTTTATTTCCCTTTGCATTTAGTTACTTTTTATTATGGTCTGTTCATTATTCTTGAAGTTCTATTTATGAGAATGTTAAATGAAGATGTCTTCTTCAGAGAGGACCTACATTTGTTTCTACTATGCACTTTGTGGCATGACTAGTCTGGGTCACTCTCAATTAAATTCTTGGCTTGAGGTTTCTCAGACCATTCAGGGAGTGTAAATTCAGGCTGTTAACCTGAGATGAGCTGCAGTACCAAGTTCTCAGAAGTGATTTCTTTTCATTTCCTCACCTTCTCTCAGCATCAAGGTAAAAAAAAATATACAACCATACAGTTTCTTAGCAGTCTTCTGATTGAGTGTGGGAAGTGGCAGGGTTGTTTCTAGTTCATTTTTCAGTCTGAAGGTATTGCTCTTTGGGATGCAGGTTGTGGAGTCTCTATCTTGGTGGGCCCTGGGATTTGACTCCCATTCCCTGTACCTTGAAGTTGTGAAAACAGGAGTTCATCTGGTTCGATAAATGACTTGTTACTACACTGAAATTATTCTTTCTTTGGAGTTCATTGATGGCTTTATGATGATCGTTTTCATATCGTTTAGACAAGCTATTGTCTTTAGAAGGAAGGTTGACCAAGGTACCTACCTTGGAAATGGAAGTTCTCTATTTATTTTTAAAGCCAAAATGATCTGGCCTTCTGACCAGTGAAGTCAGAAAATGTGACCAAGAACGAAAAAAACATATGTAACTTGTGGTTTGACCATACATGTTACTACAAATAGGACTGAGAGAAGCCTGATCCTTTGCAAATAATAATAATAATAATAATAATAATAATAATAATAATAATAATAGAATATGGATCTCAGAAAGGTGAATGTCAATCAACTGAAATAAATTCTTGGAAGCTTAGTTCATTGAACATATAATTAGTCTCCTGTATTATATCACAGCTTATAAATCTATCTTATGTCCTCAACTAAACTGATTCTTCTTGGAAGATATGTTATTCATTTAGCTTACATATCTCTTAGCACCTACTACCATAGGCATAATTACTGGAAGAATTAAGGAACCAAATTATCGTAGTGGGGAAAGTGTTTTTATTTAAAATCTAAACTGATTGGCTATTTATATATTCTAAGAGGTTAGGAAAAGACTGCCATAATTCCCATGAGAATGGTAGCAACATTTCTCTAGTACTTTCTTTTTCTTGCTTAAAGAATCTAGTGAGGATGGAGAAGGTGCTACCTGGAATAGATGCTTGTCTATCAGAGGAATTAATGAGTCTTCGGATATTCAAGGGGATTACAAAACTGATGATAGGGATGAAGCAAGAAACTAGGATGCACTGCATAAGACAGTGGTAGAAAATTTCATTTTCTCTTGAGAGAGGGGCAAAGAAGGAGAGTGGCAGAAAAAAAGGTGGATGGAGGGGTAACCTTCAGCATGCAAAGTGGCCAAAGGACTTTCTCAGGCCATGGATTTTCTGATTTCTAATATTCTACACTAATCTTTTTATGTTTCTACAATCTAACACTTCTTCTATCTTCCCAGCTTCCAGCAAACTCAGCTACACCTGCAGAAGTCTTATATGAGCCTGTGTGTGTTGGGGAAGGAGGTCCTGGGATGACAAGGTACATGTGCAAATACAAGAAATGGAGTGGTTCCCAGACTGGAATGAATAAGAGAACAGCACTATGATAAGACAGTGAAGAAAAGGAAGTTGCTTTTGGGTGGGTAATCAAAGATGAAGGTTGCCATAAAACTTTAAGTACCTGAGCAATGTGATACGATATGAATCCAGACCTTTAAGGTCAGGATGTTTGTACATAACCCCTGTCATTATTATTTATACTAAAATTTATTATTTTTTAATCCTCACCCGAAGATATTTTTCCATTGATTTTTTAGGGAGGGTGGAAGAGAGAGAGAAAGACAGAGAGAAACATTGATATGAGAGAAACACATCGATTGGTTGCCTCTAGCATGAGCCCTAACCAGGGCCCGGGCTGGTGAGGAACCTGCAACCAAGTACATGCCCTTGACCAGCATTGAACCCAGGACACTTTGGTCCACAGGCCAATGCTCTATCCATTGAGCCAAACCAGCTAGGGCTATATTAAAGTTTAATGGCATTAGAAAGCTTCTCCAACTTTCATCAGTTAATAGTTAGTGTCAGGATCTAGCGAGGCTCTTATAATTCCCCAGTCAAGGTTATATTTCTCCAGCTAGGTGCCAAACAGTTGTTAACCTTGGATGCACGTTGGAATGACTGGGAGAGTTTAAACTTACTGATATCCAGACCCCACTCCAGACATTCTCATTGAATTGGCCTGAGGGGGGACCTGAGCTTTGGGACTTTCAAAATCTCCTCAAGTATTTCTAATGTGCAGGCAAAATTGAGAATCACTGGCATAAAGCTACAATGTTATCCAAAGGACAGTACAAAATCTTCAAATGAGGTGACAAAAAGCAATAAAGAATGTTGGAGATGCAAGTGTGACCAAAAAGAATGCACTCATATCATATAATTCTCATGCACGTTTGGACCTAAAAACTACAACCAATAAAAATATTGTGTAGAGGTCATCCTATCTAATAAAAGAGTAATATGCAATTGACCTTCACTCCAACATACAAGATGGCTGCCCCCATGTGGTCAAAGTGGCTGCCCCCATGTGGACACAAGATGGCCACCACAAGATGGCTAGCAAGGGACGGCAATTGGAAGGGACCAGGCCTGCAAGGGAGGGCAGTTGAGGGCGATCAAGCCTGCAGGGGAGGGCAGTTAGGGATGACCAGGCTGGCAGAGGAGGGAAGTTGGGGGCGACCAGGCCTGCAGGGAAGGGCAGTTGGGAGGGAACCCAGGCCTGCAGGGGAGGGCAGTTAGGGGTGACCAGGCCTGCAGGGGAGGGCAGTTAGGGGCAAACAGGCTGGCAGGGGAGCAGTTAGGCATCAATCAGGCTGGCAGAGGAGTGGTTAGGGGGTGATCAGGCTGGCAGGCATAAGCGGTTAGGGGCAATCAGGAAGGTATACAGGCGAGCAGTTGGGAGCCAGCAGTCCTGGATTGTGATCCTGGTAGGATCGGGCCTAAACGGGCAGTCGGACATCCCTGGAGGGGTCCCAGATTGGAGAGGGTGCAGGCTGGGCTGAGGGACACACCCCCCGTGCACGAATTTCCATATTGGAAACCTAGCACACAAATCTACCTTACCAACTCAGGGAAGCAGTGAAAATGCGGCGTCAAAGAATCAGATCACAAACGAAAGAAATGGAGGAAAACAAACGACTGGATATAGAATTCAAAACCACGGTTATAAGGCTTTTTAAGAATATCCTAGAAAAGGCTGATAAATATAACGAGACCCTCGAAGATATGAAAAAGGACCAACTAGAAATTAAACATACACTGACTGAAATAAAAAATATTATACAGAGACCCAAAAACAGACAAGAGGAACACAAAAATCAAGTCAAAGAATTGAATTACAAAGAAGCAAAAAACACTCAACCGAAAAAGCAAAAAGCAAAAAAAAAAAAAATCCAAAAAGTTGAAGATAATGTAAGAAGACTCTGGGACAACTTCAAGCATACCAACATCAGAATTATGGGGGTGCCAGAAGAAGAGAGAGAGCAAAATACTGAAAACCTATTTGAAGAAATAATGACCGAAAACTTCCCCCACCTGGTGAAAGAAATAGACTTACAAGTCCAGGAAGCCCACAGAACCCCAAACAAAAGAAATCCAAAGAGGACCACACCAAGACACATCATCATTAAAATGCCAAGAGCAAAAGACAAAGAGAGAATATTAAAAGCAGCAAGAGAAAAACAGTTAGTTACCTACAAGGGAGCACCTATACGACTGTCAGCTGACTTTTCAACAGAAACTATGCAGGCCAGATGGGAGTGGCAAGAAATTTTCAATGTGATGAATAGCAAGAACCTACAACCAAGTTTACTCTACCCAGCAAAGCTATCATTCAGAATTGAAGGGCAGATAAAGAGTTTCACAGACAAGAAAAAGCTAAAGGAGTTCATCACCACCAAACCAGTATTATATGAAATGCTGAAAGGTATTCTTAAAGAAGAGGAAGAAGAAAAAAGTAAAATTATGAACAACAAATACATATCTATCAACAAGTGAACCTAAAAATCAAGTGAATTAAAAACCTGAGGGACAGAATAATCTGGTGAATATAATAGAATCAGGGGCATAGAAAGGGAGTGGACTGATAATTCTCAGGGGGAAAGGGGTATGGGGGGTTCATGAAGAGACTGGACAAAAATCATACACCTATGGATGAGGACAGTGTGGGGGAGGTAAGGGCAGAAGGTGGGGTGGGAAATGGGTGGAGGGGAGCTATGGGGGGGGGGAAGAGAAATAATTGTAATAATCTAAATAAAGATTTATTTAAAAAAAATCATCTCTATCCATTCAGCTTACTGTTTACATTAACACAACTTTACTATTTGAATACATTAACCTAACTATATTTTTCCAGGAAACTATTGCCCAGGAAGCCAAAGTTGCAGGATGTCAGATAGCTTCAAAAAATAATTTACCCTTTAAAACTCCCCTTTTTTTTTTTTTTTTTGTTAATCCTCACCTGAGGATATTTTTCCATTGACTCTTTTAGAGAAAGTGGAAGGGAGGGGAAGAGACAGAGAGAGAGCAGCATCAATGTGAGAGAGACACATTGACTGCTTGTCTCCTGTACATGCCCTGATTGGGGCTGGGTATGGAGCCTGCAACCCACGTACATGCCCTTGACCGGAATCAAACGCAGGACCCTTAAGTCTGAGGGCCGGTGCTATATCAATTGAGCCAAACTAGCTAAGACTTCAAGACACCTTTTTAAATCCTCTCAACTCAGTGTCCACCAATCTTTAACTATAATATAGTACATTTTGCTCAATTATGTGCCCCCTTATGCTACATTTAAAGACCTACCTTAAATCAGACCCCCCTCCAAAGTCATAATTATCCTAACCCTGTCCTCCCCACTTCCAGATGCTACTAAAACTATTTCCAGGTGATGATTTCTTTCCTTTGATAAGCAGCAAATTGGACTTCGTTGTTTCTTCTAGCCATAAAGTATTTATGTACTGCTTATTCAGAGATGCTCATACATTTTAGTTGGGAAATGTCCACATGTCTTCTTTTAAAAACATCAAATAAAACAGCTACTATTTTCCCAGTGCCAACTATGTGATTTACAGACATTGCCTGTAGTCCTTCAAGGTTGGGATTTCTAAACATATTTTTCATACATGAGGTAATGGAACTCAGAGGAATATGGAACTTTACCGAAGGCCACACAATTGTAATTAGAGCAGGCATTTCAATCTAGGTGTTTTTGATTCTCAGTCATGACTTAGCTCAGTGAAGCCTGAATCCAGATCTATTCTAGCTAGCTGGGGTAAACATTTGAGGTGTTACCAACTTTAATGAATGAGTCCACTACCCTCCCAATAGAACATTACAATGTAGCCAAGTTATTTAAGTAAAAGAATTGCTTTATAATTTTTTCAATCGCATTTCTATGTTTTAATTCTTCAGCTGGAAAGTGGGGAGGTGTTGACCAGATTATTCTTTATTACATCACTGTATATCTAATATACTTGATACTTATTATTTTAAATTTTATTATGAAGCATTTTTTATTGATTTTTAGAGAAAGAGGAAGGGAGAGGGAGAGAAGGACAGAAACATTGATGAGAGAGAAATGTCACTGAATAGCTGCTTCCTGCACACCGCTTGCTTGGGATTGAGCCTGCAACCCAGGCAATGTGCCTTTGACCGGGAATCAAACCAGTGACCTCTTGGTTCATGGGTCAACACTCAACTACTGAGTCACATCAGCCAGGCTATTATGAAGCCTTTTTAACATATACAAAATACAATAGTATACCGAACCTTTAATGTTCCCATCATTCAGCTTCAACATTGATCAACACTTGGTCAATGTTATTTTATTTAATATCCCCATGCACTCCTCCTCCCAAAGTCATTATGAAGCAAATCAAAGATGAACTATTATTTTTTTCATAATATTTTAGAATGTGTCTCTAAAACATTAGGACTTGTTCAGTATGTATGTCTAAAAGATAAGCACTTAAAAAAATAGAACCACAATACCATTTCAGGCCTAAAATAAAGTGATAGCAGTTTGCTAATATCGTTCAATATAAAGCCAGAGTCCAAACATCCAATTGTCACATAAGTATTATATCAGAGTTTGCATAAGTTGATTAACTTCCAGTGACTCATATTTTTTTAATCTTTCATTTAAGTTAAAGTATGAGAGAACTTTAACTGGGGGACATTTCTCTAGTAGGGCAGTTTCAATTACCCACCCCACTCCCATCATGGTCTTAGTTCTCATGCTTTAATTTAAATTTTCATGAAAATGTTTAGATTCATGAAGCCTAATTTTTTTAAGCATAAACTTATTTCTTTCAAGTTCTGAACCTATAGTTGACTGTTATAATTTGCATGTCTGGACCACATAATGTTTTTGTGGTACTCAAAGCTCCTTGGGGGTGGGAGAAGATAAAGTTAAGAGGTATTATCAGTACAAGTTAATCTCAGAGGTCTGATCTTATTTTTCATGGTTAAGTCAATAAGTACTTAGATATATATTTTTCATTGTTAAGTCAATAAGTACTTTGATATATGTTGCTGCAGGAAAACATCATATATACTATATGTATATATGATGTTTTCCTGCAGCAATTTACATTCCTGTTTTAATAAGCATTTCTTTTCTATTCATTCGTGGTTATCTGTGTTTCTAATGAGCAATAAAGGAGCGGTCAATAGTTGATGTGAATCAAAGGGAAAACACTGAGGGATTATGGAATTAAAAGTATGAGCTACTAATATTCCCCAAGCAGTTTTCATAAAAGCCCACCTTTACTGGTTCAATGTACCCATGCTATCTTTTACATAAAAAAGTAAAAGAAGAAAGAAAGGGAAGAGAGAAGGAGAGAGGGGCAGAGGGAGAAACTAGCCCGTGCCTTTGAAGTTAGATAATGATAAATTCATGTTATCTTTCCTCAGCAGTGATACAATCAGGAGCTCCATAAGTCACCTGTCAGAATCTCAGTCCTAGGAGTTTATACTGCCCCGTTCCCCAGTAGAAATGTCAACTCCTGATGAGGAGTCCCAGTTTGGTAGTAGCTCTGTAAGCTAAACAAATTTCTGACAAAACATTAGGCAGATGGTTATCAAATGATTTTCCCATTGCCTGTATAAAGATCACTGTGCCCTGCTGATGATAGGATTACATGGAGACAAAGCAAATTAACTCAGAAAGAGGGAGAATCCTATTAGTTTGGACCACACATGTGGTTAAATAAAAGCAGGAACAATCATATTTTGGGTTTTATTTAGATCAATATGTGCTTTCTCAAAGGGATTAAACGTATTTGCAACGTGATTCATCTTTTTCTACTCACGATGATTGCTTTGTAGCATAGTGCTGGTTAAGGAACCTCATGTGTTGGATGGACCTGGAGAGCATTATGCAAAGTGAAATAAGCCAGTCAGAGAAAGATAAGTTTTACATGATCTCACTCATTTGTGAAATATAATGAGCAACATAAACTGATGAACAAAAATAGATCCAAATATATAGAAGCATCGAACAGATCATCAAACCTCAGAGGGAAGGCAGGGGAGGATGGGTGGGTGGGTAAGAGATCAGCCAAGTAACTTGTATGCATATAAACATAACCAATGGACACAGATAATAGAAGGGTGGGGGGCCTGGGCTGGGAGAGGACAGTGGGGAATAAAGGGGACATATGTAATACTTTCAACAATAAGAATTTTTTTAAAAAGCACAAATTAGCAGGTACAGAATAGTCAAGGGGATGTCAAGTACAGCATAGGAAACACAGTCAATAATATTATAATAACTATGTATGGTGTTAGAAGGTACGAGATTTATCGGGATGATCACTTTGTAAGTTATATAAATGTCCAATCACTGGGCTATGCACCTGAAACTATATTATACCTCAAATCCAATTGAAAAATTAAAAAATAAGTTATATTTTTTAAAAAAGAAACCTGGGCGCACAATCCCACCATAGTGGCATTCGTTTGAGATGTCCTGTTAAGGTGGCTTCCTGCTCCGAGTTTGGAATCTAGTTCAAGGTGGGGTTGTTTCCTCCCCACCACCACCCCATGAAAAAGGTACATGGTCCTCTCTATCTCTGCTAAGATACAGGATCTTGGAAACTACTACAAGAAAAGGATAAAAGCAGACACCATCCAGTCTGTGTATTATATAGCAAACACTTGGCAGATTTCTCATTCTGTGCTTAACTTTGACATGAAGCTAGTCAGTAGCGTTTGAAGATCAAATGAGATTTTTGCCAACTCACTACTAGATAGGGAGGATTTAGCTACAACCATACTATGATGTTCCCTTAATACCTTTCAAAAACACAAGTGCTTACATCCTAATAGGTTTTTAGCTTAAGATCTAATCATCCACTCTTGAATTAAGATGCTTGAATGAAGCCAACTCATTTGGAACTAAGCACTTTAATGTCAACAGAGACATATGGTATGGAGACGGAATTACAAAGGCTCTCTTCTGAGGCATCCATTTGGAAAGCAAGATGAAGACCCCAGCATCATTATTAGTTTACTCATTTATTTCTCAGTAAATAATTGAGAGTAATATTATCTTATGAATGTGGAAATGGTCTAATAATTACATGTTAGGGATAGGGTGCATTCCCATTCAAATGATTAAACCATTCACTTGCTCTATAATTACTACAAAAAAAAAAACACGAAAAACAACACAAATTACACATATTGTGCAAATATATAGGTAGTATAAATATCAAGACTTACATGCTGCTGTTTGTAGAAAGGTATATCTCAGTCTAATTAGAAGTTGTCATTTAGAGTCCCTCAAAACCAATAAAAGTGTCAACGCAGTAATGCATTAAAGTTATCTCTGACTTGTTCTACGGCAAAAACCTATTAATAAGGAATGTGGAATACTGAGACTTTGAGAAAATTATTTTATTGAATTAAGATGCAGGAAATCTGCAAAGCAGAAGAATACTAATTCTGATCATCTTGATCAATTTAGTATATTGAAGAATTTTGAATGACCTCAAGTTATCGGAAGCATCTGCCCAGGAGGCAACCCTCTCTCTTACCTAGGTAACTTCAATTAACGCTGAAATATCTCTTGGAGGTGGTAGAAAGAGGGTCTTTTCAATTACCCAGATTATGTTGGTTTACCCATTTTAGGTTTTCTTAACATCCTCTCTTTCTCCTTTGCAGCATTTGTCACAGTTGTGCTATTATTTGGTTAATGTCCTGATTTCCTGCTAGTTTGTAACCTCTGTGAAATCAGTACTACATCTGTCTTTCTCAGCACTTTATTGCTGTGGTTCATTCTACTATTTGTTAAAAATATTCAATGCCTTTCACTAAAGGGCCCCTCACTTCTGGAGTATTATATTTCCAGTCCCACTGATCTCAAGCTTAGTTGTGTGTTTTGCTTTGGCAAATAAAATATGAGTGCAATTGACATGTGCCACTTCTAAGTAGATGCTTTAAGAGTTTTGACATGGTTTTCTCATTGCTCTTTCCCTTTGCCATGAGACCAGCATATCCCAGAGAGGGCAGATTCTTTAACCTGAGTCCTGAAACGAAGATTTGGAGCAGAGTTAAAGCTGAGTGGGAATGGACCTGTAACATGAGCAAAAAATAAACCTTTGTGAATATAAACCACCGTGATTAGGGGCCATTTGTCACCATTGGTTAGCTTAGCTTAGTTTGAATTGATACAAATGTCCAATGGCTATCAGAGTGCCTGGCACATGGTAGGCATGCAATATATATTTGTTGACAGATTGAATGAACAACTAGAGATACATGATCTAGACCAGTGGTCGGCAAACTGCGGCTCGCGAGCCACATGCGGCTCTTTGGCCCCTTGAGTGTGGCTCTTCCACAAAATACCACGGCCTGGGCGAGTCTATTTTGAAGAAGTGGCATTAGAAGAAGTTTAAGTTTAAAAAATTTGGCTCTCAAAAGAAATTTCAATTGTACTGTTGATATTTGGCTCTGTTGACTAATGAGTTTGCCGACCACTGATCTAGACAAATGCAGGTGCCAAGAAATAAAAATGAGTATGTTTCTTTATTTCAACCTCAGAAATTTGGGTTTAATGTAAATGTAACTAAATGTTTGATTTCTCTGTGTGTCTTTTTGTTGTTTGTTTTTTTTTTAATATATCTTTATTGATTTCAGAGAGAAAGGGAGAGGGAAAGAGAGATACAAACATCAATGATGACAGAGAATCATTGATTGGCTGCCTCCTGTATGTCCTCTACTGGGGATCAAGCCCACAACCCAGGCATGTGCCCTTGACCTGAATCGAACCTGGGACCCTTCAGTCCGCAGGCTGACACTCTATCCACTGAGCCAAACCATCTAGGACTGATTTCTCTGTTTTTGAAACCTAAGATATTCAGGTTAAATACACATGTAAAAAATGTGCGAATGGTGAGATAAAGCAGCGATTTCACGGGAGGGAGGGACCAGTGGAGTGTCACACCAGCCAAGCAAGATTTCACTCAAAGATGTGAACTAGACAGACAAGTGGATTTATCAAGGCTTTTAGTCAGTGGAGGGGTGAGAAGAGGACATGTGGATTTCTGAAGGGAAAATGCAAGAAAAGGCGTGGATCAGGGAATCTCGGCGATGTGGTTTAATGAAGATGATGCTCGAGGCAGATTAGTCAGGGGGCAGAGCACAGAAGGAGAGGATTAGAGAACCACCATGGCAGTTAGTCTCTCAGGGTCACTGGACCCAAATCAGACAGAGGTGTACTAAAAGCATCAAGGAGTCTTCCAGAAGAGTCCAATGAACAACCAGAGGAGAGGTAAAGCAAAGGGAGAACTTGGACTGTCACATGTGTACATCTTTGCTGCTACTTACTCCCAAGGCATCTCAGGCATTTAACCCAAAGGACGCCAAAGCACAGGCTGACTAGGAACCTCTGAGAAAGCTGGGTAGTGTGCCCAGTACTAAAAAAAAAAATACATATATACCTGCAAATTTTACATTCTAGCCAAAATTCATCTCTGGTTATCTTACTACAACTGGTTTAAATTATCTGCAGTTAAAGTAAAAAATCTTTATGTGCAGTTAATGCTTTGGGTTAATGCACAATACATGTCCTTTGGTTTCTGCCTACCAGCCCAGTACCCAGTATATATACTATGTGGCATATCGCTTTATTCTTTTACATATATTTTCATTGATTTCAGCAAAGTCAGAAGGTTAATATTTATACAGAGGTACAGTGTTTATAAAACACAAGGACATGAAAACGGTGATAATAACGTAAATAATATAGTCTATGGCCATAGCATGAGAAATTGCAACTCCCTAGAAATAAACCTAACACAATGTATAAAAAGTCTTTATGAGCATCAGCACCAAAGGGGATAATAGAGACTTGAATAAATAGAGCTACGGTGTGTTCCTGCATAAAGAGATTCAGCAGGAAAAGATGTCAATTCTTTCCGAGTTCATCAATGCAACTCCACTGAAAATCCAACAGCAATTTCTGCCTACCATTTAATAAATACCCTAGAAAAAGCCACCATTTCCCCTGCCCATTGGTGTTAGGATGGTGATGCTGTTAATGACAAAGAAAACCTATATTCCCTCTCTCCGTGGTAGGGCAGCAGAATTAAGTGGATTTTTCTCATATTTTATTAAAACCTGTATTTTCTGAGACACAAGAAACCACTGGGATACTTTACATGACTGAAGTCATTGAGTTTTCTCCCTTCTTTTCTAAACATTACACCCTGTGGTGGCATCTGAGGCTGCTGACCACATTTTGCATTTCTACAGCTAGAAGGCCTGGGAAGGAGAAGAAAAGCTCGATTTCTCTCCAGCCCAGCATGGCTGACCTACTTCATGTAAGACTGAACAAAACTGGTAGGAGTAGCTGGAGAAGAAAAGAAAAACAACAACAACAACACACACACACACACACACACAGAAAGTAAAATTGGAAAAAAAAAAAAAAAGACCAGGATGATAATCTAACCATGCCTTATGTTTACAAAGTGTTTTCATTTTCTCATTTACAGGCAGTCCTTGGGTTACGTCGGACTCGATGTATGTCGTTTCATGGTTACATCACCATCTCTCATTTATTTATTAAAAAAAAACTCCCATCATTTCGACATATGTACGTATGTGCTTTATGGTTTTTATTATTTATTTACCACAAGTAAAGGTCAGGAATTGTTATCTTTCTTTTAAATTTTTTTTTACTGTGTCACTTCATTACTGCTGTGTATGTGCTCCATGTGAGTGACGTAGGTGCTTATGTAGGTGGGTTCCGACTTACGGTGAAAATCGCGATACGTCATGCCATAGGAACAGATCTCCAACGTAACCTGAGGACCTACTGTATTTATTGCAACAATTCTGTGAAGATGGATTGGGTTTCAATTCAATCTAATTGGTTTATTTATTTATAATTAAATGTATTGAGTTTACGTTGGTTAATAACATTATATAAGTTTCAGGCATACCACATTATAATTTGACTAGAGGCCCGGTGCACAAAATTCATGCATGGGGGGGTCCCCTCAGTCCAGCCTGGACCCTCTCCAATCCAGGACCCCTCGGAGGATGTTGGACATCCCTCTCACAATCTGGGACCGCTGGCTCCTAACTGCTCACCTGCCTGCCAATCTGATTGCCTCTAACTGCCCCCCCCTGCTGGCCTGGTCACCCCCAACTGCCCCCCTGCTGGCCTGGTCGCCCCCAACCGCCCCCCCTGCCAGTCTGGTTGCCCCTCACTGTCCCCCTCTGCTGGCCTGGTCACCCCTCACTGCACTCCCTGCAGGCCTGGTCACCCTTCACTGCCCCCCTCTGCCGGCCTGGTTGCCCCACGCAGCCTGCTGGTCAGTCATTTGGTCGTCTCTTGCTAACCCCCCTGCCAGCCTGGTCGCCCCACGCAGCCTGCTGTTCAGTTGTTACTGTGAGGGCGCCATGACCAATTTGCATATTACCCTTTTATTAGCATAGATATCTGCATACTCTATATTCAGTGAAGCCTTCAGATAAAGAAAGATGCACAAAACCACGCCCTGTAAAACCTGGGACAGGTTTCTCTCCCATAGGCAATGCAGTCTGTGAGAGCGCGAGAACTTCAGACTCAGGCAGGCTTGTGTCCACACCAGACAGTGCGTGTTCTCAAGTGGAGAAGGCAAGGAAAGGCTTCTTGGTGGTGATGGGAACTGGGCTTACAAGCAAAACTGAATTTGAAGTGCTGGGAGGAGAAGGGAGGCCATTTCTGATGAAAGAAAGGAGCATAGGACATGGAGTTGAGAAACAGCATAGCTGGGCCCAGCTGGGAGATGGTCTCAGATGGGAAGGGTTTATGAAGAAAGGATCACAGAAGGAAGGCTGGCTAAAAAGGGTTGGCAGTGACCTTGAGCGCCAGGGTAGAGAACTGTTCTAATCGACCAGAGCCCAGAAAAACTCAGTTAGCTGTGCGATCTGACAGACCTGGATGCCTGTCCTGATTGCTTCCTTATTGGCTCAGTGATCGTACCAAGTTACTTAATTCTGATGTCTCAGTGCCTCGTCTATAAAATGCAGTCATATTCCCTCCCATGATTGTAATGAAGATCAGATGAGTTAATGAATGTGACACAGGACCTGCAAAGAGGGTTTACCCAATAACTAGTATTATTATCATTACTGTTGTTGTTATATTTAATATGAACATGGGAGTAACATAATGACAGGCTCCTAGGTAAATGAGAAAAATCAGTTAGACTTTAGACAATCCATTGAAAAGTATTACCTGGCTGGGAGATCAAATGATCTCTCACAGATAAGGGATGCTCTGCAAATTCTTCACTGGAGATAAGTTTGAGTGAACAGTCTAAGATCTGAACTATTTAGGATTATTTTTATCAGAACTGGAATCTTAAAATTCCCTTCCACCCTCTATCCCAGGGGTGGGCAAACTTTTTGACTCGAGGGGCACAATGGGTTCTTAAACTGGACCGGAGGGCCGGAACAAAAGCATGGATGGAGTGTTTGTGTGAACTAATATAAATTCAAAGTAAAGGAGCGGAGGGGAGAGCAAGAGAACCGGATAGAACAGCCGGATCCAGCCCGCGGGCCGTAGTTTGCCCACAGCTGCTCTATCCTCATTTCCCTAAAAAATGTAAGTGAAATATTATGTACAATCCATTCATTTGGGCTACTTCTAACGTCCTCTTTCCAAAGGGAGGACGAGGAAACATGATGGAAGCTCTTGGAGATTCTATTTAGGGAGAAAACAAAAAAAGAAAGCACATGAATTCACACTCAAGTGCTTCTCTAAACGAGAAGAACGTATTTCAAAAAATAAACACTCTGTCTGACTAATCAGAAGGAAATCTGCTCTCACCTCCAAAGCTGCTGCATAGATATTAACAACATGGAGAGAGGAAAATGGCTCATTAATGATTCATGAATATTGCTGTCGCCATCAACCGAAGCATAATTTGTGATGGATAAACTGACTTGTTTCACACACACATACACATACACATACACACACACACACACACACACACACACACACGCCCCTATTCAAGCCTGTGCTTTGGGCCTGACGTCTTGGCTGTCATAATGTGAGTCACCACTCGAGGGAGCCCAAGTTTCTCTGGTCCTGGGCTCACTCCGGGCACCAGGAAGCATTGAAACCCAAGTGGAGGTGGGGGTACATACTCTGTTACTGTACTGCAGGGTGGGCCTTTGGGGTGAGCTGATGCTGTTGTGAGAGCTGTCCTGTACACTGTGGGGTGTTTAGAAGCACCCCTGGCCTCGAGGCCAGTAACAACCATAAGCCCTCTCCCAGTTATGACAATCACAGTGTCTCCAGACAGTGCTCAGTGTCCTCTGGGGGCAGAAGGTGAAGGTGTCCCCCCAGCCCAAATACACGATTGCTCTAATGGAGCTCAAAGAGCTCACACATTCATCAAAACTTGGTCTAAGACAGAAAAGCGTGGCAGAGAGAAAGCCAAGATGCCAGCTATATTTATCCCGGAACAGAGCGCAGGCTGGAGCAAGCTGGTCCCCTGCCGGCCTGGGGTGTTCTCAGAGGCCTGCATCTCGGCCTGCCTGAGTTGAGAGGGGAAACACTGTTGAGGCCTGTCTGGCGTGGCGGGAGCTGGGGCGCTGCTGTTCTTTCTCTTCAGGCTTTTGGTAGCAGCTGAAATGATTGGTTAATTATTCATTACTATTTGTCATAAAATCCTGAAGGGCTGCCAAGTGGTGGCAGCGGGCGATACTAAGGCAGGGCCCATCTCTCCTTCTTCTCCAGGGCACATCAAACACACCAGGCCTCGCGCGCCCGCACAGCCGTGAGCAGATGGGAAGCCAGGAACAGGGCACCATCCTAGGGGCCTGTTTTACATTCTGCCTCGGCCTCCTGCTCCATGTGCTGCAGAGACCATAAAGCCCGAGGAAAAAGCCATGGAGGTGGGGGCTTCCCGCATGAAAACAAAACCGGGAGCCATCAGACAGGGGGCTCTCCTGTCTCGGAGCCTTCCCTCCCCCTCCCCACAGGGGG
This sequence comes from Plecotus auritus, assembly GCF_963455305.1. Lineage (NCBI taxonomy): Eukaryota > Metazoa > Chordata > Mammalia > Chiroptera > Vespertilionidae > Plecotus > Plecotus auritus. The sequence continues at coordinate 127,009,142 of NC_137776.1, read as the reverse complement.
GCGGACATAGTCCTCCCCGTGAGTGGCCCTCTCCTTTCTCTTCTCCTCCCTCTCTCCTCGGCCCCCCACGGCCCCTTTTGTGATATCTCCTCCCTCTTTATTCTCCTCTGTGGCTGCCTTTGATGTTCATTTTAACCAGATAAAAACCCTGGGTGATGGCAGGGGAGCTGGGGCTGAGGCCACAGCAGACACAGAGCAATTACCCCGGGATCTTGAAAACAGTCGAGGGCAGGTGGCCTCGCTTTCAGCCCCAGTGAGACAAAACAGGGGAGGCTGATCTCCACCTTGCCTGAGAAGGAGCCAGGGCTCTGAGTGCAGGGAATTTCAGTGAAGTTGCAAAGAGATTCCCCACCCAGGAGCTAGAATGGAGTCCTTGAAGCTCTGGTGTGTTGGGAGGGGCTGTGAGGTCCCAGAGTGCCTGGCCAATGGGGCCTAGGAACAGCAAAACCCATCCACACACTAAGGACAGCTACTTAGGGTTCCCCCTTAAGGAATTGGGGGCGGGGGAGGGCGGGTGTGAAGTAGTCGCTGTTTTCTTGACAAGTATCTCTTAGAATCTAAATAGAGTTGTTCACTTGGCAAGTCCACCCTAGTACTGGGCAGCGAGGACTCCACAGGCTGTCCTGATTGGAGGAAAAGGCTGTATCTGTACCACAGGGAGCCAGCCAGCCCCCCTGTGACCTGTCTCACCTGGGCACGGGAAGTTGCCCTTGTTCCCCACACAGCCAGCACACAGGAGCTGACCAGCTCACAGGTGGATCCAAGCACAGCATCAAGGTATTCAGAAGCCTGTAACACTTGGGGGTGAGTGCCTAGGAGAAACATGGCTTAGAGAAGCCAGAGAGAAGATGGGAGAGGATGGAAACAGCCTTACAGTAGCCGAGTGAGCCTGTGGCTACTGGTTCCCATTAACAACTTACTGCGTGTCCAGGGGTACGTGTCTCTGTTCTGACACTGGAGGGCTTTATAGACTGTTTATTCATTCAATATGATTTATTTATTCATTCAATAGCCATTTATTCATTTGATGTATATTTATTCATTCAGTCATATTTATTCATTCAACAAATATTTATTAATTCAACATTCATTCAATAAATATTTATTGAGCACTTACTATGAACCAGGCACTGCGTTTGGCTCTTGGGATACATCCGTGAAGAAAATTAAGATCTGTGTCTGCAAAATCCTTGCAGGTTGCCAGGTGCCTCATATTTGTTTCAATCTTCACAGTAAACGTATATGGCAGACATTCTTACCCCCATTTTACAGGTATAGAAAGTGAGGCTCAGTGAAATTTAAAAAAACAAACAGTGCTGACATTAAATGGTAGAAATGATAATCAAGCCCAGGCCTGCATGACTTCAACCTGGTGGTCATCTTAGAGGGGGTGTCACTTTATCTGAGAAAGAGTAACTAACTTTGCAGTAGGAATTAAATAGTTTCCCCAGAATTTTTGTATGAAAATTATTCTCAGAGGGGAACAAACCAACTTATACACAAAGTGCCAATGCAGAAAACCAATTCAGACATCCCACTCAAACTGGGTGTCGGAGGATGAAGTTCACTAGGAAACATGATGCTACATATCTTAGTTGCATAACACAGTATTTAGCAAGACTTTAAGGTGGGAGAATGAATAAGGACCTTTCAAGAGACTTACAATAAAGGTAACCAATGCAGAAAAAAAATGCTTGTACTTGTACTTCCAGCAGGAGGGTGAAATGCTATTTAAAAGAAACCTTTTAGCCAGTAAGCTAAGATGAGAAGATACGGGTGTAAGGCACTCAGGGGCAGTGAAGGCGGTTATTTTCAACATCTGGAATAATATAGATACAAGAAATACAGACTTCTCTATAAACAGAGATTCTTTGTTAACTGGGACCCAGGTGGAACAGAGTGGGGGGAGTGGGCACTCCATTTGGTTGGGGGAACTTTACATTTTTGCACTGTTTCTGTGCGTGTGAAAAACACTGCCCAGAGGGACTCTTACTTCATTCCTTTTCTCTGTGCTTCTCTGAGGCAGGATTTGGACTATGAGATACAATCTGCTTTAGTATGATGCTGGCAGGGACGGAAGATAGAGTGGAGAGAGAGAGGACACACGTTAAGAAGGAGCTAATGTTTGTGAGGGATTTTTGCATGCTAGGTGTTTTACATACATATTTCATTCAATTTTAAGACAATGTCAAGATGTAGATGTGATCACACTCATTTACTGACAAGGGAGTCATGACTCGACTCTAACAAGTAAATTGTCTAAGATCTCACAACTGGGAAGATATGGAACCAAATCTACTCTTGATTGCTTTCCCAAAGAAATCACAAGTCCTCTTCATTTTAAGAATTTTACTGCACATCAACATGATGAAGCAGGCAGGAAGCAATACCTAGAACAAGTGTGAGGAGTTGAAAAGCCTAGACTCATATAAAATAACTCTCTGAAACCAGAGGTGAAGGAGGACCTGCAATTGGAAAGAAAATAATTCCAGAGATACTGGTAGCTTCTCACCCCCACAGCCTCTGCCCCCCCTTACCCATCTTTCTCCCTCCCCTTAACCCTGACCACACCCCATTCCCACATGTTCCACACTCACCCACCCAGGTAACGTAAGTGGGACCAGACAGGAGAACAGACATAGCAATGCCCACTTCTCACGCTCTGTACACTCCAGGTTGGACCCCTGCTGCCTGCATTTGCTTTCCTGGGGCGGCCTCTTTCCCTTTCAAGACGATTTCTTGATGTCCATTGTTTGCAAATTTGGCTGATATGCAAATATTGGAATGTAGAGGGGCCAATTGAACCTGGCAGGACCCTAAAACCCTTTAGCAGTGGCTGACTCAGAGCCCTCCTATCAGAAGGCCCCGCCTGGACCTTTCCTACTCAATGGGCACCACACAAGTTTGCAAAACACACTGTCAGCCACAGAGTGTACGGGCCTGTAGAGTCACGTGGACTCTCTCACCTCTCCACTGGTAGCCTGAGATGGATTCCTAGCACCCAGTTTCATCGTCTGGCAAAGGAATATAACACACTGTCAACCTGGAAAAGCCCGTGTGAGGTTGACACACACAGAACAAGGATCCTCAGCCTGGTGTTTGCTAAACTTCCCCGAGGATGAAAATCACACAGAGGCGTGATGATGTACGGATTCCCAGAGCTCTTCCCTGGAAGTGTGGAGACAGTGAAATTAGGTTGGGAAGCCACCCCATCGTTGTTATTGGCTGCCCACCTTGGTTCTGCCTGGGAAGGTTTCTCACTCTAACTCAAGTAAAGGACTGTGAGATAAAGACCATGCTAACTGCGACATAAATGGTCATGCCTTTCCCAGGTGAGTTTTTATCATCTGTTTGAAGATTTCAAGTCAAACATATTATTTTTGTTGTGGTTACATACATAACTATACTTTCAGTTGTTAAAAAAAAAACACAAAAACCATGTCAGGTATTACCACATGCGATACAAACAGACCTACAGGAGCTATAGCAGTGAAGTGAGCTGTATGACCTTGAGCAAGTTCATTAACCTCTCTGTGCCTCAGTTTGTTCATCGGAAAACACAGCTTACAGTTACATCCAGCCCATAGGTTGTTGTGAGGGTGGAAACGAGTTCATACGGATAAGACATTAAGGACAATGCCTGGTGCAGCGTTCACTGTTAATGCCATTGTGGCCACGTTGCAGAGTCTGTGTGCAACTCTACTCTCTGGCTTTCTGCGCTTGCTCTTGATTCCTGTTCTCGCATAACTCTGAATTGTGTATGGTTTTTGTTTGCCATAGTTGCATTCTTTCAATTTATTCCTATTTCGATTTCATGATCCCACTTTCAGAAAGTAACCTTTCTCTCTTCCTTGGTTCACCCTCCTGAGAGAGGGAATCTGATTGTCCTATTTGCCTTTTTACCCCTCCTATAGATGAACTCGACAGCGCAGGATGGTTGTCTCCAGACTAATTAACAACAATGGGATTAGAGGGGTTCCATAATACAAAATCTGGCTGCTTAGGCAGCAGGGGTTAGGGGTAGGGCGATTTCCTTTAGAGAGGGAATGAGCAGGCAGGCAGTGATTAGCATCTTGTAGTATAAATTCAAGACCATATGTCCATAGCAATTATATTCAGGGTTTCTTTGGTGAACTCTGATTTCTACAAAAACTAGGAGGTAATCCCTATAAGAACACTGGACAAGGAGTCAGGGGAATTAAACCTAGACCCTATCCATAATTTGTTGTAAGAAATTCAGTAACTCATTTCACTGTCCCCCACCCCCAAAGGGGCTCCATTTCCTCATCTCTGAAGAGAACAGAATGGAGTGGATGAGCTCAAAAAATTTTTTTCCCACCTCCAAGATGAAAAAGGAACGGAAATGGAGAGGCATGATGCCTAAAATCTGACCATGAACCGGAAGTGGTTAGGTAACTGAGCTTGGCTCATATTTAAAGCATTAATTATCTGAAAAATTCCATATGTATTGATATTCTTGGAGACAATAATCTATAAAGTAAGCATATGTTGAATTAGCATAATGTTGCTGTTAAAAAATGCTGTGGAAATTACATATAAACTTCTATAATGATAGGAAGCAACAAACTCAGAATCACTGATCTAGTTTTTCACTTAAACAGGTCTGATGACTAAGCTCCAACCTCCTTCCCACAGCACTGACAGTGCACATTGAGGATGAGAAGTCTGCATGAAAGCTGAACTGCTCTTAGTGAATTTGCCTCCTCCCTGAGTTCAGGTGTCGGTGGGGCTTATTTATAAACAAGTTAGATAGTAACATGGAAATCACATGAGGAATGTACCCCAGAAGTTTTGCTAAAGCTTGGGCCAAAAATGGATTTTGTAGAAATAGAAAGAAGTAGTCAGTGACATGGGGAAATGATGATGTTTTAATAACTAAGTTAGAAGACTGCAAAGCTACTAAAATTATGGCCACTGTTCAGGAAGAATACCATATTTGCTTGTCTTTGGACACCCAGATGGCTTGGCCAGACTTTATATAGTTCTTTTATTAGTTGGGTTTTCTGGTTCCACTTTTTGCTGCTTAAGAGTAGCAAATCCCTACTCTCTTCCCCACGTTGCTGACAGAGGGCCCTGGAACCCATCCAGGAAATTTAGTCTGCCACTTTACCAAACCAACTCGTGACGTTCAGTCTCAGAGTGGCCCGACAGACACCAGTCTGAGCTGTCTCCTGGCCTAGGAAAATTGGCTTAATCGCCCGAGGCCTCTGAAGGGACTGGTCTGCCCACAATCATCAGACATAGAGTTGTCAAGGGCTTACTGCCCCAGCTTCTTGGCAAACCTCATTCTCTGCCTTTATCCCAGACTCAGGCTACATTTTTTTCCTTCTGTGGGTTCTCCTGCTCTTTAGACTGCCCTCGCAGCTCCTGTAGTAGGCATTTTCACACATAAAAATAGGAATGATGGAGAAAGATGAAGAACAATGTTTCTTGATCAATGCATTACTTATGGATCATTAAGTTGATTGAAATTTTGAGATGGCCTTTGTTTTGTGTCCCTCACAATAAAATACTTTGCAACACAGTGTCTTCCTGAAGATATGTTCCTCCATAAAAGCACAACAGTGCACATGGTGCTGTGTGCTCTGAAATGGTCACAGGCTGGGTCCAAGTCATGGATAAAAACCTACTGTTCTCAATACTCTCTAGCCTGGTGCTCCTCAAAGTCATGACCCATGGCTTAGTGTCCATCTGCAGAACCTTGCAGTCCAGGTCTAGAGTGAGATAAGCAGGAGTTCAGAAATGTGACGACAATTTTACAGAGTGTCTTTTATGTCCATTGAAAACAGTAATTAAAATTTGGAACTTGTATGATTTTTAAATTTTCATTTGTCTAGAAATGCACTTTTATTACAATTTATAAAAGTATTCATCTGAACAGATTGCAAATAACAAACCAAACCAAAACACATCGTTTGAAAAGCACTGCTCTAGAATTATTTCAACATCCCTTTCTAGCTTTTTTGAGCCATACTTAGTGATGTATCTTAGCACCCAGGCTTTGGAAGGAGAACTCAATGTTCAGCACCTCCTGGTGTAGATTTCCCCCACTCTGCACACCGCTCAAGAACAGGGGATCTGCACAGTTCTGGAAAGGATGGAATAAACACCTCCTAACTCTCAGAGGCCTGGGGTATGCAGAATCCCTCTCAGTACTGCTGGGGAAACACTGAAGGACAGGATATGTATGTCTCAGAGGGATCCCTGGGAAAATCCCATTGTATAATAAACATTTTCATATCATCTGTCACCAGGAGAACATAATTTTTAACCTAGTGGCAAAAAAGCAATGGTCATCTGACATATGGCCAAGATTATAAGTCTAGAATTGAAGATATTCTTTTGGCTTTTGTCATTTAATAATTTTTTAGAGAAGAAAGCCTTGAGGAGGTCCCTAGTTCAGTAAAAAAGTCAATCCAAGCTTATTAAAAATGGGCTGTTTGCAGATCTTGCTGTTCACCAGCAAAAGGAAAGACTTTTTCACTATTTTTGTGGCGGGTTTCTGTACTTCCTCTCCCAGCACCACAGCCCTGCAATCCTGGCCCTGAAATCCTGTCCCCGCGCCTTGCGCCCATTTCACTCAGGCCGTACTGCCCGCCCTTCGCTCTTGGCATCAGTCACTGAGCTCCATGGACGTATTGCATGGCATTGGCCATACCTGCTCTCCAATGGTATTCCACAAGGAGGAGTCAGATGCTTTCCATTCTTTTTTCATCTATCTAGGCCCATAATGATTTCCTAAATGCCATCACTTTTACTGGGCATTTTATAGATTTTTCAGTTATGAAAAGAAAAGGTTTCTGAAATGCAACACAGTCTTTCTTTAGTAACTGTTCTTGTTTTTGACTGCCACCTCACAAGTGCTGACTCCACTCTAATACGGGTGTTGAGCACAGTCCTCAGGTGGCTGCTGGACAAGGTGTGAGAAGGGAATGAAGCTACACAACTCTGACATCAACTTCAAATTATAGATTTTAACATGTACACTGACTGCTCTGCTTTCAAGAAGGATTTTACCCCCTAACATTTACTGAGCATCTAATATGTGCTCAAAAACGAATTTAACCTCCATAAAAGCTCATGAAGGAAGTATAATTATTATGCTCCTAACTTTGCAATTTAGGAAACAAAGCATAGAGTGGGTGACTTGCCCAAGATCACTCAGCAGGAAGGGGTAAACCTATAAAACGTGTTCCTTTTTATCATGTTAATTCTTCCTATCATAATGCACATGGAACACTTTCATTTCTTCCCAGAGTTTTGATCTTAGATACGGCCTTGGTCCAGACCACTTTCTTACACAATATACAAAAATAAGCTCAAAAGGGATTACAAACTTTTTGTAAGTCTCAAAACCATAAAACTACTAAAAGAAAACATCCTATATACTAAAAGACTAATATGCAAATTATCCCCTCGGGAGTTCGACCAGGGGCGGCACAGAACATGGTGGGCGTCAGTGACACGGCGCTGGCAGTGGGCAGGAGTGGAGGCACTGCGGGCCCCAATGGAGCCCGTGAGTGGGCGGCATCAGGCCAAGGTGGGTGTGAATGGGGGCCCAATTGCCCCAGAGATGGTGACCAGAGGTGGGCAGGGGGCCCTGGCCCCAATCGATCACCCTGCAGGTGGTATAGTGGAGCAGGTGAGGGGGTGGCACCAGTCCATGGTGGGGTGCCAGGCGGGGCTGCGGGGCTGCGAGGCTGGAGCCCTAGCTGGGGCTGCGAGCCTGGGGGCATGACCTGGGCCCCGATCTCTGCAGGCCACCCCAAGGGACCCCACCAGTGCACGAATTTGTGCACCAGGCTAGTAGGCAATAAGATCTCTAACATTTTCCTTAACAATATTGTTTTCTGCTCTATTTGGGCAAGGGAAAAAAAGAAAAAAATTAAACAAATGGAACTACATCAAGCTAAAAAGGTTTTGCATAGAAAAAGGAACCAATCACAAATTGGAAAGATTTGGAACCCCTGATTCATGCTGTGAGGAAGTCCAATGCCCTCCCCCAAATGTCTGCATCTTTTCACAAAGGTGGAGTGAGATGGTATGTTACCAAAACCAGTCAGGGCTTCTGCTTCAATATCTGCTGTCTCAGTTCCGCAACTTGACCCCATTTTGGATTTACACCCACATGCACACACACCCTCACACCCACACACACACATACCCTTACCTTCACACTCATGCACACAGATGTATCCATACAAAGAAACAGTGGCATTACCCATGATTTGAGGATTATGGGGTAGAGTTGCTACTATGAAGGACACAGCAAACAATTTAAATTGCTCATTAACTATTTCTGTTTTTAAAAGTACTTTCATCCTCCTTGCTCCAAGAAGCTTCTTACTTGCATTACATCCTACCAGACTCCCACCAATTCTCTCCTTTCTCCCCCCACCCCTTCTTATATTTTCTACTCTGACCTCCATCCTTCAAATATGTGGGACAAGTTAGACTCTTCACCTCTTTCTGTAAAATCTCTCTCTCCAAACTCATTAAAACTACTGAGCAGCATCATTTAACAGGGTCCACCCAAAAGAGACCTCACAACTATAAAAAGGAAACAAAGAGCCCTGGCTGGTATGGGTCAGTGGATAGAGTGCTGGCCTGTGGACTGAAGGGTCCTGGGTTTGATTGAGCTCAGTTGCAGGCTCAATTCCTGCCCTGGTCGGGACATGTGCGGGAGGCAACCAATTGATGTGTCTCTCTCACACCAATGTTTCTCTCTCCTCCTCCTCTCTCCCTTCCACTCTCTATAAAAATCAATGGGAAATATCCTCAGGTGAGGATTAAACAAATTTTTTTAATAAAAAAAAGGAAGAACACACTCGTCATGATTTTTTTAAAAAAGGAAACAAGGAGGTTGGATTTTATATACAGATTATTTTGGTATTATGTTTTATAAGATGGGGACATATGATGCATATTGTTCTGTAATTTCCATGTCATTTAAATCAACCTTATGAGAAATATTTCATAGTACATTGTATTTAGGAATCTCCTCTATCAATATATATTTAGCTTTTCCCTCCTATTTTTCACTAGGAAAATGATGCAGTGAACATTCTTACACATGATAGTCTCACATTTGTATGAGTGGACTGCTGTAGGAAAAGCCTGAGAGTAGAATTATAGGTTAAGAGATAAGTACATTTGAAATTTTGAGGACTCTATCAAGTTATTCACAAAATAGCATGTGTATTCATTCCCATCAACAGGGTGCACATTCACAGGGAAATATTTAAAGGCTCTTATAAGAATTTTAAATAGTAATTAGCATATTACATCATCCTTGCAGGTGCTAAATAGTTAGGATTAGACCAAGAAATGATTCCTAAACATTGCCACCTTAAATCCACTGCAACCCTACATAACAGGAAAAAATGATAGGAAATACAACTGAATAGGGATCCAAAATCCTTGGCCTAGTGAATGACAAGAGAATGTAGGTCTGGTTGGAGTTTGTGTAGGTTGCTAATCTTAGAGACACTGACCTTGACTCTTGAGGAAAGGTGCAGACAGGCACCCTGTGCCATGATTCCAGGGGGCCCAAGACTGTGAGTTGATGCCCCAAGAAGCAGTGTTGCAATCACCCTCTTCTCCTTTTTTTAAAAATGGGAAACACCCTTATAGTACTGAAACCCATACTAGCCGGTTTCAGATATGAAGCCCACAAGGAGAAAGTGCCATGGGAGTAACAGACATCTGTAGGGGTGTCTGCTGAGCCTTTGGCCACATTGCTTTTGCCAACCTTGTCCATACTGCTGAGACCTCACTCTGGGAGCCACACCTGCTTCCTCCACAGGACACTGCCTCGCACATGGTGTAAAATGTTGCCACTGAGTACTATTTCAGAATACAGACACAAGATCTAATATATCACCTTCACAGAGATTTTGTCCTTAAGTTACCTTTCACTGTCTCCACTGCAAAACAGGCTCTGTAATGAATCACAGAGGAAGACCACAGTGATCATAGATAGGAATGCAGCTGGTAGCACAAACTGAATTTCAAATGTAAGGCTTTGTTAGGAAAGGGGGTCTCATACAGCTCTTTGTAAATAGCATGGCACTACAAAAAACAAACAAACAAAAAAAAAACAAAACACACAAAAAAAACAAAAAACCATTGTCAACAAATCAAAAGAAAAATAAATCTGAAATTAGAGAGTGGTGGTGGTTGCACAATCGTGTGAAACTACTGGAAACCATTGATGGTTAAAAAAAAAAAAGGAAGGAAAGATAGACATCCTTCTAAACTGGAAAAACAACAAAGGATGAAGGGAAATTACTTATTTGGAGTGCATTTTATGTCAGGCCCTCTTCAGTTCTTTAGCTATTGTGTCTTAGTTTCATCTTCCCCATAACTTGAGATGTACTTATTACCCATACTTTTTAGGAAAATGAGAGTTTCAATACCTTGTCCAATTAATTACCTTGAGCAGGATTTGAATCCAAGTTCTCTTGACTTTTAAACCTGAGCCTTTCCACTGTACCATACTGCTTCTAGACCTCATCAGAAGCTCACAGCAAATACAAGAATCACCAATGACATCAGACCCATGTATTCCGTCTCCCCTGAGGACTCTGAATGGAGGAACTTGAGGGCTCTCCTTGCTATCAATCCTCAAAAGTGAAGTGTCCCTGCTTCAGAAGAACAGGCCACTATATGTCTAGCATTTATACCTTCATTGTAACCTTCCCATGTCTATTTGCATTTTCAGTCCAAAACCCTGTTTTGAGTTAAATGAGCCCCATAAATTCCCCAGCCAAACGTTTATTGGCTTCCAGCTTAACATAAGCTTGTATCTAATCAGTGTAGACGTTGAAACAAGTTCCATGCTGGCAAATTCCCAAAGCAAAAGGAAGTAAATGAGAACAACATGAACGAGACAAACAAGGGAACCACCATGGGGGGACAGTGTAATCAATGCTTAGAGGAACATGGCTGTCTCCTGCTGAGATGGAAATACATCTGTTTATAGATGTCCTGGTACCTCTAACCACTCCCTCATCCTCAAGAACAAAGCCTTTTTGCATTTCACACCACTTATGCTGAAGATCACTTTATAACAACACTAGTGGCCCAGTGCACGAAATTCGTGCATGTTAAAAGGGGATTAATTAGAGGAAATAATTTAATATTGCTATTTGCCCTTTCTCTATAATAGAAGTGTCAGAGATAAAAGAAAATTAGTAAAATGTATATGAAAACCTTCCTCCTGTCAGTCTGGGGCACACCATGGGACCCAGAGTCAAGTCCCCACCCACCCACATGAGCCTCAAATTTGCGTGACACCCAGACCAGGCCGGCCACCCTCCCCATTGGGCTAGATCCAGACCCGGCCAATCCCACCCTTGTCAAGACCTGCCAGGCAGGGGACATAGCCTCAGGTCCCCTGGCCTGGCGCCAGGATGGGGGGCGTGGCCTGTGTTCCCCCAGCCCAGACCGGGGCAGGGGGCATGCCTTGAGGTCCCCCATCAAGCCCCGCTGGGTGGGGGGCATGGCCTGAGGTCCCCCGTCAAGCCCTGCCAGGTAGGGGGGTGCAGCCTCAGGTCCCCTGGCCCAGCACGGGAGGGGGGCAAAGCCTCAGGTCCCCTGTCAAGCCCCTCCAACAGGGGGGTGTAGCCTCAGGTCCCCCGTCAAGCCCCATAGGGCAGGGGGCATGGCCTGAGGTCCCCTGTCAAGCCCCGCCAAGCAGGGGGGCAGCCTCAGGTCCCCTGCCTGGTGCTGGGGCAGGGGGTGCGGCCTGAGGTCCCCCAGCCTGGTGCTGGGGTGGCAGGAGTAGCCTGAGGTCCCCTAGCCCAGTACCAGGACAGGAAGCACACCTTGAGGTCCCCTGTCAAGTCCTGCCAGGTGAGGGGCGTGGCCTGAGGTCCCCTGTCAAGCCCTGCTGGGTGGGGGGCACAGCCTGAGGCCTCCCGGCCTGGCGCTGGGGCAGGGGGAGCAGCCTGAGGTCCCCTAGCCCAGCACCAGGACGGGAAGCGTACCTTGAGGTCCCCTGTCAAGCCCTGCCGGGTAGGGGACACAGCCTGAGGTCCCCTGTCAAACCCCACGGGGGTTGGGGAGGGTGTAGCCTCAGGTCCCTGCTGATTGCTTGTTAAGGCTCCTTATGGGAACTTGGCCTCAGCTGTGGGTGCAGCCATCTTTGTGACGGAGTGATAGTTAATTAGCATATTCCCTCTTTATTAGATAGGATTGGTGGAGAAATCTCAGATCCTGGTTTTTACTTTCATGAAAAACATAAAAGATTGTAGCAGACATTGCTGGTGTCTTGCCCTTGACCCCTCGGATGCTCACCATGAACCCTGTGACAGTAAACAAAATCCCTGAGGATTTTGCCAGATGGGGGAGTATGATAGACCTGGGTGCGAGGCAAGCAGGGTGTGCTAGAGAGCGATGACGACTCTCATCTAAAGACTGGATGGATAACCAATTAGATGGACAAATAGCCAAAGACTGGGCTGATATATATCAACAAGTAGCTCAGTATCCTAACACCATGGTTGGAATAATGCAGAGGCATGCATGTCAAACTCACAGCCTGCGGGCCTCATGCAGCCCACAACGAATATTTTTGTGGCCCAGCCAATATAACGGTGTGAGCAGTTATTACAATTATGAAAGGAAATAAGTCTCCTGTCCGATCCAGAATTACTGACATTCACCTTGGGTCAGTTTTGAAAGTAATCACTGCAAACAAGATTCCCCCCAAAGTAGGAAAGATAGTAGCAGAGAAGAGATGCCAAGTGTCTGGAAGAAAATACTAATTTTATCATTGTTCTTGTTCTTTTTTTAATACTATACTTTTTGAAATAAACCTATGTTTCTATGAAAATCGAAGCTTTTGTTTTTTTGTGGCCCACATAAATGTAAACCTTGTTTATTTGGCCCGTGTTAGCCTTTGAGTTTGACATGCTGCTCTACACTGTCCCCAGAGTTCTCAAGCTCTAGGCAACCAGTAAGACAAGGACCCTATATTGGCATCCTTCACTCCCCTGTCTCACTTCCCCATCCCTCTCCTGCAGTTTTCTGGGATTATCTCCCAAATATCTACTTGCAGTAGAATCTTTTTGTCTCAGAGGTTTCTTCAGGAAAGACCCACACCAGACAAGGTGACTCACACACTCTGGACAAGAAAAGAAAATAAGCTTTTATGTTAAGCAAAATAAGCCAGCCAGAGAAAGACAAGTATCACATGATCTACTCATATGTAGAATCTAATGAACAAAATAAACTGATGCACCAAACAGATCCAGAGACATAGAAGCATGGAACAGACTGACAAATCTCAGAGGGAAGGCTAGGATTGGGGAGGGAAGAAATTAACCAAAGAACTTGTATGTATATATGCAGAACCCATGAACACAGACAATAGTGTGGTGAAGGCCTGGGGAGAGGAGGAGAGGCGGTTAAAGGTGAGAGGGAAGGGGGACATCTGTAATACTTTCAACAATAAAGATAAATTTAAAAGAATTTCAAAAAAGAAAATAAGCTTTTGATCTTTTTCTTTATTCTTCCTGTTGAACTTGGATTTCTTTCATCCCTTCAGGACTTTTCCTCCATTGACTAATCTGTTGAGGTTCCAAGGTTTTGCTGGCCATCAGTAAATTAAGTACCCCCCTCCACCCCGCATGGCCACTCCTACAGATAGATGGTAGAGTTTATCAGTCTCTCTTTACCTGAAAAGTTAAATATGGCAACACATAGAATGATAGAATTGGGCAGGAAGGAAGCTGAGACCCACAGGGCCTCCATGTCTGCCCAGGAGTCTCACCCAAGATAGGGATCATGCTCTTCAGTCCCAGGGTTCTCTCCCGTCTTGCTCGTTCTTGAGTCTGTCCCCTCAACCCATTCCCTGTATGGGTGCCATCTTCACCTTTGATTGTCCTCTAAGTACCAGTCTGGCTAAATTACCACCCAACCCCTCTATAGTTCTCTATCCTCAATGACTTCACCCCAATCTTCTAAATACTGGGTCAACCACAAAAGTAAATGACCACCAGATTCTTCCTGAAATGCTGTGTTGCAGATCACTCCTTTTTTTCCATGAACAAGACGCTCTTTGGTCACTGAGCTGAGTAAAATCTTCTTAGTTTCTGTATGTCACTCCTGCCAAATTTCTTTGCCTGTATCAGAAATAGCTCCTCTGTTTCTCTTCTTTCAAAGAAATCCCTGCCAAATACAGTGCCATAGCCAAGGGCATAGTTAGCTATGAAATCACCATATCTCTGCTCCAACCCCATTCTGATGGTACTGGGGCACAGGGCATATCTTGCTCACCCACCCAGCCTCGTGTCCGCCCTCTGGGGTACTGCTAGCTTCCTTCACTAATTCATATTTGCAGGAACCCTCCCACAGGCAATTCGCTGTTCTGGGAAGATGAATTGGGAGAAGACAGTTTGGACATTATTTAGATTCTCTTTTGGTTATATAGAAGAACACAAAGCAAAGAATGCTTGGGAAGATTGATACAATGCATTACTCAAGTGTCTTGATTTGTGCAGACCCTTTAAAGGCCTGCATTGTTTGCCTAAACTGCTACAACCCCCTTCCAGTTAGTACAGGGAATGCTGTTTATATCAATATTTAAATATGCCATTTCCCCCCAGATGAACAACAACAGACTCATTTAAAGTTATTTTATTATGATGAACAGATATTTGGACACTTTAAAACTCCACTTGCTATACAAACAACTCTAATAATGTTTCGGCTGAGCATGTAAATACATATTTAAACAATTTAAAAACACATTGACTACATAATTTGTATTTGTTACTGCATAAAAGAAAGGACTTTTTATTTAGTATGCCAAATAATGTGAATTTGGAAGCCTTCTGAAAGGATGCATTATTCATGTGGAAAAGAAACAAGATCAATAAATGAAAATTCAAATAAAAAGAAAACGCATTATGATCCTGCACTCAGACAATGGCTGTCTTGTGCATTATTTACTCAAGGAAAAGACACAGGGAAATGGCCCTTTTGGAACTGGCTATGGACTGAATCAGAAATGCCTTCTTGAAAAATCACAGAACTGTACGTTTCTAAAACCCTATTCAGTTTCTTTGTGCGATTGTAAAATTATTTTAAAAATTCAACAACACAGTATGTTTGGGAGATTAAGATATTATTATGCTGTTATTTTGTTATCACATCACTCATTTCACTGCTACATGGTATACAGAACACGTTAAGATCCTGAGTAGGGTTCTGGGGAAGTCCGACCTCTGCTTAGAGAGAGAACTGGTCAAGTGTGTTTATGACGGCTGGAGAAAGAGAAAAGTACCGATTCTCACATACCTCAGAAGCTTCCTTAATTGTCACATAGGCATCAATATTGATTAAGAGGTCAGACATCCTGGGTCAAATCTTGTCTCTAACACCACTGGTAGTTCTGTAATGTTTATTATTAACTTGTCTGAGCCTTGATTTGTCACCTGTAAAATGGGGATTTCATGATAGTATGTTTGTTGGGAGGATGAAAGGAAACTCTTGGCCCAGCACCCACGACAGGGGAGTTACCCAGTCATGTTAGCAGTAAGAATCTAGGAGTAGCACTGCCCTGCTCACAGGCCATTGAGCGGCAAAGCACGTGGCTGTCCTTCACGTAGAGAGTACGTGCACTATAGTTTCTGGCAGAAGAATATTATTTCAGACATTCTGCTGCCTATTTCTCATCAAATATTATGAGAAACAACCTTCATGGTACATTGTCTGAAAATAGCCTATATTTTATCCTCTGCACAAGACAGATCTTCAAAAAGCTACGACTGAAATTATAGAATTGATATTATTGAATTCATTTTGTTGAGTTATATGTCATCAGTTCACATGGAAGTACAAAAAAGAAATAGCTCTAGGGAATTAAATATTTACTCATCACAAGGGTGTCTTGAAGATGCTAGGTACTTTATTACATGGTTTCCCCTTTTGGGGAGATCTTTTAGTTATTAAGACTAGGAAAAATACTTTCTAGTTCATTCAAAGATTGTTATCTCGTTCAGTTTTTGTTGGGCACTGTTCTGGGTACTGAAAATAAAATAGTGGAAAAAAAAAAAAAGAGAGAAATCCCTGCCCTGTGTAATGCAGTTTACATTCTGCCTCCCTGGCAACGAGTTTATTTTTATCTATGGAAACTGAAAACCTTATAACTGGCTTGGATTAACTCTTAGTTTTGGCTTATAGCAAGTTCAGAGCCAAATGATGCAGATCCTTATAGCACGCAACCTAGTGTACTAACTTGACTCCACTTTTCTCATCTAGTTCTTTATGATTCTGCTGAAAAACGCGTGTTTCCATATGCAACTTCTACACCTCTTGGGAGAACCACAGTTAAGAATTTACAAATTTATCAACGAAATGAATAAACAAAGAAACCCAACAAGCAAACAAATGTCTATGTGGATTCAAATAACTGTAAATTAGATCTCCCTCCATCTTGAATGGCTGTCTAGCCTTACTTCCCATTACCTCCCACCTTCGGCCTCAGAGCAACAACACACTGCACTTCATTCACTAATTCAACAGAGAATCCCTGACCATCTGCAATATGCCAGGCTCCATTCAAAGTGGAGGGACTAATAGCAAACAAGACGGATTAAGGCAATGCTGTCTGGAAGCCTGTATCTGTTTGGGGGCCTCACCGACATGTCCAATAGTCAAAGACCTTTAGGGAAAGGATATGGCATGCTCGTTCCAAGGCTGGGTCTTGGATTGAACATCCCTCACTATTTAGTACTTTAATCTAAACACTCAGGTTGCAGATAAAGGCAAATTTATCTTGTTTTGTCCTCAAAGGAGATTCTTTTTTTTTTTTTTAAGAAATCATGTGTCTATCCTGTTGCTGTGGACTGAATATTTGTGTCCCACCAAAGTTCAAACCCTAATCCCCAATCTGATGGTGTTTGGAAGGGGATCTTTGGGGGTCAATTAGGGTTAGATTAGGTCACGAGGGTGAAGTTCTTATGATGAGATCAATGGCCTTATAAAAAGTAGAAGAAACACGAGAATGATACTCACCCCTATCCACCCACTACTCGCTAAGTTAGGTCACGTGAGGACATAACGGGAAGAAAGCCCTCATCAAGAATCGACTGATTTCAGATGTCCAGCCTCCAGAGCTGTAAGAAATAATTGTCTGCTGTTTAAGCCACCTACTCTGTGGTATTCTGCTACAGCAGCCTGAATGGACTAAGACACATATGATGAAAGAAGTCAGCTGACACAGTTGTTGCACCAATCATCAACGATTAAACTCACAGAGCTCCACAGAAAATGGTGTGCAGTGTTTTGTTGGCATCTCTTTATTCAATAAATGTTGTGAGACCATTAAATTCCAGACACGGCCAGCAGTTGGAGATGCAGGGATGACTAACAAGATGGGCTTTAGCCTTACAGTTTGATAGGACATACAGTCAAACAAATGGGTATTTACAAAACAGTGTTCTCAGTCCTAGGAAAAGGAAAAGGATGGTGTTAAGGGCTCACATAAGAAGCACACCTAAAGCAAAACACACACAAAAAAGTAGCACACCTACTTGGAGCAAAGACTTTCCAAATGAAGTAATGTCAAAACTGACTTTTTTTTTTTAAATCCTCACCCAAGGACATGTTCATTGATTTTTTTTTTTTTTTAGAGAGAGAGAGAGAAAAGGAGAGAAAGAGAGAGAGAAACATTGATGTGAGAAAGAAATATCAATAGACTGCCTCCCGTATATGCCCCAACCAGGGATTGAAACTGCAGACTTGGGGATGTGCCTTGACCGGGAATCAAACCCGAGACCTGCCTGTATAAGGATAACATCCAACCAACTGAGCCACACTGGCCAGGCCTAAACTGAAATCTTAAAGATGAGTAAGAGTAATCTAGGTAAAGTGTGTATAGAAGCATGAAGTCCAAGGGGATATGTTGCAGAAATAGGGAAGAACTAACAGAAAAAACTTGGAGTAACAGAATATAAAGCTCCTTGGGAAAACCAAAAGTAGTCCAATATGTATGGAGAGTACGGACGGAAGAGCTCTTAGGACAGAGCTCTCAGGAGCAGCAACACAGAACAAATAGGAGACAATAGCCAAGGCCATGGACAGTGAGTGGACCAGAAGCAGGAGAATGCCCTGGAGGGGTCACTGCCACGGAGGTTGAGGCAGGCATAAGGCTGTTACAAAGGGGAGTGGGGTGGCCAGCATCACAAGCTCCAAGTAAAAAGGGAAAAGTGCCCAGGATTAAGCAAAAAGGAAAAGAAGGTGGAGGACAAATGCGAGGAGAGCAGTTTTAATGAAGTGTTGGCCGTGAAGAGAGGGAATTGGATTACACAGCAGGCTTTCCCCACGTGAGACGTCTGCCTTCAACACTGTGGCAGGTATGCAAACTGTATGCCTGTAAGTACATACATGCCCACACTTAAGTATGTGCAGGGGAGACAAAAAAATATTAACCATGATATTCCTTGCATGGCAGGGTATATCTGAGTAGTGAGATAATATCCAATTTTTGTTTATTTCTTTATCATTTTCTACATGTTATGTTTTCTACGTTGAACAGCTACTATTTTTGCCAGCATAAAAGCAATGAAATTAATGTATAAAGTGGATTTTCACAGGGAAGGCATGGCAGGTATCAAAGCTACAGAGCTGGTTGCTCTATCTAGGAACTAAAATGTAAGTGCAGCCTTATTTTCATGTCAGTTTATCCAAATACATTTTCCTGTCTTTCCCCTTCCCTAACGACTGATGCTTCACATGCTTACATACCAGGGAAGGTTTTGTCTGAATAAGACAAACTGGGTTTATGAGGCTAGAAGACATCTTCCAATTTGGGGTCATTATTGTATTGAAAAGTTGCCCTGGATTCAGACACGCTTTGAAGATATACAAAAACTGACTTTTCATTGCCTTTCCTCCCTTTATGTGCAGTAGGAATTTAAAAAAATAAATTGTTAAGGTAACATTTGCCTCACTAAGTTCCAGCCAAAACTGGTAAAAGGGCAGAAAGCTCACAATGATCACTTTGCATTATAGGTACCTTTTTCCATTAGAATATTTAGAGAAAGAAAATCTCTGGCGGAGAGAAACACTTTTCAGATCTAATGAAAAGAAATAGCCTGTTAAAATGTAAGGTCTTTTGGGAAATGAACTGCTAACACACTCAGATTACAGAAGACAGGCGGTTAGGACCCACTGACTTAAGTAGCCTCAATGCCTGATGCCCACACATACTCTCCTTCTCCCCCTTCCCCCTAGCAAATCCTCAGAGGGATGACAGCTGGGTGATTCCTACTGGAAAACCAGAAAAATCGAAGAATTTAAGTTCCTTTCTGGAACGCATCAGACATGTGATTAAAAAGAAAAGCAGAATTCTCTCTTCCTTCTCCACCCCACACACCTCCCACGGCTGGCTCAGCAGCCAGTGCCATGACTTTCTAAGCTAATCATTAGTTCCTGCAAACTTTCCGAGAAGCAAGCACGGTGAGATTGGATTGAGAAATAGATTCAGCTTTCTTATTTGGCTTATTTTCTATCTCCTTCAACGACAGGATAAATGATGTTCGTGAAGATTTTAAAAACAGCACAAAAGAAAAGCAGGATACCCAGTTCTATATCCCTGTGATCCCATGTACATAAATTGATGGATGCCCCATAGCAGCCTCTGACTTTTGCTGCATCCGTGGGACACTCTTAGAAAGCAAAAATAATAATAATAATTAAAAGCCATTGAAGTCCTTATAGATGTTTCCTAAAGAACATTAAAGAGTATGTGTACAGATGTTGTGTGTACCACCTAGATTGCACCGCCTGGCCAGAGACACTCATTCTTCCGGCTTCCAGAATGTTGCCCTTGGCTACGGGGACTGCCCTGCCCAAGGTCACGCCCCTGTTCCCAGGGATAGCCTCTTTCAATGGCTGATCAGTGCTGCCATACAAACATCCAGCCTCCTTGCCTCAATGTGGGGCAATTGTGAAGGGCCACTTCAGTTTCAGAGTGCCCTGGGGGACAGACAAAGCCTTTGTGGAGACTGCATCATAGTTCACCTTTCCCCTCTGCTCCAACCCATTTCCCTTACTCCCTCACAGGTGCTATTCTAAGAGCACCCTCAATAAATTCCTGCCAGCATATCTCCTTCAAAGAACCTGTTTCCTAAAGGATTTGATTTACTATCGCATGGAAGATTTGCAAATGCATGGCTTTCCCACTGAGGGAGCATTACATCTCCATACCTGCTGATGTCAGACTGGGCCATGTCACTTTAGCACAGCAAGGTGAGAAGTGACAAATGCCACTTGCCAGCAGAAGCTTTAAGAGCCTTCAAGTAGTGCTTCTACCATCTTTGTCTTCCCTCTGCCTGTCACAGAGCATTTAGGACGGGCCCTTCAGCCTGGGCTCAGCCATGAAGAGGGTACAGAGCTGAGTCAGAGGTGGCCCGCAGTTAATATCTCATGTGAATGAAAAGCAATGTTTCTTCAAGCCACGAAGATTTGGAGATTGACAGTGCAGTATAGCAGTCCAAGTGGGGTGATAGAAAGAGATCCAAATTATAACCTTGAATAATACTTTTAAAAATTCCCTTTCTCCATTTTCTTAACTGTGAACATCTCTAATATTTAGCACCTGCCATGAAACTCCTCTTTCCACCAATGAAATTCAACTGCCCACCAAAATGCAACTTCAATTCTCTATGCCCACCTGAGAGAAACAACATTGAGAAATGAGGTCACGGCCTGGAAGTAGCAGGACACAAGATTAATTTTCGGAAATCGGTGGTGTTTTCATACACCGATAATGAACAATCAGAAAGAGAAATTAGGAAAACAATCCCACTGATTATAGCAACAACAACAAAATAAAGTAGCTACAAATAAATGTTACCAAGGAGGTAAAAGACCTACACTTCTCAGTATAGGAAGGAAACCGAGGAAGATACAAATAAGTGGAGCCCAACAGAACCTGGAACCCCGGTAACCAGGCAGCCCCATTCTATAACTGCCCCTTCCCATCTCACTCGGACAGAGGCATTGGAGAGGACACCATGTTTCCGTGTTGTCTCCCCATGTGCCGAGGCCGAGGCCTCAAGAGAGGCAGCGATGAGAGTATGTTTCGTCATGGCCGCAGCTGGATCCGGACTCAGCCCAGACGCCGCCTGTGGCCCTTTTCAAGGCGGGACCCAGAGGTAACACAGGGAGGCCCAGGGAGGTTTTGTTGGGGCCAGGCCACCACTCTGACCCCACCTGAGCATTCCTATGTCCCCTCCACGTGTGTGTGTGTGTGTGTGTGTGTGTGTGTGTGTGTGTAGAGGGGGGATCACGTGGGGAGGGCCAGGCACAGCTTGAATCCTCCCGACTGGCTGCTGGTCACTGTCATTACAGAAGTCAATCCAGGCCAAGGAGGAGCAGCAGCTGGTTAACTAAGACCCCACCCATGTCCAGCAGTGAGGGGCAGGTGAGCCACACCACTGAGGGCCAGAGCAGGCCTGAAGTGAGTGAGGCCACCTAGGGGCCTGGGGAGCCAGGGCCTGTGGATGGACTCCTCCACTGAAGCCACCCAGGCCCCATAAGCCTCCAACCTTGGAGCCACTCAGTCTCCGCTGGCAACTAACACATGTTGACTCTAACCTGGAGCACGGTGCCCATGTTCAATAAGCCTGGCCTGATGAGCTGGAGCCCAAGGAGGCAGCTCAAGGGTGAGAAGGTGGGGGAAGTGGGGGTGGGCTGGGTGGGAGGTGCATGCAAGTGTACGGAGAGGGGTTGGTGCAAACACACAGGGAGCACCCTAGAGGCTGGCCAGGAGCAAAGACCAGCCTCATACCATGCATCTGCTGCCTGCCTGCCTGGGAGGACGTCCTGTGGTGGCTCCTGGGCTGTGGCCATGTTCTGCGTTTGGGGGACACATGGAAATGCAGGCACCTGGGTGACCTTTTCCTCTCTCAAAAATCCAGCACCAGCCCAGGAGGCGGAGGCGGCTCCTCCTGTCACACCTCAGTCCGTCCTGAGGAAGACCTGAGGCATGTCCACCTCCAGTGGTCGTGCTACCTCCAGCAGCTGCTCCAGCTGCAGCTGTGGAGCAGGGCCGGCCTGGGCAGCATTTGCTGACCTAACTGAGGACCCTCCACCCCTGGCTGAAGAATGCTCTCCCAAACCTGGTCCCTGCCACCGAGGAACAGCCTGTGGAAAATGCATCAGGGCCGGCTGGAAAATATTCCTCACAACCCAAGGGCAGAGAGAGGTGTCACAGCCCTGAGGTGCAGAAAACTCTGGAAAGCGGTGTTTTCTAAAGGGACACAGGGCAAACACAGGCACTTCCAACAAGAGGCAGAGCACCCGTCAGTACATGTTAGAGATGCCCCCTCCCCGATGGGGACACACGCACTGTCAACACTGCAGGGAGAGCACTGTCACCTTCAGACTGGCAGGCTTCTGGTCTGGTGGGGACCAGCCCTGGGGACAAAGTGAGGCAGCAGGGGCCCCAGAAGATCCCCTGGGGAGAAGGGGAAAGGCCCCTCCTCTGGGAGAACAGTGTGCAGGACTTGACTTTGGGTGGTAATTAGACAATACAATATATAGATCGTGTATTAGAGAATTATACACCTGAAACCCATTTAAATTTATTAACCATTGTCACCCTAATAAATTCAATAAAAATAAAATCTCAAATGCAATTCAAGCAACATATGAAAATTTAAAATACATTTTTGCATTCTTAATAGACCTTAAAGTAAGCATGATTTTGAGGACCTATGTGAGCATGTTTGGATTTTGTAAAATCCAGCATTCTATAAAGAGTGCTGTCAAATACTCGAGCATCATTAGTGTAAAATTTTAAGTTAATGTCAAGGACACACCTACTTTACAAATATTATAAGTAATAAAATTTCCAACTACTACAAAAAGAAAAACGGAGGAATGAGGAGGAAATTCTGAATCTCCTTACATGTTGGTATAAAAAAGGGAGCAGGGGGACAAGAAAAGGGAGAGGCCAAACCCCAAAGATAGAATTCCTTAGCAGACTGTGGTAGAAGGAGGAAGGATTGGACAAGAGTGCAGACACCTAAAATTTAACATATTTCCATTCACCCTCATAACACACACAAGAGGATGGGGGAAACCTATGCCGAGAAATACAAGCAGAATGACCAAGACCCAAAGGTTAGCAGTAAAGTGGAACCTAATTTCTTGAACGTCTCTCATCTAGAACAATTTGCTTCTCAACCTGTATATAAGAAAGATTAAAACAGAGAATCATTTAGGGGTCTGGAATGGATTAATTCAATTTACATTATTTCTAATGGGGAAAAATTATTCAGTTTTTGAACAGCCTTCTGGGATGAATTAAGTTTGAGAAATGAGGTTCTAGTGTATTTGAATGGAGGGATTATGGGAAGGTTCTTTCTTCGATAGTTTTAGTTTTCTGTAATTGCAAAAGTATTTATCACGAACACATATCCTTCCATGACTAGAAGAAATCAGACTTTGAAAAAAGAAAAATATCCCTAAGCTACAAAACTGTTATCTGTCCCCACCCATCTCCCTGAGCTCTCCCATGGAGGTCTGGAGGCAAGCTCAGGTGATGGGGACAGAGCTGGAGGGTTTAAACAGAAAAGAAAAAGCATGTATCAAAACCAGGAAGAGGGATGAAAATGTAGTGTCAGGTAGTATGAAAGAGGATGATATTTCAGGATGATAACCATTCTGGGGCAGAGCATGTGGGCGAGAGGACAAATAGAAGACAAGGCTGAAGAAAGCCAGGGGCCTGGCTTGAAGATGTGACAGCACCTCCCAGGAATTTATAAATAGTCCATGGCCCTGTGGCATTCTCAAGACACTCACAGCTTTCTATATTTGAAAGGGGGAAAATCCTGGTGGAATAATCTAGAAGTTTCTACTTATTTTGTGAAAGTTGCTCTCTATCTTGAGTTTTTGCTGTCCTCCTGACACTAGCCAGAAGTTTAATTATTAACTCAGAGACTCATTTTCTAAAATTCAAAGACAGTAATGAGATATGACTTCCTACTGGCCCCACAGAAATCTGCATCCATTTTTTCATGAAAGATACCCAAAACATCAAAATCATGATGATGGAGACATACATTAATGAAGATCTTGTTTCTGAATCCATGTTCTATGGATAGAGTCTCAGAATCTCATGCATGCTATGACACTGCATCGTTTACAAGGCCTTTTCAAGTTCATTATCGCATTTAATTCATTCCTATCAAGAATATTGTGACAGAGGTCTTGCCAGGTCCATGTTACAGGTGAAATGGCCTTGAGGTGAAAGTGGGTGTGTCCACTGTAGAATGCTCTGAACCTGGTTCGTTCTGAATTTTGTGATTCTACGACTCATCAGCTGTGTAATCTGTTTAATCTCTTTGAACCTCATATTCCGAATGTTTGACAAGGGATGATGAATATGCCTAACAGGGTTTTGTAAACACTTCAGTGAGGTTATAGCCAATTACAGTGGTGGTAGGAGAGCCATGATTATTCTACTGTTCAAGGGGCAGAGCTCAGGTTTGGACCCAGTTAGTCCTTCTCACACTAAGTGAATGCTCTCTCCTTGGTTATGACACAGATGTGTCCACAAAAATGGGGTTGAGGGCCATTCGGGACCTTATTTGTTAAGTCAGAGATTTAGTCTGGCTCCTATTCTTAGGGCTTATATTTTGCCACCACGTTTCAGAAGATGTTATTTCAATACATGAGTGGATAGGGCTATACATTTTGTTTTAGTTTTTAGATTACCAGGAATGAGCACTGTAACTAGAGGCAGAAGCTTTTTATTTATTTATTTTTATTTTTATTTTTATTTTTTTTGCTTTTGAAATGTGATTTCACCAATTTTTAGAAAGAAAAAAGCATTTTTCTCTAATTTTATCATTAGATCTTTTAAAAGAGAAGAATCCCTGAATGTACTCCATTGCTAAATTCTCCCATAAAAGCATGACTTTAATGCTTAATTATTTCAAAGCTGTATTCGATTATGAAATAAACACCCTGGGGGTAAGGGTGTCATGCTTCCTTTATCTGTTCCACGCTAAGAACAGAACACTCTGAACTCCTACTCAACTCAAAGTAGGTGTCTGTGAAGGTTTCTTGGGTGAATTTTGACTCTTGAGTGAGAATATGGCTGAATGGACCCTTCGCAGGACCGGGGTGAGCTTTAGTGTGTGGAAGCTCTGTGCTTTTTACTTTGGCACAAATTACGCAATATGAAGGACTTTCTTTAATCTCCATGTGAGGCTATTTTCCTTCTCCTTCCCTCCTTACTCTTCCCCTTGTAGGTAAAGGTTGTTTCACAATATGGGGACGCTCCTCTGAGGCAAAAGGGTTATTAATTATTTTCATTAATTAAAGTGGCAGAATCAGAGAGGACATGCTTTTCCTTTGAAGTTGATCAGTTCTTTTAAGCTAGATCAGGTTTCAGAGCAATTAAAGGCACCATCGCTGAGCATACCTGTGGAAATGGACCTCTTCTCTCAGACTGTTTAAGGGTTTGGCTGATACATGAGAGGTTTTCGTAGAGGAAGTTTTCCAGTTTGTCTTTTATTTTAAGGGTTCCTGGTGGGATGTTGGAGTGGAATTCACATTTGCAGTCCTCCACTCATTAGGCAAATGACATGTTTCCATGTGTAAATTTAGCAAAAAGCAAAACAACAATCCTTTCCCTCATGGGAGGCATTTGCATTCAGGGTAGTAAATAGCCTTTTCATATTTGACTCAACATCCTCAAAGTTCTTATTAGGAAATCTTGAATGTGCTTGGGTCTATTGTCAAATTTTGTTTTGTTAATCCTCACCTGAGGATATTTTTCCTTTGATTTTTAGAGAAAGCAGAAGGGAGAGAGAGAGACATATCAATGTGAGAGAGACACATCGATTGGTTGCCTCCTGCACACACGGGAACCTGCAACCGAGGCAAGGTACGTGCCCTTGAGCAGAATCAAACCTGGGATCCTTCAGTCTGTGGGCCGATGCTCTATCCACTGAGCCAAACCTGATAGGGCTATTGACCGATTTCTTGATTTCATTTTTGGCTCTTGTATCATGCTACTGGTCAAAGACAAACCTTACATGTTAATTTCCCCCCGCCATTATGGAACCATGAAAGGATCATTGAGATACTGCTGTGTGCAGAGAGGTCCTGAGTCTGGACTGGCTTCTTCGGGGGTCTGTTCGCAGGTCAGGGGATCAGGCTCTTTTCACATCAAGGATGTCACTTACATGAAAGGCTATGAAACTGGTAAAATAGTGGTTCATAGAGTATAGCTCCAAGGCTCCAATTCCTTCAAGTCTATCAGTATTTCTGCTTCTGCTTTTATTTCTGAAAGAAACACTCAACATATCTACTTCCTTCCTATCCAACAATTTTCCCTCAGCAAAAGCTATAGGGGTCCAAAGCCTACCTGGGTCTTCTCCTCCTTATTGTAGAAGGACAGATTGTTTCCTTGTTTCTCCTGTGTGTTTGTATCTCACCGGCCCTTCAGATCGACCACTGCCAGTTGCCCCGTCTCTCCCCTACCCAGGAAGTGGTCCGTGAGGGCCTTTCCCACTCACTGCCCGCACTTACTCTCCAGAATGCTCATTCAAGTCATGCCGACAGAGTATGTACTGCAATGCTTTATGTTCTCTTTTCAAACCATGACTGTGGCTCTTAACTTTCTGAAAGCCATTTACTCTACTGATTCCAAACACATTCTTCTTAAATCTGCAATGGGGGGAAATGTTTAAAATCTTCAGGTTGCATCAGTGGAGTACCTTTGAGTGTTGTTTGTGCTACAGACAACATGATCTGCTACCTGGTCTTCTCTCTGTTTACAACAATCCTGTTGACATCCATCCTCCATCTTCCTGTGAAATAAAATGCTGGGAAGAAAGCTGTGGTCCAAGGAAGGCTACTATTGCAAGTTGACTATATCCACAGCTTGTGGAAAACAAATCATGGGGCAAATGATGCCATGCTCATGGTTCAGAGAGATTCTAGAGGAGGCATGCTGAGGTCAAGGGGAAGGAAAAGTCAAACTAACATCACCTATCCTAAAGGCATCTCCCAGGAATCCAGGATCAGCAGAGCTACTCGGTGTTTTTGCCAACATCACAGCAACAGTAGATTGAGGAGAAGAGAAATAAACTTTGTGTCTGAGAGACAGAGCTAGAGACCGATTTTAATTGCTGGACTGTTTGGATGGGTTCAATCCCCAATTTCCCAAATTCTTCACTAAAGGCTGCTTGTCTTTTCAGGGCAAGACAAACCATCCCAAGCCATCACCTGGGAGCAAAGATGAATCTGTACATTCTTTCAGGTTTCCAGGTGCACCATAATTATAAATAAGAAGGGCTGGTTGAACCCAGGGGACCCTAATTATCTTTATTAAAAACACAGATGGGAAGGTAACAGAAGCTAGTATATAAGAAAAGCCTGTTCTTAGACCAGAACTGTGTTTAAAGATAAACTAAGAGCTTAGAAAATTCTATTTTGGTATAGTCCCCTATATTTAAATTCCCCCCCCCCCAAATTGAGTATCTTAAATCTCATCTGCTCTAATCCAGAAATTATTATGGGGTAGTGACTAAGGCTCTAGGACCAAATAGAGTTTATGTTCCACATCCTGTATGTACTAATTGTGGAATATTAGGCAAGTTATTTAAACTTTGTAAGCCTCAATCTCTTCACCTGTATAACGGGGAGAATAAAAGTTACCTGGTAAGGCTTTTGCCATATTTTAAAAAGACAATGCATCTAAAGTGCTTAGTTCAGGGCTCGGCAGGCACTGAGCACATAATGAGCACTCCCTATTGCTGCTGTTAATGTGGATGATTACTGCTCACTTCAGCCCATGTGAACTTCATCTTCAGAGTCCGTGAGCCCCCCATCTCTTTCCTTTTCACCATCTCAATTACTTCTTGTTGTGACATTGAGAAGCCTTGGCACCTTACATTTCACAGCCCATATAACTGAGGCACCACACAATCCATGCAGCATTTACTGTTCCCCAGAAAAAAAAAAAAAGAGCCCAATTAGAAACATTTAAGACTTCCCTTCCCAGAGCCAGATTCCTCCCCAAGGATTGTCCTCTTACTTGAGCCAATAATTGTGGGCAGGGAGTTTATTAGACACCTTGGGAAACAAAATAC
The DNA here is from genome assembly GCF_963455305.1 of Plecotus auritus. Taxonomy (NCBI): domain Eukaryota; kingdom Metazoa; phylum Chordata; class Mammalia; order Chiroptera; family Vespertilionidae; genus Plecotus; species Plecotus auritus. The sequence goes on along the minus strand of NC_137776.1, from coordinate 126,980,994 downwards.
CAACCATTGTATTTTACTTTGCTTTCTATGAACACAAAATAGTCTACATTCATTCCCTGTTTAGCTCGTGACACACCTATAATGAGCCCTACATATTTCTTCTTCTACAAATTGAGGTGGTGTCCAGCTCAACAAGGCTTAGTTCATTGTAGTTTTTCCAAGACCAAGCTGCACAATGTTCCACACACTCAGTGGTACCATATAATAAATCTATAAATCACAAGGTTCCCACAAAGTTATGAGAATCTGCATATGGGTTGATCTTGCCCAATTTGTGCTACTTGAATGCATGTCAAATTTTAATAGAAAAATGCTTTGGGAAATGAGCCTTAGGTGATATGCTAGGTGTCTAGATTTCTGTTTTTTATCTTATTAGTAGGGAGCAACCGTATCCAATGTTACTTTGTTTGGGATTATTTCATACTATATTCTATCAGTGTCCCCCAGCTGAATGTTGGGAAACCCCTATGAGCTGCTTAAGTGAAGGTTCTTACAAGCAGTGTCATAAGGTTCAAGTTATTTTGGCTACTGCATCCTGGTGGCTCTGCCTAAAGGGCATTCATCCGTTGCTGGGAGACTGTGTCCTGGAGAATTACTCACTCCTGGTGTAGACGTGGGGATCTGTAACTGAGAATCTCTCATCTTAAAAAGGAGGTCGGGAATGGGAGAAAAAAAACTAAAGTCTATTGAATGCCACTGCGTGTCTGACATGGTTTTAGAGACTTTTCAAATGCCATCTTGTAACACATGAGGCACTTTCTATATGCCTCGTAAGAACCCCCTTGAGGGAATTCTGTAATGAAACTGAATTCATCTTCCAGCATCCCTTCCGTGGAGTCACCATCTCTCACAAGTGCCGTTAGCCCTGGTGAGCTGTCAAATACCAACCCTACAGCTCTTGGACACAGAGGTGGTTACGTGGTCCAGGCTGGACTAAGCAGGTTTCTTCTTTGAGCTATGCCTGCTAGAACTGCAAGGATCTTGTTTTCCTGATTGGTTGAATAAGGATATTTCTCCTGCCACCTGCTGACAGGCATCCTCAGGACACAATAACATACAGAGGGAAGTAGAACTGGGAGATAGAGAAAGTGTCAGACTTAGGAAGGTTATTTGAGCTCCTGGTTCTAATCTTGCCTGAAACTGAACAGACTGCCATGGATCTCCCATATCCCCCACTCTCCCCAATCCAGTTTGTTTATGTCACGGGTAACTAAAAGAGTCCTAGCAAATGAAAGAGTGATTATATTCATTTTCTGAGTGAACAAACCAAGGCTCAGAAAAGAACATTTTCTTGCCCCCAAAGTGGCAGGGCTGAGATTAAATCCAGATCTTCCTTTGTCTCCAAAGTTTGTGCTTTTTCTATCCTGATGCCTCCCTAGAAAGCCAGGAGAAGCTGTGGGTGCCTTTCCAGATGTCTGAATTCTCCAAGAGTTGCATTATAACTGCAAAACAGACAAAGGGCCTGCTGTGGGCTTCACATTTGGTTTGAGCCAAGATGAGCCTGATCAAAAAAGCCTACTAACAAAAGGCCCTGGAATGGAACCAACCTGCCTGCACTGAGTGACTCCAGCTTCCCACTGGGCAGCTGGGGTGAGCAGGGCGGACAAGGGCCCGCAGAACACTAAATTCCAGCTGAAAGACAAGTGCAAAAGCTCCCTTCAGAATTAGATGAACAGAACCCTTAAGGATACACCCATGGACAACTTCAAACATTGAGAAACAGTTCAGGCATCCCAGGATGGAGACTAAAGGTGTACATAGGAGTGGGGAATGGAATTCAGAGGAAATCAGGGTGTCCCGGAGTTCCAAATCAGAGAAAGTGTGACAGGGTTCTTGGTGGGATGAGAGATACTGGAAAACACTAGCTACAGTAGCTTGTTTAGGAATTGTCTGAAACCATGGACAGCACCGGAAACACTCATGATCATACTGATCATTCCATCCATCCATCCATCCATCCATCCATCCATCCATCCACTTCCTCAGCAAACATTAAGTGGGCACCTATTATCTGTCAGACTTTGAGCTGAGCATTGGAAATGCAGCCAGGAAGATGGGTTTTACAGTTGGAGACCATGTGTGGCAGTCATTGGCAATTGTGTGACTGTGTGTGTGTGTGTGTGTGTGTGTGTGTGTGTGTGTGTATCTGTGTGTGTGGAGAGAGAGGGAGAGAGAAAGAGAGAGAGAGAGAGAGAGAGAGAGAGAGAGAGAGAGAGAGAGGAGAAAAGGGGAGGGGAGACAGACTGAAAGACAGATCTAGAGTGTTGATACTGAGGATGCTAGTATAGATTTATTTTCTTCTAGGTGTCCATCTACATGACAAATACTCCTCCTGGGAGGAGTAAAGCCTTATTTAACCACACCTGTGTAAGTAGAAATGCTGATGGCTGGCAGAAAGCCTTGGGATGAGGACCAGGATGGTGGACGTGGAAGGAGGACCCAGTGAAAGGAGAAAAAGAGCTTCTGAAATGGGAGCTGGAAAGCTTGTCAAAGACAGTTATGCTGCTCTGCTCCTGTATCCCTGACTTGCATGAGGCATTCAGCCTGGGCCCAGTACAATTACTGGCACAAAGAAGCAGAAGAAGTCAACTCTCAATGGGTAACCAATTGGTGCATAACATTATATGGTACTGTATGAACTATAAAAATGGTTGTCATGTACATTAGCTCACCTGATCTCTCTCTAGCAACTTGGAGAGGCAGCTCTGATTAAGGTCTTTTTTAGATGTGAAAAATGAGGCTCATGGAACTGACTTGCCTAAGCTCACACATCCTGAAATGTGGCAGGAATGGCATCTGAGCCCGTCTTTTGGGTACAAAGCTCGTGTCTTCCAGCTAACTGCACACATTACTTCTGCTCCAACCCAGGAGGCTCTGCCATTAGAACCTGCTGAGAAAAGAGTTTAATTAACCATCAGAGAGCTATTCAGGTGGCACTGTTCCTTTTTGAAGAAGAATCCTAGCCTTAGGCAGTGTATCCCAACAGCCTTGAAAGAGCATGATTGCTCTTTACTCACCCACTAATTTGGTTAATGAGCATTTCCTTGAAGAGAAGCCATTCAACTGAGATAACATGCAAACCTCCCTGCTCAGAGCCAGTCACACAGTAGGCAATTATTGCTAAATGCAAGATCTGGACCCTGCCTGCCTCTCCAGCTATATTTCACACCACTCTTCCGCTAGTCACACTGGTCTGCTTTAAATTCCTGCAGCACGTTGTAGTAATACGTATAGGTGCTATCAGGATCCCAGTATAACAGATGAGAAAACTGAGGCATAGAGAGGGTAACTTGTCTAAGGTCACACAACAAGTCAGCGGGGCATGAGGACTCCAACTTGGAAAGTCCTGCTTCATAGCCTACCTCCCACCACACTGACTTCTCCAAGACATTCAGTGAACAAATAGTTGAGAACATTCCAACCAGAGGCAAGAACGTGTGTTCACCTCCCAGTGCTGTGAGGCTCACATGAATTTATATTTAAAAAAAAAAATTAGAACACGAGTAGCTCAATTAACATTAGCCCTCATTATTATTCATGCAGAGTTCACATCAAGATCCAGCTCCTCAGGGAACTTCTTGGTTCCCACCCTGGATCCCTTCCCCTTATCACACCTTTTGGTAAAAGGTCAGACTATGCTTTACAGCACTTACCTGTTTGTAATTATAAACCCACTTTTTTTGTTTTGTTTAATATTTTATTTTCTTCTGTATCCCAGTGCCCAACCCCAGCAAAAAACCAACCAACGAAACACACAAACAAAAAAATCCCAACTTAATAAGTATTTCTTGAATGAATGGAAGGGTGAATGAAACATTCCTTGCCGCCCTAGAGTCCTACATTTTTCTTCTCTTGGTGGGAGGAGAATATGCGTCTTTGTTTCTCCTCATGCCATCCCGGACTCTCACGCGTTTCCCACAGCTAATCTGCATGGTGTTTACAGGTGCCTTCTGAAAGCCGCCTACTCCCCGGTTTCTAAACCCAGCTACGCTCTGTCTTTGAAATGTCAGCCTCTCCCGTTAAGTCTCCTTCTCCAAAGAAGTGAGAAATTCAGACAAGGAAAGTTTTCAGTTCCTCTCCTCAACATGCCAACTGTATAATGAATCTGTGGGATTGAGTTTATTTCCAAATTTAGACCCACTCTGAGCACAATGGAGCTTCTAAACTCATCCCAGTGGATCTCAAACCCACTTTTGACTTTTAAAGATTACATATTTTTTTCTGGGTTTTGATGAGTGGTGAGTGGGAACAGCAAGTTCCAGAAAACATAGTGGTGTAGTTTCTGTGTATCATGTCCTTTTTTCCTCTTGTCCAGATGTGGTTCTTTAGACACTACACGCTCTTTCTGCTCCTCTTTTCTACTCTCTCTTTAGAGACAAATATTTCCTTTGCCTTTCAAAGAAGCCATTTTATTTGTGGCTGCTCATCAAATGAAAAGGCTCCGATGCCTTCAAACTCACTTTTTTTTTTTTTTGCTTTCTTGACATAAAGAGTTTCTTAAGTCACCTTGTGCCCTTTGCTCCCTAATCTTAGCATTTTTATTTTCTCTTTTAAAATCACTTTTACCCACCAGGATGAGTAAGTAAGAGCTTTGTTACCTTGGTCTTTTTATCTGTAAAATTGGCTACATTCACCTTACTGGTTAACTGTAAGCCCTAAACATGAGATCATGGATTTGCAAGCAGAGTTTTAAAGGGGGCTGTCTTTGTTTCTGTTGAAGCTCCAAAGACAAGAACAAAGATGAGAGCAAGGACTCCCTCATTCCAAGCAGAGATGTTGAACCAGCTGAACAGGACTATCCCCAAATCCTCTCTGCCCTTGAGCCTCACTGCCCACTGCATTGGTGCATTAGGAGGCATCCGACTATCTCAGAAAAACCACAGGAAAGAGCCACAGAGGAAAGAGCCACAGAGGACACCAAACCCAGATTACAATAGCATCAGGTCAGGGACATCACTGTCCTTCCTCCTCTCCACCCCCACCCTGAAGGAGACAGAGGCTGCTGAGTAGGCGAGGATGAGAGGAAAAATAAGATGGAAGAATAATTATGAAACAGCAGGACCACCTTGCCTCACCTTTCTCATCGCTGCTCTACAGGGTCCATGAATCAGTCCTGTGCTGCCCAGGAAGAGAAACTTTGAATTGGATTAGAAATCGACATTTCGATATTGAAACACACTGACAATTCAAATACAGTCCCTTATTCACAACACTTGGGGCCAGGTGAACTCCAGAATTCATTTATGATTTTTAGAAAGGGCATATCCTGTTATCAGTAGGTGTAAGATTGCACCCCATAATCAAACAGGCTAATATTTCTGCAGCCAATAAATTGTTATCCACACAAGGTGGCTGGCTGTATGTAATGACAATAAACACCTCACATCAGTTTATGTCAGGCTTGTTCACCAAATGACTTGGTAGTAAACTTCAAAAACATTTCCATTTTTAGTGCTTTGGGGACTTCAGAATTGCAGATAAGGGACTGAGGGAAGGTTCCTGGAAATGAGATTGTTTATTGATGCCTGAAAGTGACCTGAGAAGCTAAAGCATCTGCCCAAAATATCCTCTACGTCTAGAGGCAGGAAATGTAACAGAGTAAGATGGCATGAGAGTGGTGTAAAAAGTCTTCTGTTCGAATCCCATCGAATTCCATTCTGTCAGGAAATCAGTTCCTTAGGAGATGTCTCTGGATGTTGCCTGTGTACTTTGCACACAACAGGTAGTTAATAAGTGTTAGAAGAGCACCTTGTCTCTCGAAGAAAGAGGAGAGGGGACAGGCTGCGGCATGAGGTTCAATGGTCATGTCTCCTAGGTCTTTCTTGAAAGGAAATGGGCAAGAATTCCACACTGGGTAGAAATGGGGGCTTGATAAGGAAAATATGAAATATAATTAGAGGGCATTCTTTCTGGAGAAACTGTGGAGCAAAATAAGCATGGAGAGATGCTAGATACAGGGGTGGGCAAACTTTTTGACTCGAGGGCCACAGTGGGTTCTTAAACTGGACCGGAGGGCCGGAACAAAAGCATGGATGGAGTGTTTGTGTGAACTAATATAAATTCAAAGTAAAGGAGCAGAGGGGAGAGCAAGAGAACCGGATAGAACAGCTGGATCCGGCCCGCGGGCCGTAGTTTGCCCAAGGCTGTCTAGAAGCACATGTTTATTGAAATTATGAATATGTAGAGTGGGTTTATTCTAAATAGCCTCATCCTTACCATTTCCTGTTTTCCCTGCTCACTCTCTACCCAGAAATCATGAAGGTTTCAAAGTAAAACAAAATTTTCATTGAATTTTGCTGTCACGTGGGAGAAAGTAGGTGAGGATGCTTAGATGAAAGAAGGGATGTGTTTTCTGGAAAGGTGGGTTGGGGGGGTAGTTGCTGATAAGAGGAAATGCACATGGGTTTCTTAGGTTTTGAGGAGAGAGAGAAGAAAGAGGCTACAGTTTTAAAACTCTGATTGTGTGGAGGCGAGAGAAAAAAGAACCATCAAAACCAGGTAGGGCACGCCATCTCAACAGACAAATGGTCCAAAGGAGGACCTGCCACGCACACATGATTCCTGGGGAAGCTGCCTCCATCTCACAGCTGCTTGCATAAGAAACGGACAGGTGACAAAACGTTCTTCTCCTTGTGAGATAAGTTAGGCACAGGAATCCAAAGAGTTTGGCATGTGCATGTAATGCGTATGTGGTAAAGCAGTGATCTCCTGCAGGTGAGCACATCAGACATGGTCGGGATTGTCTGCCCAGAACCTCCTCCCTCATTTTTCCTGGAAACTGCCCCTCCTCATCCATAAATTTCATTTGGGAAATTTCATCCTATTATGTCACCTCGTTCTTTTGGAAACTGTTGATTGGTTTAAGGCTGAGGGTCTTCTAACCAGATTCCTTCCCAGGGGCTTCAATAAAATCTAGAACCAACAAAAACAGTTTCTCTTGGATGTGGAACGGTGTATGATAAATGTCCAGGAAGCGCTGGGTCCTGGGTCCCATCTCGCAGAGACATGCTCTCTGCAGCCAGTGGGAATGAGTAAACACTCGGTAGCTAGCATGTGAGCCAGAGCGGGTGGTAGGTATCTGGCCTCTAGTTCCAGTGTGGCCCAGCTATGTGCCTCTCCCTCCTACACTGTAGCTCTTCTGCATTTCCTTGGATTCTACTACCCAATAAGGCCCCCTTTTGTCTGCTTTGGGTCACTAGGAACCAAAAAGGTACTGTCTAACATGCAGCTTAATTAAAATATTTGATTAATTGAGAGTGGAAACCTCTTTGCATCAACCCTGTTCACAAACTAAAGCTTATGAGTTTGGTTTCCTGCCTCAAAGTGACAAAGATACTGAAGGCAATGACTCTCTCTTTGGTGAGTTATATTTCCTCGGGGTTGATACTCAGCACATCAGTTATTTAGAGCATGAGGATGAAGGTGTAAGTAACACAGATGCTGACCCCAGGAAACAGAACAGATATTGCTTAAAAGAAATGTTTCAAAGGAGTTGTTTTCTTGAAATGAGTTGATTCATTCAGTCAGCGTTCTAAGGGCCTTACTCAGTGCTGGACACTGTTCTTAGTGCTGGGGATGTTATCGAGCAGCAAAACAGACCGTGTATAGCTTATATCCTAGTCTCTTCTCTTACAGGAACCTTCTGGATAATTTAGAATGCCAGCTAGCAGGGTGATCATTAGTTTGGAAGCATAGGCACCTTTGCCAGTGGCCAACCACACCTGTGCTGCAGAAGGTGAATGACAATCCGCCTCCACCCACTTTCCCCACCCAAGACAATATGGCAAAAATTAGTTCCTTATGGCCTATCACCGAAGAACATACCATTGAGCCATTTCTTGCCTCTGCTAAACTGGGCTCCAGTTCATCAAAAATTTAATGGTAAGTACATATTTCCCACCTCCTAATTTCTCCAGTACATCCTGAAGCGTACTGTTATCAATGCCACTGATGCCACTATCACAGGCCAGGAAAAGTCTAGTTGGCAAATTCCAAATACAACCTGCACTACATAGAGAATAAATGCATCAACAGTACTCCCTACCCCCTCCTTTGCAATGTATTTCCTTGGGTTCAATCTGGAAGTCATTCTGTTGTCAAAGGGCCAGGGGATGATGAAACAGCCCTCCCACCACTGAAGCACCAGGGCACAATGTAGAGGGAGAAGAGTCGGAAGATGGCAAGCCACAGGACCCAGCTCACATTGAAAACAGCTCTTCCTGGTAAAAAAAAAAAAAAAAAAAAAAAAAAATCGCAGGGGCAGACTGTTTTCTGAGCATTTCTGAAACAGCAGGTTTTCTTCACAATGGAGTTTATAACATTCATTTTATACCTGAGAGCTGGAGCTTAAGACTTTGAATTCTCTTCAATTTGCAAAAAAAGGCCCTGATGGAAGAAAGCAATATTGTATCTTAGCACGGACAGACATGCACTGGGAAAAGCCACAGAGGGAACAGGAAAAGGGCAGGAAGGCGACCAATGAGAAACCAGAAATCCACCCCAGTTACACGAGAGACACTTCTTTGATGCTGTTGACTGAAGTGTGAGTTTGTGTTTGTCACTAAAGTTTTGTTTATTTTAAAACAGTCTTAGAGAAGAAATTGGGTATTAATATCAGAACCACAGATGTAGTACTTGTAACTTTTTGCATATAATGCTATATAATAAAAGCGTAATAATGCAAATCGACCAAACGGTGGAAGGACTGGTTGCTGTGATGCACACTGACTACCAGGGGGCACATGCAAAATGCAGGAGCTGACCCTGGTGGTCAGTGTGCTCCCATAGGGGGAACACCGCTCAGCCAGAAGCCCCGCTGGCGAGTTAGCGGCAGTGGCTAGAGCCTCTCTCGCCTCTGCTGCAGGTGGGCGGTAAGGAGCAAGGGGTCCCAGACTGCGAGAGCCCTGGACTGTGAGAGGAATGTTTGACTGCCGGCTTAGGCCCGATTCCCGGGGTTAACAGGCCTAAGCCGGCAGGCAGACATCCCCTGAGGGGTGCCAGACTGCTAGAGGGCACAGGCCAGGTTGAGGGACCCGCCCCCCTCTATCCCCCCAGTGCACAAATCTCATGCACCGGGCCTCTTGTGTGTATCATAACTGCAGAAGAAACTATAGATTTCATTCCATAGAGCAAGCTATTCTCTAAATGAAGATCCCTTTTCAAGTAAGTCTTGTTAAAAGGCAATGAAAAGACAAAGACATTTTTTCTCATTGTGTAAACCTGCAGAACTCAGAAAAGCACTACAAAACGAAAATCACATTTTAAGAAACCAGTCATCTGTATCCCACTGTTGCGAGATAACCACTGTTGAATATTTGGTGTGCAGCTTTTCAGCCTTTGTTTCTGTGTTTTTGTTTCTTCTTAGTGATGCTACTGCAATACTGAATTCTATTCTTTTCTTCTCCCGTGTTGGAAGTCCATGGCATTAATATTTCAGATGATTCCAGGTTTGACAATGCTGCTTCAATTCCTTGTAACTAAATTTGTGCCCCACATTCACAATCATTTCCTCAATGAATTGCTACATCCAAGGATGTGCCCTTTTAAAGGTGTTTTTTTACTTTATTTATAAATATCTCCTATTTGTTCTCTAGTTTGTGTTGTGCCTACCAATCTATCCTTCCAACAGCAATGTTTGAAAGGGCCTCTTTCTCCCTCCAGTACTAGGAATCATCCATTTTTTACCAGTTACACAGGAGAAAAATGTTGCCTACTGATTAAAGTTGAATTTCTTTGAATGCCAGTAAAGATTTCCAATATATTCACAGATCTTCTGTATTTCTTTGTGTGTGTGTTGTATTGCTTCTTTATACTTTTTCATATATTTTGAGTATTTTAAAATTAATTACCTTGTATAGCAATCTTTATGATCCTTTCTATTACACAAAATCTTTATTCACTTTTTAACATATAAATTATGTTTATATAATATACTCATATTATGTAATCATATATTTATAACATTATATGGTTATATATTTATATAATATAAATTTATTATTTATATATATTAAATAAATAAATAAATTTCTTATATTATTTATATATTATGTATCTGTCCTTATGATATGTTTATACAAATGTTCACCTTTTTTCTTGCTATTTTATAGTTCTTTTTACTTTAATGGTTAATATTTTCTTTTAGTGTATGGTATAAATATTTGGATGCAACTAATAAATGTTTTCAAATACTTGCCAGCTGTCCCATCTCTATCTATCTAATGTAGTTTAAATTTCCCCATTGGCTAAAAGGCCCTTTTGTCACATAATTAAAAATATATAATATCTATACTAATAAAAGGGTAATATGCTAATTAGACCAGACATCTTCCGGATGTCCTTCCGGACAAAGCCACAGTGGCAAGGGCTGAGGCAGAGCTGGTTAGGAGTGATCAGGCCAGCAGTGGGGAGCAGTCAGGGGGTGATCAGGCTGGCAGGGGGGAGCAGTTAGGAGGCAATCAGGCTGGCAGGGAGGAGCAGTTAGGGGGTGATCAGGCTGGTGGGGAGGGCAGTTAGGGACATTAGGCCAGCAAGGGAGCAGTTAGGGGCATCAGGCCAGCAGGCAGAGGTGGTTAGGTGTGATCAGGCAGGCAGGTGAGCAGTTAGGAGCCAGCAGTCCTGGATTGCGAGAGGGGTGTCTGACTGCCGATTTAGGCCCAATCCTTGGCCAAGCTTAGGGACAACCCCTGCGCCCCTGTGTACGAATTTCGTGCACTGGGCCTCTAGTTATTATATAATAATAGCAAACACTTATTGAGTGCTTATTGTGTACCAATTTCTGGGTACTTTATAAACATTTCATCACTTCATGTTAACTCTATGAAGTATTAAGATTATTTCTACTTTATATAAAGTAGAAGTAGGTTATTCCTATGTTTATACACAACAAATGTTTATACCCAAGTTAAATGACTTGCCCAAGATCACATGGGCAATAGGAGGCAGAGTTGAAATTAGAATTCACTAAGTAGAACCACTGAAACTTACACCCCTAGCCACTGTGCCACACTGCTTCTCGTGCATTCTGAATATTGCATATACTTTGGTTCTGATTCTGAGATTTTTATTCTATTAACTGTGCTGTCTGATTTTTACTCTAGAAACATACATGCTTTTTAAATTATAAACTTATATTTTAACAAATGAGAATATTTTTTCTTTTTTTCTTGGATCTTCTTAACTGTTTCTTTTACCACATAAACTTTAGTTTTCCTTTTTCATTTAATTTATTGCGGTGACATTGGTTAACAAGATTATACAGGTTTAAGGTGCACAATTCCACAACACATCATCTGCTGACTACACTGTGTGTTCACCCAAATCAAGTCTCTGCCCATCACCATTTATCCCCTACACCCTCCTTCACCTCCCTTCACCCTTTCCCCCCTGGTAATCACCACACTGTTGTCCATGTCCATGAGTTTTTTTCTCTCCTTTTTTGTCTTGTTTGCTTAATCCCTCTACCAATCCAATCCCCCAACACCCCCTACCCGACAGATACCAGCCTGGTCTCTAGCTATGAGGCTGTCTTTATTTTGCTTGTTAGTTCATTAGATTCTACACATGACTGAAATCATATGATACTTATCTTTTTCTGACTGGCTTATTACACTTAGCGTAATGCTCTCCAGGTCTAGCCATCATTTCACAAAGGGTAAGATTTCCTTCTTTTTTATAGCTGAGTAGTACTCCATTGTGTACATGTACCACAGCTTTTTAATTCACTCATTTACTGATGGTCACTAGGGCTTAAACTTCAGATTTTTACAAGTTAGAACAAAAGCTCTCTTAAGTTGAATATATTTAATTATAACTTAATTTTAGAGACATATTTTTACAAAATTAAACTTTTACCTAGGAATAAAGAATGAGATTCTCTCTAATCAAGTCTATGAGAGCTTCTCAGTAAAATTTGTACTTATCTTCATATACACCCTGTACATTACTTGTGTAGCTTATTCGTAATTATTTCATATGTGTGTTACACAATTGTGAATGGAATTTCTTCCCATTATGTTTTCTAACTCAATATTTCCCAAGATGTCCTCTGAGGAGCAATAATCCTAAATGATCAGTAAAAGGTTCCATGGTTCAATAAGAATTTTTTTTCAAACCCTATGTATATGTGGCTGGTGAAACTCCTAGAGGAGGTCATAGTATGAAATGTTTCCCAAGAAGCTTAATTTGGCATAGAAACTTAATTTTGAGTAACATTTTTTGGTTTCACCAGGGACTATTATATAGAACACACTCTAGGAAACTTTACAGTGTGATTAAGTATGATTTTTTACTATTTCTTTGAGATAGATATCCAGCTAATAAAGAGGGAATATGCAAATTGACCATCACGCTGTCACAAAGATGGCAGCGCCCATAGCCACAAGATGGAGGCGCCCAGTCCCCTCAGCTCCGCCAGAGTCCCCGGTCCTTTCAGCACTACCGGGGAGGGGCGGGGGGAGGCAGGCACATGGTGCGGCCAGACCCGCCCTCAGCCCCCCAGCTGCCCAGGGCAGGCCCAAGGCAAAAGCAAGCCTCGGACGGCAGCTGCCCAGCCACCCAGGGCCACTCGAGGCTCAGGTAACCAAGGCCGGCCAAGGCTTGCGCTGCTGGCAGTGGCAGCAGCAGAGGTGTGATGGGGGCATCACCTTCTCCTGATCACCGGGTTGCCTCCTGCCCCTGAGGGCTCCTGGACTGTGAGAGGGGGCAGGCCGGGCTGAGGGAGACCCCCCTCCAGTGCACAAATTTTCATGCACTGGGCCTCTAGTTGATAATATTAATAAAGTATCTTCATGTATCTATGTATATCTTTGTTGTCATTTATCTAGATAACTATAAGGGTTTTCTTCTTCTTTTGAACTATTGATGTAATGTATTAAACATAGAAATCTAAACATCAAACTAACCCCATATCTCTATAGAAAAAAACCTATCTTATTCACCAATTTATTATGCTTTTAATATAGTGCTGGATTCTGTATATTTATATTTTACTTAGCTTCTGGCACCACTGCTTATAATT